>NC_064874.1:32789402-32791902 GCF_943734745.1 Anopheles darlingi | reverse complement strand
GTGTGTTTTTACATGAACAAGAGCGGGGGCATATCTGAACCTATTATGGCATAAGTTATTGGAACAACAAACTTGTTTGCTGATTTCATTTGTTCACGGTTTGGCGAAGAGGTCTTATGAATTGGATTATTCAAAAATCCATACACATGGTTAGTGTCTCAATCTGCGTGCGGAGATTAAGACAGGTGTTGCTGCAGTGCGGCTCTACACTTCAGAACACGCTGCATTCCCTAAACACTAGTGGTTGATTCTTTGGTGGGACTATGCGAAATGTAACAAACGTTATTAAAACTAGAGACCAGCAAAAAGCCAAGACGGTCGATTACATCATAAACGACTATGACTCGACATCGATCCCTTCTACAGAACCAGAGCGTTTGCGTTGTTACGGCGTGACTCCCGCATCCAGGCTATACAATTTTTGACAATAAATTGGCGAATCCTATTTCTAGCATCCGGCGTGTCAAATTTTAGGCCAATAAATTGCAATCTATTAACTCGCAATTTATTAACCTACACGCTGGACGCTAGAAACAATATTATTACCCAATCGATTACCAAAATTATAATATGGATGCGGAGTGAAACACAATATGCGAATGTGTATGTGGGTGTGTGTGGGAGTATGTGTGGGGTTGTGTTACTGTAGGAAACCTAGCAAACCGCGTGCGGTCTTTCTATTTTATCTAGTTTGCCACGAATATCGTGGGACCTATGAGAGGAGTATGAGTCCATCACCTATCACTCTTTCTACATTGTCATGGGAGAAGTTTCTATAAATTAGTTAAACTATAATAGCGCATATAACGGAAAATGCGAGAGTTTTGCATTACAAACAAATACTGGTACGTTACACTGTTGACGAGAGTGTTCCGCGCGTGCTGCTTTACCCGCGTGTTACTCACTTGAAATGTGTGTTTCGGTTTTTCTACGAGTTTTCATGCTCGGCAATAGCCTATAGTCGATGGAAGGGAATCACGGACTCTTTTTCACGCACCGCGTGCTGTAGTAATAGTAGTAATCCTACAACTTGTTAGACAAAAGCTAGTCTGTCGTGCATTGGTAGCGAGCATCAATCATTACGGGGAGAAGGTTAGCATTGGGTGAGTCCTTTGAGCAGGTTAAGTTGGGAAAGGTAACCCTCGCGACCGCGGATACGTCACGTTCCGTAATCGCAGTGTCAATAAGCATGAAAATAAAATGGAATTAAGAGTAATGCTTAAACTAATCAAATATACGTAACAGTAAAGCCTCTGCTTCTTTTTTGCTTATCCAAACTATGCTACTCTACTCCCCAAAAGCTGGCAGAGCTGTAGGGGATCAGATGTTGCCATGTTAATGGCGTCTGTCTGCTCTTCTCTCTAGTCTCTCGTTAGCGTGGCTGACCAGCACAAACGTGGTAGCATCGACCAGTGTTCGCGATCACTCTCGATCCCCCACTGTAGGAAGGGAGGAGAGCTAAATCAAGAGCCAAAAACGGAACTGTGTCTTAATAATAAACAAAAAATAATGAGAGTACAACGGCATCTCAAACCTATAACATAAGCGATTGTACCTGAGAGGCGGATAGTGTTTGCTGTGTTCAGGGAAGAGAGATCGTCTCTTGACCCTAAAGCGAGAGTTTCGATGGCTATCAGCATGTCATGCTGTGTAAATGATAAACTGATTGGTTACCACACAATCATGTCGGCCGATTGATCTGCATCATCGCTGTCTGGTCGTCGGGATGATTTCGTATTCATCTTAACCATTCGGCCCTATGATGGGCCTCCGAAAGTTCCAGCTGGAAGTGTGATTCTGCTGATGGAGGGGTTTTGTACTGAGGCTGCTCGTGTTTAACAGTGACGCCGAATTGTCCAGCTCTTCATCATCGTCGTCATTGTCATCATCTTCTTCTTCGCCATTGTCGTTGTCGTCGTTCTCACCGTCAATACCATGGCCACCGGCTGGACTGCTTTCGTTATTATTACTACAAATACGGCTACTGTAGCATCGATTTTCTTCCGGAACTCGTCCTATGCCATTCTGCTTATAGCCGGGGCGTTTGCCAGCCGGAAGCACTGCTGGTGCCTCAGCCCCCATTACAACTACCAACTCTTGCTGTTTTTGGTTAGCGAGGTTGGGCACGATTAGGGCGGTGCCTGACAACTGTTTCTTCCCTTCGATCACGTTACTCTCTGAAGCTATGCTTGCTCCGGGCACTTTTCGAAAGTTCACCTTCTGCTGCTGCCGTGCTTTGTCGCTGCTAGTCACACGGGCTCTATCATCATCACAGTTCGTTGCGTATTCGTAATCGTACATTGTTTGTGAAGTAGGTGGTGAAGAAGGTAGCGCTGGCTTTACTAAGGGTAGCGATTGTTGTACCGATGGTTCTTCCTCTACGGTATAGGTGCTACAGTTACTATCTAAGGTTGTGTCGAGCAATTGGCGCCGACTACTGTCATGCACCGAGGAGCTTGGCACCAGTGCCGTCGGCGATCGTGATTGAATAACGTATAAC
>NC_064874.1:32731902-32779402 GCF_943734745.1 Anopheles darlingi | reverse complement strand
TCGTTAAACAATGATAAGGATTCGAATCCCATGGTTGCATATCTGGTAACAATGTGCGAGTATTACAGTGTAATCTTGTTTGATTTCATTCGCCGATAGCGACTCCTACAGGCAAACATTGCTGTGAAGGTTAATAAGAAGAGTATTTGCACTGTGACAAACACAACGGCAAACATGCCCTTTGGCGAAGCTAGACACAATAGCTAAAAAATATCAGTCGTTGAAAGTTTGTGAAAAATCGTATCACAAAACGGTATAAAGATCCAGATAAAATAATGGACACAAAATATTCTCCAGGTTACCTCGTAGTTATAAAATCTCAGTTTTGAATAACGAATTCCCTCAAATATTTTGAAGTTGCTTTTTTTAATCGACCGTAAGCTGAACAACATGTGTCATTAGCATCCAATTTCTACAATAAAATCATTTTTATCTAAGAAGGCATGGTGCTTGCTCTTTCTTTAAATGCTCAATTGAATTAGGTTCTGTTCGGTGTGTGAATATCGATTTAAAAAACCGAACTGATATCACTAGTGTGTTGTTCAAAATAAAACGGTAAAAGAATGTAATCTGATAGTAAGCTGTTATGGGTTAAAATTACTCTATTGATGTAATAACAAGTTAAAATTATGACAAACACTTTGATTGAGAAAAACTGTTGAACTTAAATATGATATTTTTCCGTTCAACAGTTCAAATCAACCGTTCCGACAGTTTATAAAATGTTGTACGTTTTTAACTATCTCAAATAATAGGTTAAGAACCGGTCCGTTGTAATGACAACATTGAAGTAAGGTTAAACTCATAGAGAATTCCTTCCAAGACTGGCTTATGCTCGTGACGGCCAACGACGAGAAAATGACGAAATGACGAATGATCAATACTCCATTCATTGCGGCTTAAAACCTGTTCACCACATAGATACACCAGGTGATCATCTTTGGATCCGACAAACCCCGTATCCCGTCCAAAGCCAACCCCACCCCCCGGTCCCCTCCTGCTATCAGAAAATCGCATTCCTTCGAAGATGTCTACACCATTGATTCGCAGATAAAATCCAACACATTTACCAGCTCCAAGCTCGATCGCCAATAGTTGCAACCGGGCAGATCGTCGGTAATTACTCCTAATGAACCGGAGTACTTGAACCCGCTATTTTACACGCACAGTCATTTCGTTTTGTACCTTTTATACCAAAGCATTCCACGGAGATGATATCGAAAGGGAACGGGAGAGTAAAGGCAGGGGCAAAAATGCGTCTCATCTCTGAGCCACCAACCCAATCATAATGCTGGTAACCAACGGTGAGAGAGGCAACGGAGTTGGCAAAAGGATGCTGCAATAGCTGCTCGAGAGATGATTTCTTAATGGGGTTAGAAGACGATGCCATCGCCACCACCATTACCAGAGCAAAAGACAAGATAACCCAAAGAAAAGAAGGGAAAAAACGAGCGAGGATCTGTTCGACACAAGTCAGTTGAACCCGTAGTCACAGCGAATAGGAAAAACAGCAAGAAAACAGCCGAGAAAGCGCCAGAACGGCCCGGCCAGGGGACGGTGGCTAGTTGATGCTTGGAGGTGAACACAAGAAGCGGAAAAGGTACGGTCTGCTCTTCCCAACCACCCCGCCGTTTATGGGGTGGCATCATGGACCATGGGGTGGCGTCTCACCATCTCGTGGAAGTGGAAAAAGCTTTTCGGGGAAACGGTGCACGTACGCATAACTTGGTGGTGTGGTCGGTCAGGCGACGGACCACATAGAGTGATTGAATTGGAACGAGATAGAAACCGACCGCACGCATAATTAATTGTGCGTTTTCCTCGCCATCGTCGTCGTCGTCGTGCCAATGTTTCCTAATGCTTCCATATCTGAGCGCTGTGCTCCTGTGGCATTCTCGCGCGCGAGCGCTGGTGTTTTATAGCTCGCGCTCATTTCGTTATGAAAATATATCATTAGCACCAGAGAGCGTACAGCAGGGATCTCTGGGACATTGGCGTCCGGTGGTGTAGCGAAACCGAGCTCCAAACCGGCTGCAAAACCGGAGCGTAAAGGTGGCGTCGCAGGAAAAAAATGCGTAACCTCCCTCCCCCCGGGGCCAAGATATCCGGAGCAGGCGGAGGAAGAAGAAGACGAAACAGCGATGAATGAAAAAGAAAGGAAAAAAAAACAAAAGGAAACATTCGAACGATCGAGAGAGACAGACAGCAACGACAGAATGGGTAGCGGAGGGGGGTGGGATCGAGGCGTCCTCGTCTTGCGCGTGCGGTATATAGAAAGACTTGGAACGCAAAAGCGACGAACTCGGGGGAGCTCTAGTCCGTTGTTCTATGAAACGAAAGGAATCCAAAAGGCTACAATCTCACGCACTTCTTTTTCTCGGTTGCGGCTGAATCGAATAAAAGAAGAAGAAGAAGGAGAAGCATGCGATCGAGATGCGTGGTAGCGGAATGGCTGGAATTTCATCAAAATGCGTAATGGTCAGCGAAGGAAGGCGTTGTGTTGCCGGCGATGACGATGCTGACCGGGCTGTGTGCGTGCGTGTGTGTGTGTGTTTGTGTGTGTGTGTGTGACGGACCGGGAACGGTGAATTAGGAAATTAAAAAAGCTTTCAAAGCACCAAACCACCCCCAAAACGAAGGGGCCAATTTGCTGCTAATACGAAAAAGTGCGTGCGAACTCCGCAACTCGCAGCAAAATCCAGTCAAACAGAGGAGGAAGATGAGGAGGAATAGGGGCAGGAGGAGGGCCACTGACACGGAAGGTTTATTGAACTACCCCAACACCGATCCGCGTTTTTGGCAATCTCGTGGTGGGTGAGTGGATTTGGGGTGGGGGAAAAGGGGAGGTGAAACCACTAGGAAGCCATGGCGCGGTCCACGATTAGGCGATCCCACGTTCTCCTTCTTCCATTCATTCGCAATCATCGATGGCCAAACGGAAAGGAGATACGATCGATACGCACTTTCCTATTTCAGCGTTCTTCTTTCTCCTCCTCGAACATACTTTTGCGAGTTTCAAATGAAGGAATGGGGCGGCTTCATGGTGCGTAAGCGTTTTCGTTGAACTGGCTTGGCTGACGCAGGCGCCACAAGCCATCCCCAAAAACCGGTGATGATCGCGCGAACACGACTCCGAAACGGAGCCATTGTGCGTGTGGCATCCCGAAAACCAAGAACCGCACATTCGCAATGAGGACCCGGTTTCCGTTTCATACCAAAAAAAAAATCGTCCGCACATTGCCGGAACTGATCCGTTAACGGAAGAGCCGGCCCTTGGACGAACGCTAGCTACGCACATGCCAGCCATCATAGGCCTTATTGTGCGTATATATATGTATCAACCGTACCGATGCTCGTGTGCTAGAAATGCGTAAGCCATATCAGTCGTCTAGTGTAACGGTGATATGGCATAGCAACACGGGAGGGAGACAGAAGAACTGAGTGAAGACATCTGTAACCGATTGGCATGTGACGTGTTGCGTCGTAAGTCTGTCCGAAATATGGTAATAAACCTCGAAAGCGGCGAACGCTTGGTGGTGTTGGTGAAGCTGCTAACAAGGCTCGAGACACGTGTCTTGAGAAGCGGTGCTTCCAGAAACTTCGTTCTGATATGAGATTGTAAGCGTTCGCATGTTATTTGAGACACTATTTCTGTTCTTCACTGACTGGGATCGATTTTCTTTATGAATGCTTCACGTTGACAGTGGCAATCAAGAGTTCCTAGAACTTGGTTAAGAGATTGGTTTAGATACCGTTATTATAATGTTATCGTGATTCCTTTTTCAGGAATTCATTTAAGATTTTGGTATATAAACCATTAGATCCATTCGAATTGTTCGCTTCTTGGTGCCAATGAAATTCTTATTTCTTGTACGCCGTAATCTATGATTTAGTAGGCAAAAGGAGAACTGTTGTCATAGTTTCGTTCGCGTTAGTTCGAGTAGTTCAGGAGCACCTTGTGCAGAAAACACAGCTCAACAAATGATGATCAAGTACTCATTGAAAGAAAAAGAGGTTGCCTGTCAGCTCTTGGTTGGTATCGAAGTTTTTGACGGTGTTTCCGTTCATAATTTTGAAACCCAGAGTTTCAACGTACAAAATAGTTCGTTTAATAAAATGGATAAAAGCATATCAATGGCTCATGCTACGATTTTCTATAATTCCAGTCCATTGCAGGGCAGCTTATTGAACGTGATCGTTCAATACAGTTCCATTATAAACCAGAGGAAGACGCAAAAGAAGGTAAAAAATACATATTCTTCGTGCCTGGAGCTTCTCTAGCATGAAGCAGAACTTGACAAACAGGAAGCAGAGAAAACATTGCAAAAAACTGCGAGCCACCGCGAATGAATATCCAATTTCTTCCCACCGACAACTAGGAACCCTATTCCGAAGATTCTTCTTCCCGGTGAGTTTTAGTGGAGCAGGCTAGGGCATTCTAGAGCACGGCTAGCACGCGTACTGTACGATCATTATTTTTTGCCATTTTGGTCCGTTCCTAATCCGTGGAACATAGAACTGCGCTATTGCGGCCATATGTTTTTCAAAATTCAACCATTTATTTAACGATTAGAAAGCATTGCCACGGGAAAGAAACCAGACAATAGCCCTTCTAGCACCTTCTGTACAGCTTGCGCCATCCTGAGTCGCTGAAAGTACCGGAGATGCTAGAAAAGCGAGGAGGAGGAGGCGACAACTAGAGACGATAGGAAACCCAACAACCTAACGTGTCCCAACTCTAGGACCCCCCTGGTGAACCGTTCGCTTCTCTACCTGCGAACTAAACCCAAAAAAGTAGACGCCCGGACCCCTCTCCGTTGCATTACTGTTTGCTGTTGTTTGCGAATGTACCAGCAACAGGATCACAGGAGGCAAATCGTGAATTTCGCGCACACCGTCGGGACGCACGATCCATACAGACAATCCGTACCTCCCTTCTTCTTTTCGTGGACGAGACAGCCAGGCAAGCACTTTGAATGGCCATAGCAAGAAACCAAGGCACGATGACAATAGCCCAAAAATTACTCAGGAAGCGTGTGCTAAGTGAAGAAATGAAGGGCCAAACGCGGTTACCGCGCGTAATGAAACTGGATTCAAGCGGGAAGTACCCGGCACGCCGAACAGACAGTGCGGCCTGGCACTAGCGGTAGTGACGGTGGTGGTGGTGGGGTGGTGGTTTAACCCCTTTTTGTCTAATTTTCGACAACCAGTTCCCCTTCTATTTGGTCCTCCGAGCACCACCATCCGTCGGCGTCGTCGTCGTCGTTGTGGTTTCTTGTTCTTCTTTCCCACTACCGTGGGCCAGCCAAGTCATTGTGTATTGGGCTACCAAACCCTTGCCCAACGAAGATCCACGCATCCTCGTCGTCCAACCGTGTTTGCTGCTCCGGTGCTGTTCGCTTCCTTCTTACGCTTGGCTGCTTGTTAGCTTCTCTGTGCTCCTTAGCGCTTACATAGAGAAGCGACGCGAATCGCCATTAAAAAATAAGGATTTTTTGGCAATACCCTCTTTCACTATCGTTTGCTTCCATTTTGTGTATCGCTTGCCGACCACCGCAAAGCAACACGTGTTTGAGGTAGTGTGCGTGCAGTCTAGATCGTTCTTGTTCTAAGGCTAAGGTATTTTTTTTAACATCTGGATCATTTTTTTGCACTTCGGAATCATCTATGAACAGCACTAGTTATCGAGGAACTGGAACAAAAAATCCTAATATAAGCCAGCATATGTCAGTGTATATTCTCCTTTCCTAGCGTGAGAGCTTAGCGCCTCATCCGGTTGGCCAATCGCAATATCATGGATTGTCGCTATTGTGGTGGTTGCTATACAGGGACTACCAGTAAAATGCATCAAAAGTATTATTCCGCTCGCCCACGGATTTACAGATAGAACACACACAATCAGACACCATACACAGCATACTCCGAAACAATCGCCTTAAATGATCGCCTAGCAGCGATCATCTTGACGAAGGGCCCTTAACCTCTTTAGCTGCATTCGGCCAAGATGATCTACCATCGAAGAAGCATTCTCTCGCGTATTCTTTCCCCAGAGGAGATCCAACAATATCAGCTTGCTCTTTGGATTTACCACACGTGGGAGTTACATCTCTCCTCAGATGGGGCGCGCCCGTGGTGTTCGCTGTGCCACCACGAACTCAAAAACGCCCTCAGCTTTCCAATAGCGGCCACACCATGGTATGGTGGAGGAAGTGTAACCCCGAGAACAGGCAACCGAAACGCATCGCCGCATTGCATAAGCATGTGTCACACACCTCGGAGCAACAACGAGCGATCACGGGCGTTGGTTGGGTAAGGTGGTTGAGACGTGGGCTCTTTGGAAGGCGTTATAAAATGGGATTCTTGAGAGAATTTTATCCCATGTATTTAATCCAACATAAGTTCCTCTTTTTCTGTCGCTTTTGTGGAGCATGTACAGCTATAGCGTCCAAATTTCATGGACATCATTTGTTGATTTAGCGAAACCCTGGCGTGGTTATCACTAGCAATATTTTACTAAATCATCGGATAACAAATGGTAGTTCAAAAATGTTTTTTATGTTCCAATGTAAACGCATGATGCTTTTCATCAAAATTATGCTGATACAAACGGTGCTAGGAACTCACTGGAATGATTTCGACATTTATCTTCGACTGTTCAAGTGAATGTATAAAGTATGTAAAACCAATTAAAGCTTTTATTAAAACGTTTGTGAAATGCTATATTATTCTTGGGACAACTTAAGGAAACAAGTGACATTTAATTCATTTAAATACAGGAATTTTAAACGACATAGAAGAAACTTATGAATAATGTGAAGTTCCAGACCTTTATCACGAGACTAAAAGCTTTAGTGTTGGATTCATTAACTGTTAAGTTAATGCTAATAACTCTAAGATGTTCCTAGAACACTACATCAAGGAGCTATTGCATAGTTACCACATATCCTATAGAGTCAGTGTACTATTTAGTAAAGTTGTAGCCAATTTAAAAAAGAAAAGGAATATTTATAGAAATCATTGAACTTTTTTGTTTCTGGAAACCTTTTTGTTTAGAGTGTTATCTACAAATCTAATCAAAATCAAAAAAAAAATCATAAAGAATTGTGACATATGCAGGATAAGATATCTTAAGTATTATAGAGAGACTGTATAAAAATCAACACATTTCCCTTCCTTTCCTCCCTAGACGCGAATCCATTACCATTCTCTCATTACTAACGAGATAATGTGTTTCCGAAGAAATGTAGGCACTTCATCAAAGCGAGCAGCAACTAGAAATGACCCAACACAATTTACCTTTTTCCCTTTGGCGATCCACCTTAATGGGACACAGGGTTATCTGCGAGAAATGGGTGGCCCTCGGCTTGGTCTACCATCCTTGCTAGGCCTAGGGGCTTGATTACCGATGATTGCTTCAATTTTCTCAATTTAGCCTTTAAGTTTGGGGCACAACGCATCATTATCATCGTTACACCTTCGTCCATCGAGAGTGGTCATGTTGCGTCCAAAAATCATCGAAAATCATTGCTACTACCTGTAGGAACCAGCCACCCGCCCTTACTGCTCCATCATCATCATCATCATCCTTACGCTTTGATGCAACGAAAGGTACACTCTCCTGCTGGCCATTACAACAGATGCATTAGAAGGTGTTCGATGTTGCAACCGTTAATGCGTAGGGGGTCGACACTGGCGCTGACACCGTGGGCACACACGGCCACACGACCACCATACGCAACGCATGATGTGGTTGTCCTCCTCCGGACGGCACAGGCCTGTATGCCGTCTCTGGCTCACTTTAGGTTCTCATTCCGCGTAGGCGCCGCGCCAGTGACAACGGTGGGTGGCTAACATGAAAAATGACCGCATTTTCTCGCGTCCACTTCCCACCGACCACCGAGTCCCCATCGTGCCACAAATATCCACTAGAGAAAGTAGTTATCATCCGCGTGGGATGTGCGTTTGATGCCCAATCCGGCCAAAAAGAAAGGAAGGGGGTGGGGGTGGGGGTGGGGAGGAGGCGCGAACGCACAGGAAAAAAGGGATTCCCCCATCCGGCCGGCCGGGCAGCCAAAAAGGATCACGAAAGCTGACAGATCTTGCGTGGGCATCTGGCGCCTACACGTGTGAAGAAGGGTGGGTGGCCGCATCAGATTTGGATGCGCATTTCATAATGCAGTCATACAGCGGGCACTGGGAGTGATGGTAAGGTGGTGGTGTCGGAGGTGTTTCCATTAATAATTATATCCAATTTTTGTGGTTATCTTTCGTGCTTCTCCTTCTCCACCTCTCCCCAGCAGCACGTCATGGCGCGTGTGATGTGGGCTCGCGTGGCAGAACCAAGACCGGCCCTCGGTGAGCGGTGGATACCGGCAGTTTGTGCACTACGCTCGGTCAATTTGTGCGCTTGGGGGCCCCCTAGCATTTCAACATCCGGACTACCACTACCGTGCGACCGGCTACACCGACTCCGAACGGTTTGTGTCGTGCAACACGCCCATCACGTGAAGATGGAGAGGCGCACGCCGTTGAATGATTCAATTTTTTAAAATATAAAACGCCTTCAAAATGCACTCAAGCATCGGTGAGTTTTGTTGCCTGCTTCTGTGTGTGGTAGGATCATTTGAATAGTACAACACGAACCACCCCCGTCCTGCTTATGCTTCTTATGCACTCGATCGAGGATGATCTTTAATCATACCGTGCGCCCATGGAGCACAAATGAATAAAGATTAACAATAGCCGGGCGTGCAAGGGGTCCCGCGTGTCTGCATTGCTCAAGCATAGAGCAACATTGTTACTGTTGTTGCATCGAAAGTAGCTCAGTCGCTCGGTTAATGATGGTTTTTTTTTTGCGCTCTTCCTTCATCCAGTTTAGCGTCTACTACACACCATCTGTCGACTTTCGTTCGAGAATCGAGACCATCTGATGCCACGGGTGCCAAAATAGAGCGCCAACAGAAGGACTCCGGTCTCCGGTGTCGTCTTCCGCAGCAACAACAAAAAAAGCCCATTCCTTGTACATCCCCAAAGTACCCCAGGACTGAGCCATCACTACCAGTGCCAATTCCCTGCTCTCGTACCGGGTAAACAAACATTCAACTTCTTCCCTCTCTCTCTCGCGAATTTGGATGTTGAATTTTTTACTTTTTGTGTCCCATTATTGTTTATATTGTTCTCACCGCCGTATTTCGTAACATTTCTCTCGATCTCTCGGCACAGGCACGGCGCAGAGAGACAATTCCGTTCAATCGAGGGCGCGAGAGAGCTCCCTTTGGTTGGGGGGAGACCCCTTGTAGTGTGTGCGCGGGCGCGCGCGCGCCTTCGCTTCCAAACAAAACACGCAGCAGAACACAACACACCACACACACCACGGCGATGCGGCCGGCGATTGCGTGTTTTGGTTGCTAGCATGGTGTGCGTGATGATGCGTTCGAGGATGGGGGAGGGGAGGGAGAGACAACGCATTTTTCGTCAAACTCACCCAATCCACTAGACCCGAAACGGAGGATGAATCTACCAAATCCTTCCACGCAAGAAAATCTCTCAACAATGGAAGGCATCGTTGCTGCACCATTGCTTCGTCACTGGCGTTGGTCGAATCGCGAGAAACCAAACCAGAGAAGAATATTTTGCGGCCGTTCCCCACCCCACCGGTCGGTTCTGCGCATCCACTTTCTCGCGCTCCACCACACACACGCTCGGTTGGTATCCAGCGCTCCAGAATCACCAACACCTTTTCGCGGGTCCAGTAGCGAGCGGTCCGTAGCGTGCGTATGCTGGTTGGTGTGTGAACCAGCTCCCCCCCTTCTCCACCGTTGATTCTCGAGCGTTGATTCTGGCAAACACTGGACGCGCCATTTTGATTGTTTTGACACAATTGTGCGTCAGCAGAGCGGTGATGATGATGGTGAAACGCACACGCGGTCCCGAGAGATTGGGGGGAAGTATTAAATCTTCCGCAAAACAGGTCCACCACCGCCAGCCGCTCCTGGAATGTGCGGTACTTCCTTTGCACACACCCTGACATTGGATCGATCCGCGGCGGCAATGGAAGTGTGGTTCGCGCTCGTACACAACACACGGCGTAGGGTATGGTCAGTAACTGCGTGCTCGAAATAGCTTCATTCTTCACTGATGGAATCAAACCAAATCCCAAAACGGTAGCATTCTCATTGCTAGCGTACCTGGTAATAGTAAGGACTTCTGGGTGTACACTAATTTAATAAGCAGCTTAGTTAATTTACGGAAAAAACTAGGCACCCATAAAGCATATCGAATACAGACAAACAGAACGTATTGGTCGGTTCGCGTAATAAAATTAATCTGAACTATCTGAACAATGATTACTGTTAATAATCAGATTAAACAGAGGGAGGGCTTTGCTTATAGCATCATTGTACAATCGCCGTGTCATATAATCATTTCGTGTTTGTAGTGTAGCTAAATTTCTATTGCGCACCGGCAGGGCGACTTCAAACTTACCTGATGGCGATTCGGACGTGAATCCATTCAGCAACAGTAATCCTATCGTAAACACAACGCTAAGTCGAAATGAGAGCAGCGCCATAAAAAATCCTTCACCATTTGGAGTGTAATATGCTATGCGAAACACTGGACCACCGTTAGCGGCGGCGATCGCCGGAGAGATGGGGCTTGGCTCAGCTAAAGAATCTATCCTCCTGTTTCTCCTTCTTCACACTATGTGCGTACTGCGTGCCAATGAGCACGGGAAACGCTTCTCTTTTCACCTCCCACTACACACACTCGCTGGCACGGTGTGGTGCCCGGTGATGTGGTTCTGTTGATGGGTTTTGATAGCAGCTGCTGGAAAAAGCTGCACTTTTTGCTTTTCTACGTACGCGCCTTTTATGGGGGAGAAGAGCGTTACTTTACCTTTGCACTTTTGTATGTTGTTCTCGGTTTGTCACATTTACGTCCCCCCCGGAGGGCGAAACACTACAGTGACCGGCTAATACACGCGCATACACACATTCCTGCACTGCACTGCACTGTGAGGATCGATCGATCTGCTGCTGCTGGGCAGGAATCGTGAACCACGGATCGCGCCTACTGCGTTCTCTTTATTTCCTTGAAAACACCATTCACACACTGGAGTAGTGACGCTCAGCATTTGGCACGAAGACGGCTGTGCGCGCTCACACACCGATATACTGCTGCTGCTGCTGCTGTTGTTGGTGGTAGCGCGTTGCGTACGCACTATGCAACCGCCACAACAACACCAACAACAACATCTCACCCTTTTCTTCTGCTTTGTGGTCAATCTCTCCGCTGTTTCTTCGCCTACGCACCACCTACGCCATACGCGCTTTTCTTCATCGATGAGGCAATATATGGAGTCGCGGCTGGCGGATTGAATGCGCCCCATTCACGCACTCACACACATGGTGCAATAATGCGCGCTGGTGTTTCACATGCCACGCAAGATACCGGGTCACAGCATGCGTGCAAGTTCACATTTCGCATTTTCACAGTCACACACCGGGTGGGCACACATTTAGCGCGAAGAATGAAAAGCAAATCGAACGAAAGCCCCCCAATCAACGATCTGGATACTGTTTCCCGGTTTGCTTCCGACACACCGCAGCATCCCTATTAGAAAGGGTTCTTTTGTTGCTCCCTTTTAGTCTCTGCCTGGTGAGCGTAGTTGCGCTTGAATTAGCTCAGGAGCGATTAGAGATAGTAACTTCTGAAAATAAACAAACAAAAAAACTTAAATTTAAAACAATGCACCACGTAAGAAAAAATGTAAACAAATCGTTTTGCCACCGCTACCACCACCAGCACCACTTCGCCTTTTCTCCGGTCAGGATGTGGGCGGCTACTGCTTTCGTTAGTATCCTTCATCATCACCCACATCTACACACACCCACACTAGGTTCCACACGCGAGCACAGCACACTTTGCCTTCGGGGGATTGATTTGGCCGAACAAACACAATGTGTGCGCGCGTGCACACCCACATTCATGCTTTCACGCACTGCATTTACACAACAGTCGCGAATCACGGTCACCAGATTCGCATTGGCATTCGCATTTTAGCTGAAATGCATTTTACCAAAAGAATTGTGCACCGCCAGTAGCACACAGCTGATGTCTTTTGCACCACCGTGCGGATCGTACAGAGGTTGAGGTTGCATGTTATCACCGCACTGAACCCGCTATCATTGCAAATCGATCGAAGGTACGAAGAAAATTTGTATGTGTACACCCAATCCCTCACCTTCACACACGGAATTTACAACTGAAGGGGAAAACGTGGGGTAATTGTTTATGCTAGCCAACTAGATGATACTGTAGTGTTTCACGTCCTATCAGCATACAACACAACACACTTTTGCCGCTTTCGCTTGCTCGCGCAGCATCTTCTCTCGTTTGGGGGTGCGTGCAGCATCCACAAAACGATGCTCCGCTCCGGTCTGTTCTTCGCTAGGTTCCACAAACGCAAATTGCATTTACTTTGACCAATTTCTTGTGAATCCTCCTAGGCGTGCTGAATTCCATCACAGTATGCTTGGTTTGGTATATTCCGTATGTTTGCTAACGTTCGGAAGGATGATACTGTGAACGGCGGATGGATGGATGGAAGTTTTTGGAATAGAAATGCTGCACAAAAAGTAAACAATTTCTCATTCAAAGCACTCTCAGTTTTACTACTTCCCTTGGAGGCACTGTGCGAGAGAGAAATGTAAATTCACATCCTTCTTCTACAAGCCAAGCGGTAAGTGAGATGGGTATGTGTACCGATACCGAGCACTCGCCGGCGGCGCACTACATAACTCCTATTTCCCCCGTATACACATCCGCACAGAGTCAGAGACACACTGGAAGCACTGGCAGGCAGAGGATAAATAGTGATTACGACGCACGGCAACAACCGCATGTGCGTATGCTTTCTTGCGTAGATTTTTGTGAACATCTGCCAGTGTGTGTGGGTTTGTGCAGGTACCAGGGGCGTGTAGTTGCGCGTATGTGTGTCCGCGTATGTGCGCACTAGCGCTGCCACCATACACACAATATGCGACACCGCCTGGAGAAGACCCTAGAGACATCGCTCTATTAATTTAAATTTCCACACCACGGGCCGGTTCTCGCTGTCTTCTCGTGTCTTCCCGCGTCGCCGCTTGGCCAATCGCGATTGCTCTTCAGCTAGATTGATAGTGCGCCGTGGGTTGCGACGGGAAGATGTGATGGTGGCTGGGCAAAAACAACTCGACACACTACACTCATGTCACTAAATGGCGCACACAATATCCGTAGTCCGCGCGCGTTACGAGACAATAAATGGGTGCGCGGCCGTTCTTCTGACCTACCCCGTCCCATTCTCCTAGCAACACAGTCTCCCTCCTCGCTTCCACATCCTTCTGAGGTTAACGGTTTCTAACTACACAGCACAGCAACCATTAAAAACACTTTCGCGACACAGTACACATTTTGCGATGCTCTCCAAGGTATCACCACTCCTACGAATTGTAGTTGATCAGCAGAGAATCGTTTGCTTGGCGTATTTAACAACGGAAACAATAAAATATGAAAACCAGAGTTGCTCCTGCCCGGCGCGAGGAAAAGCGAAACGAGCAAGTAAAATGCGAAACGCAATTCCGACCGTATATTATGGTGGCAGCAGCATAACGCCGTGCGCATACGAAAAACAAGACTCTCGGACCGGGTTCTGCCGATAAAAAGAAGCACAACCGTACACCGCGAGAGCACCAGAACGAATGAGAGAGAGAGAGAGAGAGAGAGAGAGAGAGAGAGAGAGAGAGAGAGAGAGAGAGAGAGAGAGAGAGAGAGAGAGAGAGAGAGTGAGAGCGCGCGGACGAGAGAAGGAAACCGAGAGAAAGTGTAGGGAGCGCAAGAAGGGGGTGGGTTAGCAAAAATGATGCAAACAAAAAAAAATCCTTCGAAACCCACCGCACCGTGTTGCCGGGGATTGATGGGAAATCGAAACGCACAGATACACGCGAGCTTGATCCACTCTCCATCCCAAACCTAGTGTGGCCTACTGGGATGCTGTCCCATCGACGATTCTAAAGAATTGGCTTGTGAATCGTCGTTCTAGGGGCAACACTCTATGCCTTCACGGAAGCGCACTACGAACACAAGGTTCCACTGGAGCCGGAAATCAATCTTACTCCGGCACAGGCTCCTGGGATACGACCATCCGTGTCTATCGTCTATCGTGATATAGCTTATTTCTTCCCCGGGGAGTGTTCTTTTCGGAGAACCGTTGTCCAGCCACCATAACACACTACCCAAGGTCAGCGGCTGCCACAACTTTCTGGAGAACACGTAACGAACTGCGGAGTAAGAACGGACGGATTGCCTCTGCCGCCGTCTTCGTCGCTTGCTGCCGGTTCCACTGCGTGCGTGCGTGCGTGCGTGTCGCGAGTGTGTAGTGGTGCGTGAAAGTAAGTAAAACCACCTTGCGTCCACGACGCGGTGCGGCATTATTTTTGTCACGAACCTTACAGCCACTCCACCGCGCAGTCCACCGTGCTTCTTGGTGTGACGGTTCCGCAAGGATGGATCGGCGGTAGCGACCACTTTGTCGAAACGGACCAAAATGAAGAAACGAACGCCCAGGCACGACGGCCGGCGGCAACATCACTCGATATTGACGACATCAGCAGCGGCAGCGGCGAACGGGGCTCCAAATTCGCATAAACCACACACCGGACAAATGGAAATGAGGCCGACCTTAGAGGTGGTGTGGTTTGCAAAATTCCTCCTTTGTCACCCTCCGACCACGCACCAGCGCAGCTTTTCGCCTGGATTTTATTCCTTTTAACCCCCCGTCCGGTTGTTGTCTCTTGGGTATTATGCTTGCCGTTTTTTTTGCTGTTTGGGATTCCCGGGATTCTAGCGTAGGGATTAGAATATCGTTCGTTACCGCACAGGACACTCGCACTGTTCTGACCGTTGTTGGCTTCGTTTCGTGCACGCCCCACAGATCACAGAACACGGAACACAGAACAAAGTTTACCTTTTCACGAAAACTCTCGACCCTTTTTGAACGCGCCAGTTGATTGCTGCTGCTTGGTGCGTACGCTGCTGGAGGAAACTCGCGAAAACACCGGAACACTTGTGAAAAACACGATTTTCCCCAGTCGAAGGAAGCGTTGTTTTCTCCGTTCTGCTTTTTTTGCGTGTCGTGCGTGTCAAGCGTGGGCCACACGAAGCGTATACCTCGCGTTTACTCGTACGAGCAGTAATTTTTGGCCGAGGACTCTCACTTCGCCCACCGTGGCTTCAAGGCACGGTGGAATTATCACGTAACTTTTTACCACAAATTAACTGCTCGAACTGTTCGAAATAAACGTTTACGTCGGCGGTTTAAGGAGTCGTAAATTCCGGGGTTCGTTTTTCGGTACTTTCGACTCCTGGATACTGTTTATAATGAAATCTGGGAAGCATTTTTTGAGCAGTTGAAATTCTGCGCGTAGTTTTACCGTTTTATTCTAGAACGTAGTTTTAAGTAAAACCTTTGTCATAGCCCTTTGTTTGATTGGTATAGTCGTAAGGTTCTTTATTTTAGTGAAAAATAAGCGACAAAATGCGGTTTCAGAATACATGCTGAAAGATTAATCGTACGAGATAAGAGTTCGTACGGATGACACGCTGTGCAATAGAGACACCTTATTGTTACTAGAAATTGCGCGGTGGTTTAGGTGTGCCGACGAGACGTTTAAGATGAGCTGCTGGACGAATGCTTTCGCTGTTTGCGCTTCTTGTCCTTGCGTTTCTTGCGACTTTTCTCCTTCTTAGCAGCGGACACCTCTGACGATGACGAGGATGATGAGGAAGAGGACGAGGAGGAGGACGACGTGCTGGATGAGCGCCGTTTGTTACTTGATTTGGACTTCTTCTTATGGCCTGCGACCCCGGTCACAACCGTTGCAAGGATGCGCTGGGCCGCCTCTTGTGCGTTCAGTTTGTCAATCGTTTCCTTTTTAAGTTGCTTCAGCTGAGCCAAATCCATCACCGCATCGAGTGCACGTGCTTCGTCCCGTTCAGTTTTCACTCGAGCTTGCTGATTCTGTTGCTGTTGCTTTTCGCGAGCCTTGCGCTGCTGCTCTTCGATCTCCTTCTCCATGTGGCTCTTCAGTAGCAGCAGTGTTTCGGCTCGTTTTAACATTTTCTCCTTCTGCAGCCGAGCCTTTTCTTCCTCGGAGATGCTTTCCTTCTTCACACTGGCCATCGCCTGTTGCGATGCAGCTTCCACGGCAGCCGTTGCCGCTGCTACAATCGCAGTGGCCACCGCACCGGGACTCTTCGCTTTACCACCTTCCTGCTCCCGACCGTTCGAGGAACCGCCCTTGGCCGTAGAAACTCTCTCAGGTGACGCCGTACGGCGTGACCGAGGAGCTCTTTCCTTAGGAGATTCGGACCTATTACGTCGTGACCGATCCGGCGATCCACCACGAGAGCTATCCGCTGAACCGCTACTATCTCGACGATGGTGTCTACGTCGTCGGTCGGGGCTATGTGATCGGCTATGGGAACGATCCTGACGCCGTGAACGCCGGTTCCCGTCATCACGGCTGCGAGAACGACGCCAATCGCGCTCCTGACGATGATCATAACCACCGAAACGGGATCGACCCATCATCGTTGGTGGGGGCCGAGAATAGTACGATCCACCGACATTACCACCAGCAAATCGACGCTGAGGATTGTATCGATTAAACTGTTGACCATCACCACCACCACGGTAAGGTTGTCGACGGTTGTTACCACGATAATGTTGGGGCGGTGATCTTCCCCGATACTCATCCGGACCTCCACCGCGGCGCGATCTATCGGCCGAATGGCTGCGGGAACGATCACGCCTACTATCATTACCCTGTCGTCGAGAACGATCGTCGGAACTCTTGGGAAAGTCATTGCTTTTCTTTTTTGGTTCCACACCGAGCGCCTTGGCCAGCGTTTCGCTTTTGTTTATCGTAGCTGTCTGCTCCTGTTGCGTATGCTCGTCGCCTTCCGTTTCCGCTTCGGATTGTTCCGCGGGCTGATCTTCGTAGTCAAGCGCATTCATATCAACCGATCCATTAGATTTTGCTCGTTGCCGTTCGGCTCGCTCACCCGTGCCAGTGATCGTGGAAGTCGACTCTCCAGCTTCGAGCGCCTCTTCTGATGCGCCGGGCGGTTGCTCTTGATTGAGCTCGAAAAACGATTTCTTCGACGCACCTTTCGCCAGTTCCTCGTGGCGCTTCTTCCGCTCGGACTCACGGCGCTTTATCTCGACGTCACGCTGCCGTTTCTCTTCCTCGAGCTTCTCCAAATCCGTCATCTTGATCGTCCGTTTCTGGGCTGCACGCCAGTGAATCGGAGTCTGGCTGCGCGAACGGCTACGCGACCTCGATGGAGTCCGGTAACGCTGTGGACGGGGGAAAAAAACAGATAATGAAATTCATAATCATGGACACCCGATATTGACCTGGTGGGTAACGGGGTGTTTATCTTACGAAATTGCCTCTGCCTTTGATGATACGTCCACTCCGCGACACTGGTACTCGCTTTTTTGACCAACCGAAACCCTTCTGCTGTTCGCGGGATCTCTGCTCGTTGCGATGATGCTTCCGATCATCCCCTTCTTCGCCACCAGTGGTCGCTGTGCTACGCTTGCTATCAGCCCGCATAAGAAATTTGTTCGACACTTCCGGTATCTCTTCCGGATTGATCTTCGTCACCGTGGCCATCGGATGCAATTCATCTTCAAGCTCACCATCCTCCACCGATGTTCTTTCACTGCAGAGGTGAAGAAGGAATGGGCATTACAAATTAAAATACCCGTTGTCTTGTAGTTTCGTGGTTACTTACTTTCCCTTCGGTCCGCGCGGCGAAGAATCTCTTTCGCGTTTCTTCTTTTTCTCCTTCTTACGTTTCTTGCTCGATTCCTCAGCCGATTCATCACTAGAAGCAGCTGACTTTTTCTTTTTCTTTTCTTTTTTTTCTATATACCCAAAACGAAACAATCCCACAGCAAGTTATATTACAATTGAGTAGCCAAACCCAAACCAAAGCCCATTTTTCCGCTCAATCACTCACCCTTCACCTGACGAATCAGCTCGCCACAGTTAGAAACGACCGCATCTTGCAGCGGTCGTGAATTACGATCGACCGGCAGCTGTTCGAGCTGCCGCACTAGATCCTGGCCGGATACAACGTGACCAAACACAACGTGTACACTGGAATCGATAGCAAAGAAGGTCAGCAAAAGTTGAGCAAGACGGCAACTGTACGATATACTCACTTATCAAGATGAGGGGCAGGTTGCGTTGTACTACAATAGAGAAAGAGAGAACACAGAGAGAACATTGATTGGCTAGTGGTCAGCGAGCTAGTAGGGTTGCTTGGATGGTTTTGTAGCAGAGCGTTCGAGCGCAGGATGATGCTTGAATCGGGTAGCGCATTTCGGTTCCGGGTTGTCGTTGCTTGTTTGAGGTGTACCGTTTTAACGGCGATCTGCCGAGCATACCGATATGCATCGGACAATAGGTACTACGCAGATTTCGGCTTAAGCGGTTACGATGGATTCACCATGTATACACCCGTTTGAGCTACTCAATCGGTGGTAGTAGTAGTGGTAGTGGTTGTAGAAGATACAGAAACCGTCGAAAGCCATGGAACCATGGAAGCCATGGATCCATGCCTAGGTTCATGGAACGATCCGTTCCCTGATGGCATCTAGGGGGATGGGGGACCTATCGTCTCTAAACAATAACGAATATAAACAACGGGTACAAAAGCAGTCAATGTAACAATGAGAGTGCTATCCGCTGGCTAATGGTTGGTAACGACAAGTGCTGGAAGAAAGGCTTATCAGTGAGACAGATTAAATGTTATGCAGAGGAATGTGGCACCGCGTAGAATGGGTCCTTCGCCTTGCCAAGATTCCAAATCGAGCTGCATTCTGTGCTAACGTCACGCAAAAGTCAGTAGCACTTACATGAAGAACTGTGAACCATTAGTGTTCTTTCCACGATTGGCCATCGAGAGCAGGAATGGCCTATCGTGCTTGAGGGTGAAGGCTTCGTCTGTGGTAAAGAGATATACCCACAAATATGTTTATTTCATGCACCGAAGCAGTAAACACGTCTCCGTGAATCTTACCCTCGAAGGTTCCCCCGTAAATGGATTCTCCTCCCGTTCCGTTGCCATTCGAGAAATCACCCGATTGTATCATAAAGTCCTTCACTACGCGATGGAAAATAACACCCTGCCAGAAACATTAAACATTATTGTTAGAACGCTTCTAGAAGAGAGAAGCCACTGCGTGGATTGTTGGGGAAAGAAATACCCGATAATATAGCGGCTTGTTCGTCTTCACACCGATCCCCTTCTCGCCGGTGCACAGAGCGCGGAAGTTCTCGCACGTTTTCGGAGCGACCGAAGGATACAACTCAAACACTATACGACCGGCCGGAAGCCCCCCAAGGCTGACATCGAAAAAGCATCGTATCGCATCTTGGACGCGCTCCGCTGGCGGTCCCGTGTCGGAATCGATCGTCATTTTCTGGACCCTGCAAAAGTTAACGCTAGGAACGCGTAGAAGGAAAACAAATATGGCACTTATTAGATGCGCTCTAGCGTGCGGTTTTACCGTACGTTTCGGATCGCTTCGAACAGCATCGTATGGTTCTTCTCTTCGTCGAGACCAAAGCAATGCGATTTAACTTTTAAAGTAACACAATATTAGGGAATTTAAGCAAAATACTCACTTTAAAATTCCTAATTTGAGCCGCGTCCGATTTTTCGCCTTCTTCTTCTTCTTCTTCTTCTGCGAGTTATGACAACACCGTCACACCGTTCAAGCGTTTATACCAGAAAGTTGAGTTGGGTTTTTTGAGGCTCCGAGCGTGGTTGATAATTTTAACGATTTTCAAAGGATTTTGTGTTCATTTCTTGTGTTTCGTGAAAAAGAAATTGTGCGAAAGAGTGTTCTAATCCACACGCGGCCAGTGCAATGTTTCTTTATTATCTTTTAACAAAGAGATGCGTCTTTTCCATCCGTGCTTCATCAGCGTTTTACAAATCGTTTTCATATTCTCGGAAAACGTACCGGATCTTTTTGATAGCCAGCTCAACATCCTCATCCGTAATATTAGTATAGATGACGATGCGCGCGAATGACCAATCCCGGGCACTTAGCTTCAGGACGATACTCTTACCTTGCGAATCGACCACTCCTGCTTCCGCTTCACCCGGATACACGGTGGCCAACCGATGTGCCAGATCGCTCGAGTGTACCGTTTTGCTAAGGATCTGCACCATGAGGATGTTGGAGTGCAGATTCTCGAGATCTACCTTGAAGATCGGGCTGGCCAGCTGATCGATCGCTTCCGCCACCCGTCTTGTTCTGGCGTGATCATCCTTCAACTTCGGTACGATCTCGTCCAGTGCGCAGAGCCCGGCCGCAGCCAGAAATCCTACCTGCCTCATTCCGCCTCCAAGAGCTTTTCGCAAACGGTGAGCCCTAAAATTGAATAATGTAAGGTAATACGATCGAATAGCAACGTCTGTAACTTGCTTTCCCCAGCTTACTCTTTGATGAATTCAGCCGAACCAACGAGCACGGAACCGACGGGACACGCTAGCCCTTTACTTAGGCAAAAGCACACGGAATCGACGTCCCGGACGATGCGTGAAACCGGTAGATTCAAATGCGCGGCTGCGTTGAACACGCGGGCCCCATCCATGTGCACCTGCGAAGGTAAGAGTAAATTATCAAAAACGATCGCTTACAGAACGGCGGAGCAATAGATACCAACCTTGGCTCCCTTCTCCGTGCACATCTTGTACAGGTTCTCTAGCCAATCCAGTGGCAAAACCTTACCCCCACACATATTGTGGGTATTTTCGACCATCACGAGTACGGTGTCGGGTTCGTGGACATCGAAGCCACGGAACTTTTTCGATAGCTCATTCAAACAGAACGTACCGTCCGGATTGTTACGAATCGTGCTCAACAGCACGCCCGCGATCTGTGCCGCGCCTCCCTGTTCATAGAGAAACCCGTGCGCCATATCACCGACGACGGCTTCCGTGCCACGCCGTGAACAGTGGACCATAACTGCGAATGAGAAAAGTTATTACCACCATGCGTGCGATGGCATGCTGCATAAAGTAAAGCCTCTTGATCACGCATATCCAGCGATGCTTATGAATACAGGACTCCAAAATGATTTGAAACTCGATCGCTGCTACAATAAGGTTTCGCGAATGGATTATGCATGCTGTCCTACGCATACGCAGCCTCCTAATCTATTTCAAGGCATTTATCTCTTAACGCTAGATACTGCGAACAATTGTATACGATGATGGTGCGTTTGATTGATTGTTCTACGACATCTACTGCCATATAAAACTTCTTATCATCGCGCAAAAACGATGAGCCTCGGGGTATCACTGGCCAGCTTTTGGTTGTTACTAGCACCTCGTGTAGGTTTGAAAATGGGTGGAGTCATTGAAGAAAGTACGTTGAATTTTGGTAAACCATTCAACACTACGGCAATACCAATGCTGCAGAATGGAATGAATAACGCTTCTCGGTCGTTTAGTGGATCTGATTCCATAATCTATTTCAATTAGTCACTCACTTGCCAGCAGATTGGCCATGGTACCGGAGGGCACGAATAGGGCAGCCTCCTTGCCGAATAGCGCGGCCGACCGTTGCTCCAGCTTTCGTACGGTCGGATCTTCACCGTACACGTCGTCTCCTACGACCGCTTCGAAGATTGCCTGGCGCATGCTCGGCGTGGGCACGGACAGTGTGTCCGAGCGAAAATCAACGACACGCACATTGTTCGCACCGCCGTCTCCACCGACCTCATCTGCCGCCGTTTGCGAGTACATGGTTGAAGCGAAAACTCTACTACCGTTCACTGGGACTATCACTACTGGACTGGCCGATTTCTGCGTAAACCACTAGATTAAATCACTGCCGTGGCACTAGCGAATCTACACGAACCAAGGGTGCCCCGAAGCCTATCTATCAGCGGCGGCCGCGAATCTTATGCGTGATAAGGCGTGATCGTCAGTGCTGTGTGGTAATTGGATTTTTTTTTATTTCTATTCCATCGCGAGCAGGAAACCGATCGTCGCGGTACTGAACCGCCGAAACTAAACGCATTATATTAAAAATTCTTCAAATTAACAGCTAAAATTTCAGTTGCATACTTAAAAAAGAAAATTTCTTTTTAATTTAAATACTTTAATACAGCAAAGTCCACCACATGTGAAAAGAGGCATGAGCGCGAAAGAAATTGAGAAAATTAAACGCTGTGAAAAGTTAAGATTTGATACGGGTTCAAAATATTTTTTTTGTTAATTATAACAATTTGATATTTACATACACTATGATACAAGGAAAAGACCCAATATAGATAGATGGATGAATAATTCTTCTTCGTAAAGATTCGAGAAACGATCAAATATTTTTATAAACAGTTTATTTTGGATATGCTGCCATAATCTCTACTATGCACAGTTCGTTTTGCGTTACTGGCGCGAAAGAGCAAGCACCACCAATCCGACGATCAACGAAACGTTTGTGAGCACGGTTGCGGCACCACCGTCAGCCTTCTTCTTCAGGAAGTCCCGAATTTCGTCACGGTTCTTCGTGGTGAACTGCTTGTTGGTTTCGTAATCACCCAATCCGCGCTTAATCGAATCGTATGCTGCCGTACCAAGCACAGCCTTGTTGGTCTCGATGAACGCGCTGATCTTGTCCTTCTCAGCGTCGTTCTTCAAACGGGCAAGCAAATTATTGAATGCCGATGCTACATTCAAGTAGCTGCCGTGCCTATGAACGAGAAGGAAAGAAATAGAGATGGATGTCTTTTGGAACTGTTTGTTCCTTGGGGGGGGGGGGGGGGGGGGCTCCGTAACTTACGCTGCGGCCCAAATGGCGTGATTCTGCTGCAGATACGCTGACACGTGGGGCAGAGTGTATGCATTGTTAATGACGTACGTGTACGCATTGCTTTTGTCCTGCGGCCGGACGTTCTCGGTCGTAATGGCATCCAACATTATCTGCAGAGAAAGTGTGATTAGTACGTTCGTTGGCTTCTTCCGAGTCTTCGCTTCACTTCAGAACTACTACATACATTGACCAACTCCTTGGATGATGCACAACCCAGACCTTGCAGGATCAGAATCTGCTCCGTGGCCATATTGCTAGTAAGATATTGGTTCCACAGGAACTCAAAATGTTCTCTAGTGCCCTTGCGGATCCCCTCGCAGTACACGACCTGGCGCAAATCGGGGTTTACTCTAAAAAATAAGATGAAAATATTAGCATAAATAGAATACTTCTCAATGTTGAGCTACGCCGCTGGGGTTTCTTACTTGATGGTAGGATTCTGGAAAAATCTTTCAAATTCCTTAACAGCTGCTTCACTGCACTCCTCGTGTCCATAGTTGCATGCCCACTGCAGCACGTTCTGTCGCAGATAGGTGTGGACGCGGCGTTCATTGGTGGCCGTTGGCTGGAACTTCACCACACCGTACACTTTGCTGAAAATATCCAAGATGTGGTGCTTTGTGGGAAGCCAAGTCTCTTCGTTAGATATCTATAGTCTGTCACTCATTTACGTCCACTCCCTTACCTTGAACAGCTGCTCATCTTCCTCGTGTACACGACGGGCCAACGTCGTAAGTCCATTGACCGCTGCCAACCAGGGAGCATATTCGGTCTCTTCCTTCAGATACTCGAGAATGTCGAGTGCCGTTCCGTACGGGACGACATCACCACGGGCCAGATTAAACAGATCGTCGACCAGTTGCGCTCGGTTCAGCACGTGGATACCACCGAAGCGTTCGCTATGCAGAGCCTTGCTAATCTTTCCCCAAAGTCCAGCATCATAGTTGACTCGATAGTAGCCAATCTGCTGATTGTTGAGGATAAAGTATGGCGCATCGGCGGCACCTGCCACTTCTAGCGTTATCGTGGCACCCTCGTGGAACGTAGGCTGCGTGTTGGCGAAGTCCGCTTCCTTAGTGGCGTAAGTAATGGGCAGAGACCACAGAGTATCATCGTTATGAGTCAGTTCGTCCACCAGGAAACGCCGTTGCGTAAGCGTGAATCCTTTATCGGTGCTCGTGACGGTGACTAGCGGGTATCCTCCCTGTACCGTCCATGGTTCTAGGTGCATCTTGACCGTCGCCTCAAAGCGATTCAGCACAGCGAAGAAGTTGTCCGGACGAACCGTACGGTAAGCGTTATCCCGTACGTACTCTCGCAATGCCGTTCGGAAGCGTTCGGGGGTAAGCAGGTGTTCGAGAAGGCGCAACATTACGGCACCCTTGTTGTAAGAGATGTTATCGAAGACACCGCTAGCCTGAGCCTGTGTGTACACTGGGTGTGTCATGGGGCGCGTATTCCTTAGACTGTCCATCTGCATCACTCCTTGCAACTGCTCTACCACAAACTGATGCTCCAGATCCCAGTTCTTTTCGACCAGCTGCGTTCCGAAGTACTGGAAGTACCGGGCAAAGCCTTCATTGAGCCATGTTACATCCCACCATTCGCACGTGAGCAGATCACCGAACCACTGGTGAGCGATCTCGTGCGAGATGACGGCGGCAATGCGCTGCTGCTGCATGCTGGTCGAATCGTCTGACCGGTAGAGGATGTTTGTCTCACGGTACGTTAGCAGACCCCAGTTTTCCATGGCACCGGCCGAAAAGTCCGGTATGGCGGCCATATACATGCGCGACATTTCGGGAACACTCGTGTATGGATAGGAGACGAAATCACCCAACGCACGGAGCAGCTGCAATCCAACGTCTAGACTGTAGGCGGTCTGGTTTTGGGCTTGAGGACGGGCGAGAATACCCATCTCGTCGCGGGATGTTGTCTCGTACGGTGCCACGATGAAAGCTACCAAATAGCTCGACATGACCGGTGTTTTGGCAAAAGTGGTGATAGTTCGTCCTGCACTAAAGGATACAGAATAGAAGAGGTTCCTACGTCATACAGGGACACTCCAAATGGACGAAAGATGATACTAACCCATTCGATATCGCGCTAATAATTGGCGTGTTGGAGAACACGTTGTATTGCGGGGTGTGGATGATCTTTATCGACCATGTTGCCTTGTAGCGTGGTTCATCAAAGCTTGGGAATGCTCGCCGAGAATGTGTTTGTTGGAACTGTGTAGAACCCATCCAAACTTTCTCTCCGTTCACGAGATAGTAGCTACGATAAAATCCATGCATATCCTCATCCATATTGCCGATGTACACGAAGTTCAGCTGATACTCTTCGTTCGGAGTGAGCGGTGTGGGCATCGAAAGGGTTAGGATTTCCGTTTCAGGATCGTAAGCCTCGGGATTGCGTGGGACATCCGCCCCACCCTGTACGCGGGTGATGCTCCATGAGGTGATCTCCATTCGCGCCATGTGCAGCTTTATTGTACTGATGCCGGTGAGTGTCGTTTTGACCGTTATCGATGCTCTGCCATCGAATGTGAACGCTGTTTTGGTGCCTTCAGCCACAAAGTATGGTGTGATCTCAATGTCATAGTGCGATGGCCACACTTCTTCGTTCAACCGATAGTCCTCGAGCGCAGCCCGTGGTTCAGCCTCGACCAGCAGATACCGGTCCGGATCCAGTGGGCTCGACTGCGAGACAACAATACAACCACAGGCAACGATGGCCACCAGTACTAACCTGTCCACTAATCTCATCCTGTAATGTGAAGATAAGAAGTGCGAGGGTTGCTTTTCAATGAGGAGCCCATGGACTATTCCGGCAAAGGTACAAATGTAGCGAATGAGCAATAACTGATAAGTGGCGCAAGTGATGTCCGATGCCAAAAACGCGTTTCATTATCTAAATAGACCATTAAAAGTAACTATGGATCGCCTTGCTGCTCGTGGCTTATTGAAGTGTCCATCAATAAATCAATTGCGAGGACAAATGATACTGCATACTTGGCAGTGATAGTGGCTAATGGAGCGTTTCAACGGACGATCATGAGTGACTCAGACAGCGAACGAACCGCCGTTGCTAGCAGTTTCAAAAAATTGCCAAAATGATAGAGATGTAGATTCACTTTCAGTTCTTCTTCGACACTTCAAAGTCACCAATAGTCAAGATAATACACTTGTAGCTAGCATGTTTGCTCGTAACGAGTTTTTCGCAAAGATCGTATCAGAGAACATGCCGGCTAGCTCAGTGCAACATGTGCCAACAATGCGACCTTCAGTTCTACTGACAGGCGGCTCAATGGGAAAACTGTAACCGCAAACCTCTTGCAACCTGGCGGCTGAGTTTCTGATAACACGTGGCGGTTATACTTTTTGGACCACAATCCCCATTATACCGGAAATTTTGCAAATTCCTCACGATTACGAACGGTACGAAAATTTGGGTCGAGCAAATACAGCACATGACACTTTTCCATAACGTATGCAGGCACAGCACTGAATAGTAGAATGATCGTTTTTTCGACATCCTCAACAAACTGATCTTCGTCACGACGTACTGCTTTTCAGTACTGGGTCTAGATACCCTGCTAGTATTGCTGACATTCGCTCGGTAGCTTCAGTTCACCACTCAGCTATCATTACCTGACGCTACTGCTCTTACGGGGCCCCAAATGATCTGCCCTAAACTGAGTGGCTCATCGTTCCGCGATTCCGCTTTTATAGAAGACGCGCCTCAGCTAGGTGACGATAATGGGGTGCGCTGAAGCTGAAGTATCAGCAAGATAGTAAATTAGAAAGGGAGGCAAAAACATGACACCTATTATCAGTAGCATTACACGATAGTCGTCGTACAATCGATAGCTCCTTTTGTCGAACTGATACAAATGAGTGAACAACATCGAGCATTGTGATTCCCAATTATAACGAGTTAAGCCTCCCCTTTCCGCTCCCACTCGTCCCGTGACTGCCGTTTTATAGTGGTCTACGAAAATTGGAACTCTCGAGTGACAAGGCTAGCGGAAAGAGATTGTGACGTAGGAAAGTAGATTCGAATTCGAATCTGTGATTCCCAATGACTGGACAAAGACACGGCGAATAACTGCCGGTCATCGTCATGTATGGGAATTCGGAGTAAGGCGCGATCCGGGAGCGAGATTGTGGTTCATTCATCGCAATAGCAGGGAGAATTGCTTCCGCTGGTGGCTACTGCATTGGGTATTACCATGAGATGGCGTCGTGAAACTATTCAGGACATTCGACAAGGTCAACGAGTTATCCTATTATCTTTATTGCAGGATTAACCATATGATTGAGTATGAGTAATGATTCAAAATCTACCGATGATCAACAGTGTCAAGCAGGACACCATTCCGATGGTGCTGGCAGTAGTGACCGTTGCGGCGCTACGATCTTTCCGCTTCAAGAACGCACGGATACCGTCACGGTGATTAAGAATAAACTGTTCATTGAGCTCGTATTCCTCCAATCCATTGATGATCATGCTGTACGCCTCTGGCCCCAGCACATGCTCGTTGGTTTGAGCGAACGTTTGGATGGTATCCTTCAGGGAAACGCTCTTCGTTCGGACCAGTATTCCTTGGAATGCTTGTCCAACATACCGATATGAACCGTGTCTGTGAAGAAAATAAGAGAAGAGGTAAGCAGTTTCATACACAACCTAAGCAGCAGCTCATGGTGGAGTATTGATACTTACGCATCCGCCCAATGGCCATGGTTTTCCGTCAGATAAGATACCACAGCTGGTAGTGAGCTTGGATTAGCCAAAAGCAGTGATAGTGCAGTACTCTTGTCCTGTTGCCGTACATCTTCCGAGCTAGTAAGGTTCATGAATTGCTGTTTCGAGAGAATTTACCGTTCGATTAGCAACTTCTTAAGGGTACTTCAGATAGCTCTCAAGGCTGTAAGAAGCGGAGATTATTAGCTTGTAGAAGAGCTTACATGGATCAGTGTCTCTCGCGTCGCACAACTCAGCCCCTGTAGTGCCAGCTGTTGCTCGGTGGCTACATTGGTGCTAAGGTAGCGGGTCTGTAAGAAGTTATATTGTTCGCTCGTACCACGCCGCACACCCTCGCAGTACACCGTCTGACGAATATCGGGATGTACTCTAGGTGAGCAAAGGGTAGAAAGATTACCAAGCGTCCGGTGATGAAGTGTTTGCAAGTGTAACTACTTACTTGCTAGTTTGGGGATTAAGGCGCAGATTCTCAAACTCTCTCAACGCCTCCTTACTACAGGCTTCGTGCCCGTATCGGCAAGTCCAGTCTAGTACCAGGCGGCGCAGATAAGTATGTACTCGACGTTCGGAGTTGGTGGGCACTTGGAATTTAACCAGTTCGTAGGCTTCAGCGAACAGATCCAACACATAATTCTGGAATACAAACAGCATGAAAACAGTGGCACTACAGTGTGGCTGTTTCCTGTCACCTACCGTGAATAGAGCTTCATCTTCTTCATGGATCTTCAGGGATAGCGTCGACAGACCATTGGCTGCGGCCAACCAGGGCAGGAACTCCGTTTCCTTTCGAAGGTAGTCCAACAGATCGAGTGCCCGCTCATAGCTCACGATGTCAGCGCGGGCAAGATTGAACAGATCGTCCACAATTTGCGCACGATTTAGCACGTGAATACCACCGAACTTATCGCTACGCAAAGCATTACCAATCTTTGTCCAGAGTTCTTCGTCATAGTTTACCCGATAGTAGAAGGCCTGCTGGTTGTTGAGCACGAAGTACGGCAGCTCGCTGGCATTAGCTAGCTTAATTTGAAAGCTTGAACTAGTGACGATCGTTGGCTTTGTGTGGGCGAACTCTAGCTCGGTGGTGGCGTAGGTGATGGGCAGTGGCCACGTTATGACTTCGTTGCTATCGGTCGTGCCATTGTACAGGAAGCGACGCTGGGTGAGGTTAAACCCTTCCGGATCACTAGTGACAGTAACCAGCGGATAGCCGGGCTGTGTGGTCCATGGTTTTATGTACTCGCTAGCATTGGCATTGTGCCGATCGAATGCTCTGAAAAGATCCTCCGGTTGGGACGTTTTAAAGGCTCGCTCCTTGACATACTCCCTCAATGCCGTCTGGAACACGACGCTCGTCAGGTAGTGCTCCATCATTCTTAGCACCACTCCTCCCTTGTTGTACGAGATCGCATCAAATATGGCGGCTGCTTGGGTCTTCGTATAGACGGGATGTGTCATAGGGTGCGTTTCTGGCCAACCATCCGCCTGCATTGCGCTCTGCAGCTTATCGACGATAAACTGCTGGCCTAGCTCCCAGCTTGGTTCGGCCGAATCGGTTCCAAAGTACTCCAGGTAGGTAGCAAATCCTTCGTTGAGCCAGGTTACGTTCCACCACTCACACGTGACCAGATTGCCGAACCACTGATGAGCGAGCTCGTGTGAGATGATGGTAGCAACGCGCTGCTGCTGCAGACTAGTGGCCTCGTCCGGGACGTACAACAACGCTGACTCACGGTACGTAATCAGGCCCCAGTTTTCCATCGCACCCGCCGCAAAATCCGGAATGGCCGCCATGGCCATACTCTTGATTTCCGGTACTTTGTCGAACGGATAATCAATCCAGGTGCCTAAGTGCTGTAACAGCTTCCGACCTTCACTTGAAGCGTACTCGGTTTGATTGGTCGCCTCAGGTCGCGCAAGAATTGGGACCGGCTCGACCCCGGTCTTTACGTACGGTGCGACGATGAAAGCCAGCAGATACGTGGACATGACCGGGGTGGTAGCAAAAGTTGCCCGATATCGTCCATTACTGTGGATAGTAATGCATCCGTTTTACTTTCCCCGTACGGTTTTCATCCGTCAACGATGCTACTTACCCTAGGGAATCGTTTCTCACCAACGGTGTATTTGCGTAGGGCGTGTATTTTGGGTGTTGGTAGACGATCTTCAGATCAAACTGAGACTGAGCGGAGAAAAAAGGTTGAATATCTTTGCCTAACGGCTGGAGGGAGTTTTGGAAGTTATGATACCTTGAACTTGGGCTCATCGAAACACGGGAACGCTTTGCGAGCCTCCATCTGTTCGAACTGTGTAGTTCCCAGCCACACCTTTACCCCGTTCTCCGTATAGTAGCTCCGGTAGAACCCACGCATATCTTCCTCCATTTGGCCGACGTAGGAAAAGACGAGCAGATACTCCACGTTCCGCAACAGCTCCGTGCTAAGGATGAGTGTCAGTACCTCCGTTTCCTCATCGTATGTTCGATTGATCAGCGGAACCGGAGCGCTATTACTCTTCCGCAGCACACTGACGGACAGTAGATCGAGGTTCGACGTGTGTAGTTTGATCTGATCAATTTTCTCCGCGGCCGCGGTGACCGTTATCGTGGTGCTACCATCGAACGAGAAGGCCGATCGGTTCGGTTCCGGTTCGAAGTAGGGTTTGATTTCGATATCGTAATGCGATGGCACGATATCATCTGTCAGCCGATACTCCTCTGGTCGGGCACGAAGAGTCGCTGTCGTCGACGATAGTTCCTCCGTGGGAATTAGCGGGCTACAGGTCGCTTGGCCCCACTGAACGATAGCAATTACGGTGCAGGCAACAATGCACCAAATCATTTTACGCGACATTCTGCAAAAATGACACAAGTTCAACTACCAACGATTACACTGTTTCGTTTTTTTACAAAATAAACTTCTTAACAGGATCTTCGAGCCGATCCCTACCACCACCAACCACTGCCAGTACACTTTCCGGCTCTCCCGAATCGTACTGAGCGAACCGGTGCTTCGGCTGCCATATTTATAGCAAGCTATTGAAACCTACGGCAATAGCGGTTTGAAGAACGCAGCTCTTGGGAAGCTTTGGCTCCTTTATCAGCGAGTGCACTAGAGAGGAACTTATTATCTGTCTCTAGAAAGCGCCCTCCCGATGTTAGTTCGTCATCAGCAGCGATAGGAGACGGTGTAACAACGCGCGTTCTTGCTTCTTTGCTACTTTTTATCTAACCAACGTGCACGGATACATCAAATGTGACTACACCGAGTGTTGACGAGTAGCGAGGAAAGACTATAGGACCGTAGGCTAGATTGAGGGTTCGTTCGGGGTAGTTCCCCCCCCCCCCCTTCCCCCCTTGCCATCCCTCTCCCGGGTCCTGGACGATCGGGGGATTGCTCGGAACATCACTAGACAGTCCAGCAGCACCGTCGGTCTATTCATTATCGAACCAACCGTGAATCATTCGTTGTCAAATGATTCAATAATATTGATCGATATGCGTTACCGTTTAATCGATCGGCGGTATGATTTTTTGATTAGCTATTTGATTGGATTTCACTCAGCCAGCACTGGGCTCACTTGCGTTGATCAGTAAGAACCTGGAATATCACATGATTGTCAATTCCGCGCGTAACCACGAAACCACCTACTGGGGCAACCCCCTGATGATTGATTCTTAACACGATGCAGCCCAGCAGGATTTATTTCGCTCCACGGATTTCCACAGAAGTGCTCACGATTCACAACCAGTTTTGCACAGTTCATTAATTCCATCTAACATTCACTTACCTGGTTAGACACTGGAGGACACCGTAACGTTGCGACGATCTCACATGATCGATCACAACTGGAGATGCTCCGCCGACTAGAATCTCGGTACTTTATTCTACTTCTCCCGTACCGTGGCGTCATTAACGCAAGAACAGAGAAAGACGAGGGGAGAGAGAGAGGGAGCGGAAGTGGGAGTGGGGATGGTTCCTTATCTCGGTGCATGATGTAGGTTAAAAGTATTACCATCCTGCCAGACGCGAGCGCGATCTGCCGCCGGCGCTTTAGAGATGGTTAAACACTAAATAGTAATTAGCTGCAGTAAATATCGTAATTGTACTGTTCTTCGACACGCGGGTACTGCATCTACGTTACGTCGTCGTCGTCGTCGTCGTCACCACCGCCACCGTGTTTTAGCCCGCCGGCAGGAAATTTGAAGGTAGACAATCGCTCGTTATCTGTCGATGGCTTATTGTTGGAATGTTTTAAAGAGCTCGCACTTTCAAACGATGGATCACTTCCATTGCACTGATTTGGTAAGAATTTGGTGAGGATCGGTTTCCCTTTCGCAAAACATTATAAATCTTGCATGCAACATTTAAAAGGATAGATTTGTATATAGTGAGCATAAAAAAGAATTCTTCCTCCTATTTTTAGAGGAGGTGAATCATTTGAAGTGGTTATTTCGAGTGGGCTGTTGACGAGTGCCCAAATGTACTTCACTGTGAAACTGAAGCCTGGTTCAAAACTGAGCTAGCAAATTCCAAGTGATTGTCATGGAATGGCATGTTTAGAGATTACCTGGCACATTTTCGCGTACTAATGTGTTATCAAAAGTATTAACGCTATAGCAATAAAACTGTCGAAAGCAAAGCGGCGCTGTTCGTGCGAACATAACAATTAAAATAGTTTCGCGAGAATTTGACTGAGCGAGAGATGTCTCCCCTTTATTGTCTGCTTTACAGCTCAAGACTCCATTATCAGATGCCGTCAGTCACAAATGTCACACATTATAGCTAGCTTAGTGATTTAATAGGTGGCGCGCGTTCGCGCACACTCTCGCAAACACGTAGTAGAGCTGCTGTTAAGCTATCCTTATCTATTGGCACTCCGATTGTAAATGACCACGAGAGCGGGTGATTGAGGTACTTGTTTGTCTTATCAAATACGTATGGGAAGATGGATGTCGACGGTCGATGAATTCGTCAGTTCATAAACAACCGTGCAATCCGAAGGTATCATGGCTAGGATGTGTTTAATGATGTTGGGAGTGGCTTTGCTATCTAGCGCAAGAGCATACGATATACACCAATCGAACACTTCAAGCAACACCACAACTCGAACAGTTGTGCAATTTGAAGCATTAGATTATGTGCTACCAAAAACATCGCTACCCATTTCATACGATCTTTTCCTCGACCTGACAGATGATCATTTTCTGGCGTATTCCGGAATGGTCGAGGTGAGGTTCAAACAATTAGCGAATTCCAGCGTGTTTGCTATCAACAGTGCTGGTTTGAGTATCGATGAAGGAACTTTGCGTTTGGTGCGGTCCGATATGAGTCATGTTCCGATTGCCGGCTTCGAAATCCAACACGAACTACAAATCGTGTTTATAAGCTTTAGTGAACAGCTAATCTTGGACGAAGTGTACACCGCCCACTTGGAGTTTGAGGGTGATATTAATGTCGACTTTTTCAAAGGTCTGTATAGGAGCAGCTACAAGACAGAATATGGAGAAAAGTGAGTTTTTCGAAGTGTCAGGTAGGGAGGATAGAACACTTCTTTTAATGTGACCGCACAATGTAGGTATATAGCAACCACCTTTTTCGCTGCTACGTACGCCCGAACGGTGTTTCCGTGTTACGATGAGCCGGAATATAAAGCCAGTTTCCTGATTAAGATTCGTCACGGCGTTAAGTATACTGCCCTGTCTAATATGCCGGAAAGTCAAAGGTAAGCTGCGACAACACACGTGACTATCTGAGCGTGAGGTTAGTTACAGTAATATACATATTGCAGAGACGAAAGTGACGCGTTCGTGGAAACAACATTCCAGCCAACTCCTCTAATGTCGACGTACCTCCTGGCGTTCGTGGTATCGGAACTGAAAACAGTGTCATCACAGGATGAGCTCTTCAGAGTTTATGCTCCGGTATGTATGCATGGTACGCATCGAATGTATACGAAATACACGCGACATAAATTCAACAGGAAGGCAGAGAGCACCAAACAGCATATGCCCATAGTATTGCGGCTCGTGCGCTTCGGGCGTTGGAGAACTACTTCGGTCGACAAAACCAAATGCCGAAGATCGATCTGGTAGCTATACCGGACTTTGCGATGGGTGCTATGGAGAACTGGGGTTTGATAACGTTTCGAGAAGATTACCTATTGTATCAGCCAGGGGAAACGACAGCACAAGCCCAACAATCTATTGCGGCTGTAATCACTCACGAATTGGCGCATATGTGGTTCGGTAACGAAGTTACCCCGGAATGGTGGACATACGTTTGGCTTAATGAAGGATTTGCCCGTTATTTCGAGTACTACATCACGTCACAGGTAGTTTGCTTCCTAAAATTGTGAATTGCTACTGTAACACTAAGTTTATTAAATTCACCTTACCTTCATTCAGCTTGAACCTTCCTGGACATTCTGGGAGCAGTTCATCGTGACCAATGTACACTCCGCACTAGCTCAAGATTGTCACAGTAATAATCGTGCAATGAGCTACTACAGCTCTGAGCTCTCCATTGTGAATGAATTGTATGACTACGTCGTTTATGCCAAGAGTGCGTCCGTCATACGCATGATCCAGAATGTCATCGGCTTCGATAACTTCAGGCCGGCGCTCAATGATTATCTACGATCACGTAGCTATCTTACAACGAATCCACAGTACCTCTATGAAAGCATTGAAAAATTCCGAACAGTCGACCTACCGGCAAGTGTCGAGAAGATCTTTGAAAGCTGGGCTAACGCTCCAGGCTATCCGCTAGTAACGGTGACGATCGATTGGAACCAACGTACACTGAAGGCCTCTCAGAAGAGGTTCTGGATGCCGAACGATCTCGATACTCCACCGAAAAATGAACTGTTTTATGTGCCCCTTAATTACGGGTTCAACGGTATGTCGGCCGAAGACAAAGAAAACACCGCCCCATCTTTTTGGTTAACACCAGATCAACCGGAGGTGTCGGTCAATATTGATTCCAATATTGATGTGATCTTCATGAACAAGCAACAGACTGGATATTATCGGGTGAACTATGACAAGGAGAGCTGGAATCAACTGATTAAAACACTGAATGACGATAAGTTTGATGAGCACATTCCTGTTATCAATCGCGCCCAGCTCGTAGATGACGTTGCAAATTTGGCTCGTGCCGGGCTAGTCGATTACAGTGTCGCATTGTCGTTGATGCAATATCTGGAGCGAGAGACAGAGTACATACCATGGAGCACAGCGTACAATGCGTTGCTTCATTTGGATCGACTATTCTCGTCAAACTCTGAATATGAGCGATTCGAAAGCTATGTGCGTAATCTCACCACTCTAGTGTACCACAAAACCCAATTGCAGGGGAAACTCGACCATCTAAGCCTATTGCATCGCGAGAAAGCCTTATACTTGGCATGCTACTTTGGCGTTACGCCTTGTTTAGCTGAAACCGACAGTGTCCTGCAGGTAGCCCTTGGGAACGATTCCCTGTACATCCCAAAAGACTTGCAGCCCACCATATTTTGTGCGTTCAACAAACATAAGTCGCTCAGTGGTACGCAGTATGAGGCGGTGCTCTTTTCAAAGTTCTTTCAGCATCCGGCTGAGTTTCGTGAGTTAGTAGACAGCTTCATCCTTTCACTAGGCTGTTCCCGAGATGCAGCAATAATCGGATTCTATCTGGACATGGTGCATATGGATGTTCCTGGTCTATCAATTCCGAATTCCTTGAAAAACCACATTCTTGTTAGTTTAATCAAGGGTGGTCCAACCACACGTCGGTTAGCACTTGAATACATCGCTAGTAACTATCGACCGCTGACCGAAATGCTGCAGGAGAGGCAGCTTTTGTCAATTTTCGAGGCTATAGGAGCGAACATCAACTCACGTGTTGAATATGACATGGTTCGTAATGGATGCTCTCTCTTCGATTTGTTCATCTTTTCTTGTAGTTTTCTTTCTATCGTATATTCTCTCTCTTCTGCAGCTGGTCCGGATTAAGGATACAAATAAAGACGCAATGACTGTTGCAGTTACTGATGCCGTACAGCGAGCCATCAGATATGCAGATGAAACGATGAACTGGTTGAATAAGCACTCCATCGTTATCTCTAGGTGGCTGGTATCCCAAAACTATGGAAGCGCGGCAGTGCCAGATGATAACGGAGCTACCATAGTTGTACAGTCTGGTTTAGTAGCTTCGATAGCCTTTCTATGCGTCGTCATTGGACATGTTTTTAATTAAACGAATCACAAGGTACATTTTCAGAAACAGAGATTATTGTGTTTCTAGATGTATATGGTTTGCAGCAAGCCTTAAATCAATCGGTAATCCACCAACGAATGTCTGACGATAACGAGGACTATCTATTGTCAATCGTATTGTCAGCTGGTATTGTCCAAGTAGCAATTAAGGTTTATTATCTAATCTCTATTCGCTGCTTCTACTAGCACTCTCAATGCTGAGCTATTTAGAGCAGAAAGGATTGGTACTGGCTTTAGTACACCGTCTGCAGCAGGGTCGTCAAAATGTACGTTCCGAAATTGTGGCTTATTGTTGCTGTTTCCTTGCCAGTGATTCTCAATGGAGCCCCTCGGAGTTCGGTAGAAATAGGCCCTCCGTGGTATGATGAGAATTATAACGATCCCAGTAACCGATTGGGCAATCAGTCTGAGCCGATATCCTACAAGCTGGAGCTTGACGTAACAAGCTACGACTTTTACTCTTACACCGGCACCGTGGACATACTGGTGCGATTCAATCGCCCAAGTGATAGCTTCCATTTGAACATTGCCGGCCCAGTGATTGATAAAGAAAGTATCAGTGTGACGGGACCCGAAGGATCGAATCGAACCCTGATCGAGACCATTGAGCAGTACGATGTTGAGAAAATTATGTTCGTTTTTGCTGAAGGATCTTTTGTGCCGGACAGCACGTACCGAGTGCGTATGAGCTTTTCGAACAGTATCGGCACAGAGCTCAAAGGGCTGTACAGGAGTAGTTATAAAGTGGGCAACATGACGAGGTGAGTTGCTAACAGCGGTTCGCAATCAAAATATGATAGAACACATTGTGATTGTGCATGCATCCGAAAGAAGTGAGTAGTCAATAGCTAATCTACTTTATGTTACCCTACGGTAGATACTTGGCTACAACTCATTTTGAGGCTACATACGCTCGCACAGTATTCCCCTGCTACGATGAACCATCATTCAAGGCCACATATGATGTCCAGATTCGGCACCGTACGGAATATAACGCAATCTCCAATATGCCGGTTATTGAAAAGTAGCGTTGAAACATTCAAGTACATCGCTTGAAAACGATAATTTATCTGTATACATTGATTCCAGAACTCAAGTGGGTGATTACACGGTGACAAGGTTCGATACGACTCCACTCATGTCAAGCTATCTGTTAGCATTTGTTATTTCCGATTTTGAGACCATCTCCCAGGAATCTGATCGTTTCCGAGTGTTTGCTGTGGTACGAATACTACCGTAATAGCCTTAAGAATACTGAACTCAACGATATCTTTTCATCCGTATGTTATAGGCTCACAAAGTGGCGCACACAGGGTATGCATTAGATTTCTTAGGAAAATCGATGCGTACATTGGAAAACTTCTTCGGTCATCAGTATCAACTACCAAAAGCGGATTTAATTGCCATACCCGACTTTGCGATGGGTGCGATGGAGAACTGGGGTTTGATAACATTCCGCGAGCAGTATTTGATTTACGAGGAAGGAGTAACCACTGCGCGAACGAAACAGAACATAGGTGATCTTATCACTCACGAGCTAACTCACATGTGGTTCGGCAACGAAGTGACCCCGGAGTGGTGGACGTATTTGTGGTTGAGTGAAGGCTTTGCTCGATACTTCGAGTACTACATCACTTCACAGGTACAATCGATTATAGAATATAGGAACAGGGAATATGTTTCATTCGTTTCTTATCTCGGTTAATTTAGCTCGAGCCAACGTGGAATCTGTGGGAGCAGTTCATCGTGACCAATGTACATTCTGCTCTCGGGCAGGACTGTCAAAGCAACAATCGTCCCATGAGTTATGATGCCACAAGACCATCGTTACTAAATAACCTTTTCGATTATGTGGTTTACGCCAAGAGTGCGTCCGTCATACGCATGATCCAAAATGTCATCGGCTTCGATAACTTCAGGCCGGCGCTCAATGATTATCTACGATCACGTAGCTATCTTACAACGAATCCACAGTACCTCTATGAAAGCATTGAAAAGTTCCGAACAGTCGACCTACCGGCAAGTGTCGAGAAGATCTTTGAAAGCTGGGCTAACGCTCCAGGCTATCCGCTAGTAACGGTGACGATCGATTGGAACCAACGTACACTGAAGGCCTCTCAGAAGAGGTTCTGGATGCCGAACGATCTCGATACTCCACCGAAAAATGAACTGTTTTATGTGCCCCTTAATTACGGGTTCAACGGTATGTCGGCCGAAGACAAAGAAAACACCGCCCCATCGTTTTGGTTAACACCAGATCAACCGGAGGTGTCGGTCAATATTGATTCCAATATTGATGTGATCTTCATGAACAAGCAACAGACTGGATATTATCGGGTGAACTATGACAAGGAGAGCTGGAATCAACTGATTAAAACACTGAATGACGATAAATTTGATGAGCACATTCCTGTTATCAATCGCGCCCAGCTCGTAGATGACGTTGCAAATTTGGCTCGTGCCGGACTAGTCGATTACAGTGTCGCATTGTCGTTGATGCAATATCTGGAGCGAGAGACAGAGTACATACCATGGAGCACAGCATACAATGCGTTGCTTCACCTAGATCGTATGTATGCTGGATACGAAGGATATCCAAGGTTCGAAACCTATGTTCGCACTCTTACTAGCTGTATGTATGAAAACGTGCGGCTAGTAGGTTCCGTGGATCACATTAATAGGCTACACCGGGGAAACACCGTCTATCTTGCATGCTATTCGGGTGCTACAACATGTTTGCACGATGCCTCTACTCTTATTAATAAGACTATTGATGATCCATCCTTCGTTATTCCTGAAGAGACACAAGCTGCAGTCTTTTGTGCGCTCCACAAGCACGGGCTATCAGTCACAGTTAATGATACAATCGCATGGTTTGAGGGACAATTCTTAGCTGAAAGTGTAGACTTGGACATGATCAACCGATACATTACCAGTGTCGGTTGTTCCCGAAACGAAAAGATCCTACACTATTACCTATCGCTAACTAATCAAAACGAACCAAGCCTTCCGATAACGATCGCTACCCGAAACCAGATTTATCTCGCTCTTATCGGTGGAAGCTCAACGGCTCGAACTGCGGCGCTAAACTATTTGTATGAACATTATTACACAGTTGCGTACCTGATACCAGACATGTTGCCTATTATCGCCGAGCTGGGTAATCGCATCAATAAACGATCCGACTATGAATTGGTAAGTCGTAAAAATATTTTATCATCATCTGAACAATAAATTATAACACTCATGATGTTCCTTCCAGCTCGTTCAAATTAAGGAAAAGTATAGAGGCACAATGCTGGCTACCATTGTAGAAGCCATTGAAGGTGCTAAACAAAAGGCAGAGCAGAATATTGCTTGGATCGAAAGCTACTCCTCATCCGTCAACTCTTGGCTCATCGATGAAATGTACGAGGGTACGACTCAAGAACCACCGGGTGATGGCGGGTCTGCACGTGTCTGGGGAAGTCTTACATTGCCTACAGTTTTATTTGGTTTGATCATTGGCAAAATTATGAATTACTTATGAACTGCCAATGAGAGTGGCATTGATTGTGAATGAATTGACAATAAAACACAGAAATGTTTCACTAACATTGGCTGAGGTTCCGTTTTTATTTGTTCCAAAATTAAATATTTCTAGAAGTGAAAATGATAAAACGATATTACAAAAGTCATCTTAGACCTCTTGCATTGCTACGAGGATAACGTTCCTAATCCATTGATAGTACTCGCTGATTCGTTGATATACACTATAGGTTGAAGTAGTAACATAATCGGAATCGGAATTATCTTCAAAAGAGTGACCAACCTTTCCATACAAGCCCACCAGGTATGTTACCTTGTACTCGTGTACACCCTGCGCAAAGTGGCTAACCAGTCCATTACCAGCGTCTAGCTTCAGAGATCGACGATCTTGATAGAACATAAGGTCTTGTTCAATGCATAATTGATGTGCTTTCACACTCGTCCTATGCTTCCGTTCGCATTCTTTCGAGAACAGTGGATAGTAGTACTGATGAGTTGGGTTAGGATTACTGTACACTTCTTCCAGTCGCAATGGAGTATGAGAATGGTTATTCCACAGGCAGGCTGGTATCGTTTCGTTATCGATCGATAGTGGTTTTTCCAGTCTAAGCAGCACTAGATTGTACTCGGCAGAATCGTTTCTATACTCAGGATGAATAAATGTATCCTGTACAGCGAGCCTCTGATGAGTGGTGTTTCCTGCTACGATCGTAACGTTATCGTGTCCTAGTTTCTGATAGCAACCAGCCGTAGTAAGGATGAACTGTTTCGAAACGATCGTTCCGTTGCATGTGCGATTCTCGCCATCATCGATACGGACCTGTTGAAAGGATAAATAATGAGTGAACACCTGCACTGTCACGCTTGCACTGCACTTTGAACTTACCAAGTACGGATACGTTGGAAAATTGTCCACCTTGTAGGGTGATTTGTTCCTTCTGAACTCATGATACAGGTTGGGACAGTTCTCGAGCTCTTCATGGGCTGCCGTTAGTTGCGGTCGCTGTGATTCTTCGCGCAGGAAATTTTCATCCGAACAGCACACTACCAATTCGCCTTCCATACCGTAAGAACAGGACGGTGCAGCTACTATACTGTTTCCTTGCTGAGCTTCCTTGTCCAACTTAGGACACTGTTTCAGGTAGACACAAGTACCTTCCGTACCATCATCTCTCGAACAACGATCACCATAGTAACTTGTTTTATCTTCATAACGCACTGAAAGACTAATCGATTAGTAAATCTTAAGTGTACTAGCCTGCTTTTCCTTTGCCTACCTTTTGGTGCAAAAATGATACTATCAATCCACTGTATATAGGGTGTGATCTTGGTGAATATGGTTGGCCAGTTGAAACCACAGTTCTCTCCTCTGCTGTTAATAGCAAAGATGTACTCGTAGAAGCGATCGAAGGTGTACAGCGACCGTGACATCGCAGAACCAATACTGTTGTGACAGGTTTCCGGTGGCAATGCGGTCGGAAATCCTGCACAGAACTGGTTCGATTCCAGTTTATCGACACAATCGTCGTATACACCAGCGGTAACGTACATTTGTTGGGTCCTGGTGGCTAAATCATCATTGTTGTCGAATGGTGCGTAGCCGTTGATTTGAAACAGATCGACCGGAAGCTTTTCGTGTGTCCAGATGCAGGCAGGTAAAAAGTTTTTGGAAAAACTGTGTTGCATAAATGGTAGATATTAGTTTCGTAACAATCATTGGCAGTTTGTTATTTCTTGAGTCTACTTACTTATGGATAGGCGCTACCAATTCTACTAGAGCTACATCATTCGCAGAGGTCACCACATCGTACTCCGGATGATAATGTACCTTTAGTGCGGGAACTTGGGCACGATACCCTGCGTCTTTTTGGTAGGTGTACTGTTGACCCATCTCTACCTCGTAGGTTTGACTAGCGTTTGTGAGATTTGCAGTTGATCATTGATTGATTGATGCATTTATGTTGCTTTACCTTCCAGAGACTTACCCTTCATGTTGCTTCAAGCAACTGGCCGAACTGATTACAAATTTAGGACCGATCAAGGAACCGTAACAATGGCGTTTGGATGTTTTTTCTGTGTCACTTGGTATGATTCGCACCTTATACATGTTCAGTTCGGTATACGAAAATCTACTTTTCGAGTATTGAACAGTCTGATAGTTATCGCTTTTGGAAACCATGCTATCTTCGTATTCTCGCAATGTTTCGTGGCGTGCGACGCATTCTGCAAAGCATATGGTTGCAAAATGTGTTTTTTATGGAGTTTACGATTGTTTCATTCTTCTAGGCTACGAATGTACCAATACTGACCCGAGGATGAAATGTTACTTTCTGCCATCTTGCTTATCCAGTCAATATACTGTGATACGGGCACTGGGGCTCCGCTTTCGTCCAAACCGAAGCTTAGTACAAACGGATGCATGCGCCATTTGGCGATAGTCCTGGTCTGCAAGATATCACCGGTATTTCCGATCGCTTCTAAACAGTCTTTCCGGTTTTGAAACGTGCACTTAGTAGACTCTACGCTCATATTTCCGTTCTCATCTGCGAAACACAATCGGATGTGTTATTGCGTTGAGGTAGCCACCGACAGCTTGCTGCATTACTTACCAACAAAAAGCCTTTGAAGTTTCTCGAATCCTTTTTCGTATGGTGCATTCCAGAAGCAAGCCGGCACGGCAAGCGAATTAAATCTGGATAGAAAATGAGCATTTTAAATCAGATTAATTGAGCAATTTGTTGCTGACAGCTAATTGACAAACTATTTTTATACACTTTTGAACAAATATTAGCTGCATACGACAATTCTTCTCCAGAAGAAAAAAAAAATGCAACAGATAGGCATGAAGTTTTACTTACTCAATTGAGGAATTTAGGCGGAGCAGAGTAACGTTAAAATCCGGATTAGAAAACGTTTCGGCAACCTCGATTACAGGCAGTGTTTCGTTGGTCAGCTTAACTTCAGGCAGATCGATCTCATCTACGCACTCCGAGTTTGTGAGGACATGATTTTCATCTACAATGATCCCCACGCAATACACCTCGCCCAATCGTACCTTTGCGGTGTGGCTAAAAGTTTTATCAACAAATCGCTCAGCGAATATTGAACTTGCAAGCGCATAACCTCCATACTGGTAGATGGTGAAGGGACAATCTGGAAATGTATAGCATTTAGTTATTGAAGATAAAATGGAATACAATATAAGCCAATTGCTGGAAACGCATGGTGAGATCATAACGAGGCATTGTACATTCAATTCCAGGATGAGTTCTGTGTGGAGTCGTTTTCGAAGCTGATTTGCTGAACCGGGGCATTAAATAGAGATGCATTTGCCAGACAATTAAGAGTAGTGGAGTGCGCTTGTTTAATTCGATTGTTTAAGGGTTGAGGGACCACCATAATTTTCAGTGTCTTGACCGTGATAGCTCAGTAGTGTGGTAATTCAACCGATTATGTGTAACATCAAACTGGCACTTTTAATTTCACTATCTAACTCAAACATATCACAGTTAAGGTCATATGAATGTTTCCACTTATGACTAGCATGATTATCAGCGATCGCAAGGTGCGAAAATCCATCAATATAATACGATCGCCAGGAGCATTAGCGCCGGTGCTTATGAATGTAGCCCGTGATGGTCTTAGTCTGTCTACCATTTCTTGAACTTCTCTGCTCATATGTGTTTGCAGAGCACACTCCGTAGATGTTCACAGATTGAATCGAGAACAAATATATGATAACCAGTGAACCGTATGAAATACCAATACTACGTTCGAGTAAACTTATTCTATATAGACTGCCTGCTACAGAGCCTTCTAGCCAAAGCATCCTAACTATCGGAACGCTGTTCGGATTAATAGCATCTCGTGTTGACCCATTTGAATGTCAATACCCCTGAAGATTTTCGTGTCACAAAAGAGCTTACCTCGAACGCTTTGCTCCTCATTGGGCATCAATAGATCGGAAAACTCCAGCTGCTTTGCTTTTTCTGGAAAAAGCGATGCCCTACCTGTGAAATACACACGACCATGACCTTAGCTGCGCTTAACGTAAACTCACAACTAGCTCAATGGTACGGACCCGCGTGAAAACATCCGACAACAAGCAACAGAAATCCAGCAGAAGAATATGAAGGTCGACACACCGCCATGGTGACTGATAAGAGGCCAACCGCACGGCTTACACAAAAAAGAAGTCACAGTTAACGGGTCGGTTGCTAGAACCGGACTGGTTGGTGGGTTCGCTAGTTCGTTGCATTTACGTGACTTTTAGCTCTCGGCCTAAACCCTTGCTCAACCTCTCAATCAGTGAGCGGGGAGCTGGGAATTTCCTAGTACGCCCGATAACACCACGACCACGATACAACAAGATCAACCACCAGCATCCATAGTAGATTAAGTAGCTCATCATCGTTGACGATCAGTGATCGACCTGCTCCAACGTGTTTCATGGTATTAGTAAAGTAACTCTGCTCGGAACGGGTTATTGTTAATCAAAACAAACAAACCCACGATCGAACAGAACGCGAACGCATAAGGCATACTGATTAAACATGCATTCGGTAGATCGTCGTTTAGCGGTACAAGAACCAGTTCGGACAGAAACCCCGAAGACGGGTTTTAATTTTGGCCTTTTGGGATGGAGCAAAACCGGAAAGAAACCGAAGAAGATTTCGGATTTATTACACGATCGACCGACAGTAAATTCCCAACCCTCACACCTTGATTCTGGAAATCCCGCCCGGAAAATCCTAGCCTAGGTAAAAACAACAAACAACTGTGTGCTTTTCAATCATGTAGGTTGTTATTAATAAGAAAAATCAACTTTGAGTTAGTCAGGCTATACATGGTTCGAGTCGAGTGGGTTAATCCAGTGATTTAGGCATCTTGTGAGATCCTGTAAAGTTCACTCTTGATCCACGCAAAATATTCACTAACGCGAGTGTAAATGGCCGGTCCATCCTGGGCGCATTGGGCTCCGTTGCTGTACACGCCTACGACGTAAGTTACCGGCCTCCAATCATAGTTCATATACACGGTGCTATACATGCCCGTGCCAGACTCTGAACAAGCCGACGGTGCATCGCCGCAAAAGCTCCCATCCGTATCGGGCAGCACGCAGGTCTCCGTAAGGGTCAGATTGCGATAGTATTTCAAACGGCAGTTCATGTAGTACAACGGATTCACAACGTTAATTGTGACAGCATTGGAGTTTGCATCGTAGCCGGTCGAGGTTAGCTTCGTTGGCATGCGTTCCGATTCGGGCCACATACAGGCCGGCACACTATACTCGGTCACCAGGATTGGTGTGTCCAGCTCAAGGATAGCTACATTGTAGTGACTGGACTGAGGCTCAAACAGCGGATGAACGACGGTTGATGCAATTTTGCGCACCTGGATCACCTGATCGTATGTAGCGGCAACACCAATCTTAACCGTGCTCTTCATTGCTTTGATCCTACAAGTATACACACACACGCACATATATTGCATAGGTTGCTAGCAAGCTAAGGATTCACGGAATACTTACTGCAGAACACACTGAGCAGCTGTCAGTACAAACTTTCGGCTGATAAGCGTTCCGGTACATACTACCTTATCGGCTTCGTTTCGTATAAGTGCAAGCTGCGAATGAAGCTGTTGCTCCTTGGTGGTCCTCCGGTACACATCGTACAGCTCGTGACAGTGTTCCACCTCCTGCACGATGGCATCGAGCTTCTCTCGATTGCTCTCCGATTTCAGCAGATCCTCGTTGGGACAACAGTGTAGCACATCCGAACCATCGAAACCGCACTGCTCGATCGATGTTAGGTTAAGTGTTTTTCTCTTGAGACCAGCAAAGAATCGGGGGCATGATTCGAGTCGTAGACAAACACCGTCCTTATCTTTGCCGGTGATACACTTTTCACCCAGACCGCGATTCGGGATGCTGAATAGGATCCGGTCACTGGAAATGACATCACGAATCAAAGCTGCGTAGCTAGACACCGGTACCAGTTGCTGTTGCTCATCGCAAAACAACCCCACCAACATCGGGTGCATTGAGTACTTGTCCAGGTCCCGTATCTGTAGGATGCTGCTCGATGGTTTCTGTTTCGTCAAGCGAGTAAACCGACAAACATTAGCACGTGTTAATATGGCTAGGGGTCATGACTTAGAGCCACTTAGCAATTATCACAGAATGTAACCCACCCGATGACACCATTCCGTGAATGTTTTTTCCAAACAAACTTGCTGTTTTGCCGACGAACATACGGTCGTGTTCTGAATCATCTTGCCTAGCGTCGGGTCTGAGAGATAAGCAAACAGATGAATTTCGAGCAAATGTCTGGTTGAAACAAATTTGGTTCTTCAAAGAACGTCAGACTTGGTGATTTGTCCACTAGAAACTCACCGAAAGCAACTTCCTGCACTTTGGCGTAGGAAAGCAGGTTACTTTTTGGCCACAAACAGGCCGCCGTGTTGTCGTACGGAAGGCTACATCACAAATAACCAATTATAAGACGATTAGATCTGTTGATTCATTCACCATCTGCAGCGCCATACCTGGTGGTGCCATTGATACGTAACAAAACTGGTGCCTTATCTTTCGTTACATTCAGGTTTTTGTAGTCCTTGTACTCCAATCGCTCCACAATGGAAATATTCCATCCGGATACTAGCTGCACGTGCACAAGTTTCCAGTCATCTGGTACGCAACCGGCGGTCGTGAGAATGTAGTACTCATTAACCAACACCCCAAGGCAGACGGTATCCGCGTTGAGAACTTGCACAACGTGACAATAGTCCGAGTATATGGATCTCAGGTAACTGTAGGGACATTCTACACAAATTATTAGTTCTAGAGAGTACCGCGATATCTGCATCGAACACCGGTTTCACACGATTTCTTTACCATCGATCTCGATATGCTCGTATGTCATGAAATGATTGCGAAAATCTTGCAACATCGATCGTCCATCATATTCCTGATGTTGAGCTGTAATTCGTAAAAGCAACATAATTGTTTCACCTCATTCATACAGATACCATTTAAAAAGCGTTAGGTAGCAAATACTCACATCCAGCAGCGACAGCTAACAAAAGCAGGAAGATCAGCGAAGTTGTTTGAGCCCCCATGATCGTTCTGAGACGAAGATGTTGCTTCTCCAGTGGCAACGGACGTTAGACTGAACGCGAGCACAAACTTAACGGCCTTCGGAACCTGTTGGTCAGACGATCTAGCGAAAGGTGGGGATCCCATTGAAATTCGTTCTCGTTGTGTTTGTTCGCGGTATCGTTGCGTGTGATCCCCCCGGATGAGCAATACACCATCGAGGTAAAAACATTAAGGAATCATTCTTTTTTATACAATACCATTACTCCTGGTCAAGTCTTTGATTTGGCTTAGCAAAGTAATCGTTTAGTCTTTTTAAACGTTCTTTTCGTTCGTTCTTCATTTGCTTTCCATGCGCTTATCGGTTGAATTTGGCAGGCTACGAGGGTGTTGATTTTTGCCATGCACGAAAGGTACACATGAAAAAATGATGGCATCTTTTGGGCGAATCATAAATTATTTACGGTAATTTGTCATGAACCAATAAGCAGCTTAGCCTTATGCTTATGCTAAGCGATCGTATAACATCGAAAATATTAATCAAAATAATGATTAAATGACAAAATTAGAGGAAAGCAGCACTTTAAAAGACAAAAATTCAACAGAACGACGATCTGTAAGCGTTGTAGGATGAAGATTATGTGTACAGATTAACTCGAACTCGGGTTGGAATAAACGAGGAAGAAATTAGAGAAAATTGATTGTGACGTGATGTGTGATGTTTTCCAAAAGCAATATAAGTAAATATTAATAATTAATGATTCAGGACATGTAATGAAATATTTCACCCCACTTTTTTCGAATATCATTGGCTTTTCGATTTTTTTGTGATAATCGGCAGCATCTTGAGGGCAGCTTTGCAGTCATTGTTGCTTCTACGAAACGATTCATAGGTTTTGCGGTA
>NC_064874.1:32714402-32729402 GCF_943734745.1 Anopheles darlingi | reverse complement strand
CACGGAAATCACCGGAAAGCCGGTTTGCAGTGTCCAGGTGTCCATGATTTCCTTTACCGAGGTGTGCTCATCGAATACTCCGCTACTGCGCGCCTCGTTCGTCAAGTATTCCCAAAGATCATCCTGAGTGGCGCTTTGATACTTCCTGCAACGGCAAGTACGAGGCAACGACATGAATTGACGTACATCCACCTAAGAGATGACTAATTAGATGTTTACTTGTAGTTAAGATAGTTGGTGAGTCCTTGCTTAAACACGTCAGTCGTTAAGAAGTGGTCCATCATTCGAATGATCGCGGCGCCCTTGCCGTACGAAATCTTGTCAAAGATTTCATGAATCTCCTCCGGATTGTGCACCTCGACAGAGATCTGGTGGGACGAGGAGAGCGCATCGAGCGAGAACACATTATGCAGTTCATTCACCACGAACTGCTCCATCGATTTCCAGGCCGGCTCGACTGCATCCACTCCGAGATATTCCATGTAGCTGGCAAAGCCTTCATTTAACCACAGATCCGTCCACCAGGACGGTGTCACGAGATTGCCAAACCATTGATGTGCTGTGGGGTGGCAAGGATAGGCAAAAATAAAGCATAGCCGCAACCATAAAACCGAATCACGAAGTACCCGACCAATTTCATACTTACCAAGTTCGTGTGCCACTACCGTTATCACGTGCTGCTTGTTGCTGATAGCAGACACCTTCTCCTCGTACAGCATAGCCGTCTCGCGGTAAGTAATAAGGCCCCAGTTCTCCATCGCCCCGGCACTAAAGTCAGGCAGCGCGATCATATCCAGCTTCGGCAGTGGGTAATCGATGTGGAAGAAGCCCTCCAGAAACTTGAGCAGCTTGGGTCCAACGCTCAGCGCGTATCGTGCCGAGTTAATGGCGTCGGCACGGGTCCAGACGGAAAAGTTAGCATTCGAGATGTTGACGTAATCACACACAACGAACGCCACCAGGTAGGTAGACATTGGTACCGATTGCTGATAGACATCCCAAACATATCCAAGAAGCTCCGGTTCCCTAGAAGGGGCCAACATACAAGCATTGACAAAAGAGGATTGATACGATCAGACGAGACACTAGAAAGGTTCCATTCGGTTTCGAATACGTACGTTGCCTCGTACGAATGTAAACGAGGCATATTTGATAGTGAAGTCATGTTATTTTTCTTTCTAGCGATGCTAATTGTGAATTGTGCCTTTAGAGCTGGCTCATCAAAGCAGGGAAAAGCACGCCGAGCATCGGTCGGTTGGAATTGTGTCGTGGCTATCCATCTACAATCAATCAAAGCATAATCCAGATTCAGAACGGTTCGGAGAAATAGCCTCATAGAATTCAATCCTGATCCATCTGCTTACTTTGTCTCGTTGTTCATGGTATAGGAACTACGATAGAATCCTTGCAGGTAGTCGTTCAGTATACCCTCGTACCGAATACGGATCACATACTGTTCACCCTTCTGGAGTTCTTGCTTTAGCATCAGGACGAAAAACTGCTTGCTGGCTATGGTGATGTTATGGTCAATTTCAATGTACCGTCTTGCGATACCGTGCTCGCTGGAATGAGGTATTTCCGTGGCATCATATTCGTTTTCCATTTCATTCCATTCAACCGTAGCATCCAGAATGTTGAGGGCGACCGCGTGTAAAGTGACGTTGTTGCAATTCTCGAGCACGCTAACCACAATATCCACCGTACCGTAGAAAGTGAAGTTATCCTCATCGAGCCACGGTTTAAGCCGTATGTCGTAGGTCAAAGGCTTCAGCGATCGAGGCAACCGCAAGTTTTCCTTTGGCGAATTATGTTGCTCATCGATCGACGAACCGCTCAGAGTGTCTTCGACCGTCGTAATGCTCGTGCTGTTAGTCATATCAGAGATCCGGTTCGTGGTTGCAGTAACCTCTTCAACAGCAGCAGAACCAGGGCCCATTACACCGGAATCAAATTCTTCCTGGTGTGTTGCCGCTGTTGTTGCTGGTTGCTGTTGTTGATGATCGTTGTAGCCCGAGGTTGAATGTTGATGTTCGCACAGTGTCGTATGCTGATGGGAGGCATGGTATTGTTGCTCCTCGCACGATGAAAAGTGGTAAATCAATAGACCCGAACCGAGAAGCAAACAACACACGATAGCTACCGTGGCCACCAATGTCATACGGGTGATCAGATAGCCCCGACCACCCTCGACTGTTGTTCCGCCGTCATTCGCCTCCATTCCCAACGACTCCCGGATCTGCATTTTGCTGCTGCTGTTATTGTTCATGGTGTTTTCATCCGATGCCAACCTCTTGCAAGATTCATGAACTCCGGCTGGGTGTGTTCGGGATGATGCTGAAGACTGGAAGCAAAATTTCGACCACGATCAAGACGATGGGTTAATAGCCTTTATTAATCTGGATTGTATTAATTTGAATCGATTAAAAACGAATAGCGTTCGCCATTGTGAGACTGATGTTCTCTATTTGAGGGGCAGCATATTAATAATATTCATGCTGCAAAGTCGTGCTCGTGAAAGAGTTCGTATGCGTAAATGGTGCTACTAGTTTTAATTCATTTGTTTTTAGTGAGACTTATCCTTGAAATGTTGAAATTTGTTTATGCCACCAGAATTTTGCTTTTTCGAAAAAAAATCTGCTGATCAGTATTCGGATATATTATTCCGAGATATAATATTAAAATATCACCATTAGTTATATTAAAATTGCACACCCCCAACAAACAACCATTTATTCATTTGAAGGCAAAAAAGAAGAAGCTATTTCAATCGAATGAATGTTTATGTTGGTATACGTAATGGCCAGCAAACCTGTTGAAATATCTCCTGATACACGGAGGTGCTAATGAAAACGAATAATGTTATTTAGATATGGAACCATGGTGCTTGTTAACATTTATGTCGAAGAAATTATTTTATACTTTTATGTTTATTGTTTATACTATACTCTACTCTTTAGATCAAAATCAATGCACGGGGAACATCATGAATATAGTATCAAAGCCATATTTATTCGTGATGCATTTAAAAGATGAAACCATACGCGGAAAAAAATATGCTGAGTCTTTTGAAGCATTTCCACCACGTCCTTCCAGTTAATACCATATAGCACGAACGAAGCGCTAAAGATTAATGTACGCTAGAGATTTAATGTAATTTGAAAAAAAAATCACTTAAAAATACGGCAGATATTTTAGCAAGTAGTTTTCAGTGTTTTATCAACATTTTATAATTTTAAATGAATTTAAACAACTTGGTAAAGTTAACGTTCTAGTACATTCCATACAAAAATGATTTTCGAATATTTATAATTTTCATTTAGCTCATCCTTCCAGTGATTTTTAATACAACAAAATTTATCTAGTATAAAAAAAATTTTTAAAAATTATTAAAAAAAAGTTAAACTACCTTCTTCTCAATCAAATTCAAGTCCCTTCAAAGTCATCCAACCCTAAATGGTCCCCGGGATCGGTTCAATATTTATAAGAAGATTAGGCGCCGATTAATTTGTGAGAAAAGCAAATCGTGCCAATTGAATTCTCACACAGTGTACCGATTCATATGGCTAAAGTCGTTCTGTGTTTTCCCATTCCCCGGCGTTCCTGGTATGTGACAAACGATCGAAGAAAATAATAAGCCACATTCTATAATCCGATCAGTATCGCCCTTCCAACTGCGTTATGATCCTCCATGTCACGCCGGCGACATACGCTCCTCACGTGTATGCCACATCCGGCGGAGGGTTGCCTCTTTTCACACAAAAAGGTAGCAAAAAGAGCGGTGATATCCTGTCTGAAAGGGCTGAAGTCTCCGTTGGCTTTGTCTTGACTTCACGAACATGTGGCACGGCTGCGTAGAATTTATGCAACCCAAAGTGGATATATTCGCTCGTTTTCTTTCCACGCAGAATAAACCGTTGGGTTTTTTTACTTTCTTTTGTTCACTAATGCATATTCCTGTCTTAGTGTGCCAAGTGATTTCGCTGATTACTTCTTTTTTTCCTTGAATAATGTCTTATTCCACAAGAGCCGTGATAAGAAAACCGTGGCACGTTACGTTTGTGGTCTACTTTTTCGGCTGATAATTTTCGAATCAGACGAGTCCAAAGATCGCATCACCTCATCACTAAATGAAGCATATGGTAATGAAACAAACGAAGTATATGGTAATATTCGAGCGATTCCAGCTGGACTGCTGGAGCGCTGGGCTGTGGTAGCAAATTCGGTACCAGGAAATGTCTATGCAGATTGTTCGTAAGTGATCTCCTCTGTAGTGAAGGAACACATTTCATACCCTTCGAGGTATCGATGTCATTTAAAAAGGCTCTTCATTTGCCGGATGTTGGCTCCAAGTTAAGCGATGCGAGGAACTGATTGACATCCTTCAGGGATTCGTGCCCGTAAGATTGCCGATGGTGACGGTGAAAAATGGTACACCGGATCAAAAACCGCCACCCTCACGCTGAGGGTCCGGTTCCTGTGGCAGGATGGAATAACGTAAACCCGAGCTCACGAGACACTTGCTGCCGAGTCACAGCTTGCATGTTGCATATTCGCTCTACTCTCTGCCATCCGGTTGTGTCATCGTAAACATGTTCAGATTGAATTACGCCACCAAACCGAACGAGTGCGTTGCTCGTTGAATCTAACCACACATGGCGCAGAAGGAAGCTAACGAGGATCCTGATCCGGCCCGTAGGAAGATGGACGAGCATTAAACTCCGTGAAACCTCATAAACAATATCGGCAAAGCGATGAAGGGGGTGGGAGCCAAAGTGCTAGCAAACCAGGACCGCCCGGATGAGACCGATGACGATGATGATGGCAATTTGAGAAAAGTTTCTCAAAGAACTTCCTTTGTCCACATACATATGCTGGTATAGCCTCTCGTAGGAATGGTTATAGTGATTTGCTTGATTTAAATTTGACACACCATGGCACACACATACACACACTCGGGTAGAACCGTTGGCCATTGGCATGCATTGAACAACCTGCGCCAGAATTCTAGCAAGACCCAGACTTCCATGCCAGCCAGCCAGCCAGCCAGCCACGTTTATGTGCGACGATACAATTAACCAGCATAATTTACATTCCACTCGTTAGTGTCGTTTTGAAGAGTGCCCCGGGACCGAGTCGTGTTAAAGCGGAAGTTGAGTTTAAAGATTGAGTTTATACCGAACCGTTTACGGGCAGTCTACTTTGTTCACGCTGTGGGCTGTCGTCGCATTTGAACGTTCTTCCGTGCCTCCTGTGACGACGATCTTTCCCTCTCTTTTAATACTTCATTATGCTACGAGAAGCCGGTGTAGCATAAGCGTGAAATGCTGATCGGGATCCTTGGGTCCCACATTGCTATGCTCAGCTCGAACCCGGTGTGTAGGGTACCGATCAAAGAAAGAATATGTCTCGCCACAAACATTACCATACGCAGAGAGGCGACACATTGATATGCTGTATGGCCGAGTGGCGCATTGTGTTTGGTGTAACCGGTCGCGAGGTCTTCTGGGTCAGGGCAACAAAATCATAACGCTGACTCGACGGATCGGTTCAACGGATGGCGCTTGCTCTGGCCAGGATTGCTTATGATTTCCGTTCCTCCTAGAAAGCACTTCAGACAAGCCGTGTGTGTGGGTTCAATGACCACTAATAGAAAGGGTGACGCACCGCTCAGGGGGGGGAGCCGCGTTCGTCACACGCTTTCAGTGACAATTAATCCAATCCCCGTCCAACTCAATCAGATTCATTGGCACGAACCCGCATAAGAATTAAACCATCCCAGAGGGTGTTTCTTCGATTCGGTCATAATTGGCGATTGGAAAGGTGGAATAGACACACATTTGAATGGGCATATAAATTCATTGTAGTGCATCGATCGGGAATCAAAGGCTTCAAAGTCGAAACCACATCCACTCTCTCAAGCCATTGCAAGACAGATTGCCCCGGTATTCCTTACTACGCCATTTGGTAACTGAATGGAACGCTCGATTGTTTATTGATGAAGCACAATTCGTGAACGAGGCGTAAATGTGACCATTTCATCTGCCCTTGTCCGTAATGCTCGTCTCATAAACAGATTACTTCCAGCAACGGTAATCGATTTACGTGGCTGTGGTACCAACCATCGTCCCAGACGGTCCAAGAAGGCGTTACTCCACGCTGCGTGGACTTTATAGTAAAAAGCGCCTCAAGGGCACCGTTTGGTGTCCTCCATCGATCTCCCGGTGTGACCAAGGATATGGCAGGAAATGTCACAGAGAAGAGTGGGAAAGTTGAACAAACAAAAAACAAAATCCATCCTCAGCAGCCAATCGGCCGATGCTCGCGTGCCATTCGTTTGGTGAAACAGGCGGGGGTGTGTCAGGGAACGTTTTCGCTATTATCGGTATCGGAACCCCTGTTGCTAGCAGATGCCAACAGATGTTACCCGATAGCACGCTCTATCACGCTGTTTATCGTCACCTTTCATGCCTTGCTCTTTGCAGCTAATTGGGCTTTCGATAGGAAAAGGTTGATTAAACAAACTAGAGGAACGTTGCATCAATTCGATCTCGTTCAATCGTTCATCAGAAAAGGTAGGAGGGAGTGCCTGCTGCAATGGTACCAGCTGACAATGGCCATGAATCCATCGTCGACGTCATGGCTTTCAGGAAAGTGTGCGCTGCACGAAATACAGCAGAAATCATTAGCACTTGACCTTCTAACTTTTGCAAACTCAAGCCCTCTTGGTAACGACGACGATTGAGATTGCTCATTTCCGCCAACGCGAGAGAAAGTGATTGAAACTCCTTCACGACTTTTAATCACTCCAGCCCGGGTTCCAGGACCGTACAGCCGAGGCGACGGTACCATATGGTGGGGACGGGCGTTAAAGCATCCTCCCCCCGTAGTGGCCACATTTGTTTGCTCAGCGCTTAAAGCATAATTGATTTATCAAATCATAGTCGTGACAAGTGAATGGCAAACACGGCGCGGGCTCGCAAAGTGAACAGCGATGGCAGCATCTCCATCCTTCTGCCAATCTCTTTACAGAGTCACGTGGGATTAGAGAGTAAAACCACCGTTCGAGTAAATTGACTACACCCGATTAGGGTACATGGAGTCGCAAGCTCTCGCTGGTGGTGTGCAGCACTATACTTTGTTTTTTATTTCCTGATGCTGAGTCCAACTTCTTACCGTGGCGGAGAACTCCTTTGTTTATGTGGGATATTGCTAGATTGGCGTCTTGAATTGATTCAAGGCCATACGCCCGGTTCTGGTATGGGCTATTATGCGAACTATATTGCTGCTGACGCGGCGGTATCTCAACGATACAGGAAACCGCTGGGCGCACGTGAAGCTATTCCCTTAATCCGTCTTGGTTTTTTTGTGGATTTTTTCCCAAATCGGAAGGTTAGGATAAATCAAACACACAACGAAGAAGTACTAATGTGTCTTACTCAAACCTCTACTCCACATACAAAGTGTAATGGAACACATGATGATGTTTCTGATTCAAACATTTTCACTCGCTGTGAATGTGGACCAAATTTGAATCCAGTGCACCAACCCACGAAATCAATCGATATTGATCGATTGCTTATCGATATTGGGGGCTACTGCGCTCTACTTACTGCACTATTTGGGCGCTTCTTGAGGGGCAGGCAGATCGATCGATTGCCACCGTTTACCTTTGGCTCAATGGTGTACACCGGCTTCGAAGTACCGCCAATGCGTTACATCTCGCAACGGTTCGCTAATTGACTGACGGACAGGCCAGATCCGACACGTACCATCGATCATGAACGACATTCAGGGGAGGTATGGCGTTATTTCTTGGCATGGGGTTGGGATGTTTAATATTTTCATTCATTTAGTATCTAATAAGACGCTAGATGTGGAGACAGACTGACTCCTACTCCTTCAAACGCGCTACACTCGTACAAAACCGATCGTTGAATAAACGTTACGACATGCGCTGCTTTGACTTCGACTTACCTCTTTATCTGGTTGATTAAACGGCAGTTCCGCTGTTCCAGGTTAAAAAACGATCAACACCTGTGGTGAGTAAATGGTCACCGTGTGCCGAAATCTGCTATTCGAAAGGCAACACTCCACGATAGGATTTTGCTAAAACTTTCTACATTCACATTTGTAAACCATTACAAAACAACAATTGGGAATACGAGAAACAGAATTCAATATTGTTGAAGAAATCAATTTAGCAAAGTATCACTTAAACAGTGTAGCTCCATTCGAGGGGATAACGAGGGCGCAGAGCGGGGCAGTTCCGCTTTGGTTTTCCCACTGCAGCACAGTTCCGATGTATCTATGTTTTATTTTTATGTATCCATCCGTACACTGTACGCGCTATTTTAGATCGCAAATTAATTTATCGCACAAAACACACGCGGACACCGCTTCTCGAGGCGTGATCGGTTTAGCAGGAAGATCACCGGTGTTACGACACGGCCATGCTATCCGAAACGCATTACTGCAAGCGCGGCTACTACTCATTTACCACGATCACAATCAGCAACCGCACAGAATAAAACCCTATAGCGCGAATTCGATTTACTCTTTACTTTTATTCGTTTCACAATACTCGCGGCAACTGCTTGCACTTTGCATCGAGTAAGAACACGCGAGTCCTAGCGCAAGTCCTAACGGTAAGCGTGTTGCTCGCTTCGAAGCCGAAATCGTAATTTCACTACGATTTCGAACCCTTATCTACGAATTAACTGTTATGCGATGCGAATTGTTGTTCCGGCGGATGTCGATTGTTTTTTTTTTGTGTTTCACGACCGCAGGAATAAACAATAGGGAATCCACACGAACACGAACGAGCACGTGTTCATCCACCAGCGGAACAATTTTGAATGAGGCGACGACGAAAGACGTAACCAAGTATGCGCTGAACAGATAGCTCCGGAGAGAAGGGATTCTGGTGTGTGGACCGACTTCGTGTTTCGTCGGTTCGTCGCTTCGGAGCAACAACCGATATCGGATCGACCACAATCTGGCGGCGGGACCTTTCTCTGGCATGTACTATATATATGTAGTAGTAGTGTAGTAGGAGATTCTCTTAATCGCAGTAGCGTAAAGATGAGCACATTCAGGAGCTCTCTCGGTTTCTCTGTAACGCTGTTGAAACAGCTGAAAGAGGTGTGTAAGACGGCTGGTAAAAGAGACGCAACATTCATCCCGCTGAAAAGAACATACGTACGGTCAAGTATTAATCTGGAACCTCATCCTCGGTCGGTGTAAAATATGCAGTAAAAAAACCGTTTACAATATTAATTTTGGGTAAAAAACCAAAACATACACCTCAACCGATTCAAATAATTTTAGCGGTTATCCATTTCAAAAATTTGCCGTTAGATAACCGATAGAATGAGCCGGACACAGAAATACACATGGAAAGTGCAGGAAGGGTGGGGAGGGAGCGAGTACATACCTAGTATATCGCTTGTACCTCCCCCCGTCCCTGCCAGATAGATAAAAAGATGATTTAGACATAATAATTGTCCCAAAAACATACACATTTTCAGTTAAATATCTTTAAAAAATACATTATAAACGTTAAATAGTACTATTACAGAAGAGGGGAGGGAGATGCCAATACATTTTCAATGTCAAAAGATAATATTTGGGTAGTTTTTCGCACCATAAATTGATTTAATCTCATGTTTAAGGTTCTTGTTCATTCCACTGGTTATTTAACGGCTAAATTTTGAAATGTTCGGCCCCTAAATGTATGCAATTAGAATCGGTTAGCCTAACGAATCGGTTGAGGTGTATATATTGGTTTTTTACCAAAATTTTTGTTTACGTATCTTAAGAAGATTTTTCAAGTATTTTTAGAGAAAACTTAACTTATCGACCTACGAATTTTGTGGCCCTCCAAAAAATATGATCAAGAAATCATTTCGAAACGTTTTTGTCACCGTAGGCACGACTCAGTTCGAGGAGCTGGTTGGAAGTGTGCTATCGACGGAAGTTCTGCAGCAGCTGGAAACTCTGGGATGTGAAACACTGACGATACAACGAGGAAAAGGATCGACTCCGGATCTGCCGGACATCCAGAAACGTACGAAGATCCGGCTAGCCTGTTACGATCTGAAGCCTACCATCGGAGACGATATTAAACAAGCGGATCTCGTCATCAGCCACGCAGGAGCAGGAAGTTGCATCGAGGTCCTGGAAGCCGGCCGGCCACTCGTTGTCGTTGTGAACGAATCTCTGATGAACAATCATCAAACCGAGCTCGCGGAAAGGCTGAGTCGAGATGACCATCTGTTCTACTGCACTCCGAGCAGCTTACAGCAAACCTTGGCCGAGGCAGACTTTGGCCGTTTGCGAAAATTGGGTCCCGGATCGTTGGATGGTTTTGTTGATCATCTGAACAAATTTATGGGCTTCCAATGAATGATTATTCAAGGCTTTTAATTCCACTGTGCAACTTGTGATGCTGAGAGATAAAATGGCTGTGGGTTTTTATAATTTCGGAAAATAAAACATAAAAACATTGGTGTGCGACTCGACAAAGAAAGGTTTTCTCGCTCTAGGGGGTTCTGGCAGGGTTAAAGCGACAGTTTCGGCGATGTCAAACGTGAAAAAAACATGTTCTTGTTCTTATAAGGTCTAACCGGTTTCTCGCGCGTTCTGTTAGGTAATTGGGTTTTTAACTTATCTTCTTCGATTACACGATCGACGAGATCATCGTTTCTGTGCGACCGGCTTCCCAGCAGCAGCGTTCTCGGTGTTCAAGATGGGAGATATGGCAAAACATCTTTGCGGTACGGACGACTGCCAGAAGTCGGCCACTTTGCAGTGCCCGGTCTGCCTCAAGATGGGGATCCAAGGATCCTACTTTTGTAGCCAGGAATGTTTCAAAGGTTCCTGGAAGGAGCACAAAATAATTCATCTGCTAGCAAGTAAGTGGCATTCGTGCAACCGGAAAATGGCTTATTCAATTTCTCGTCTCGTGGTCTCGATCTCGCAACAGAGGGAAAGGAAACGACGGGATATAATCCGTGGCCTTACTACACGTTCACGGGCAAGCTGCGTCCGTTCGAGCAGACTCCGATGCGCACGGTGCCAGCCTCGATTCCTCGCCCCGACTATGCCGACCACAAGGAGGGCAAATCGAAATCGGAAGAAGCCTTGCGAGGGAACAACATAATCAAGGTGCTGGACGACGAGGAAATTGAAGGGATGCGTGTAGCTTGCCGGTTGGGGCGGGAAGTTTTGGACGAAGCGGCACGCGTGTGCGGAGTCGGTGTCACGACGGAAGAAATCGATCGGGCCGTACACGAGGCTTGCATCGAGCGGGAATGCTATCCCAGTCCGCTCAATTACTACAACTTCCCGAAGTCATGCTGTACTTCCGTGAACGAGGTGATTTGCCATGGAATCCCGGATATGCGCCCGCTGGAGGATGGCGATCTGTGTAATGTAGACGTGACGGTTTATCATCGCGGTTTCCATGGTGATTTAAACGAGACGTTCTTCGTTGGCAACGTGAAGGAGCAACACAAGAAGCTGGTGCAGGTCACCTATGAAGCGTTAATGAAGGCCATAGCGATCGTAAAGTGAGTTGCCGATGGTCGATAAACTATATAAATGATAAACTCTCCCTTCGGTTTTATTTTATTTTCAGGCCCGGAGAGCGCTACCGCGAGATCGGTAATGTAATTCAGAAGTACGTGCAGACACACGGATTCAGTGTCGTGAAGAGTTACTGCGGACACGGCATTCACAGGTTGTTCCACACCGCACCCAATGTACCTCATTATGCCAGTAAGTCGCTGCCGGTCGGTTGACTAGAAAGGACGCATCACCTAATGCTGAATGATTTTATGTTACAGAAAATAACGCGGTTGGTGTTATGAAGCCGGGCCATTGCTTTACGATCGAGCCGATGATTTCGGAAGGAACGTGGCGCGATGTTTCGTGGCCCGACGACTGGACGGCCGTGACAGCGGATGGTTTGTTTTCGGCCCAGTTCGAACAGACGCTGCTGGTAACCGAAACCGGTTGCGATATTCTTACGAAACGGCGCAACGAAAACGGAACGCCACACTTCATGGATCAGCTGTGAACAATGACCTGCCGCTTTCAGTTCAGCATCGTTCTTTCGGCTCTAAGCTCTAATCCGCATCCTTCAATGCTCTCAGCAGTGGTCGATAATTGTATAACCCATACCTTCGAAATCGCGCTGGCGTTTTTGGAATAAAAGTCAACATTATTTCGCTCCGTTTATTAAATCACATCTATTTGCCGAGACCTTCCATCACTTGTTTGAAATCGGTATACTTCGTAGCCTTGGAGAGGTTCTGCTTAGCGGGTTTCTCCTCCTCCATCATGATGTCCACCTTGATCCTCTTGCCTGCTTCGACTTCCGGCAGGGATGGTTGTGTTTCCATCTTGCGCTTCTGCGGCTGGACGAAGCTACCCTGGCCGGCCGCTCGCAACGAATCTTCCACGGTGTACGGTTCCACCTCCAGCGCCTTCAGCCGGCGTTTGTGAACCTTCGTGCGGAAGTGCGCCTGCAGTGCCTGATCGTTGATGTAGTAGGTGGCACAATGTATGCAGTAGAACTGGGCGAAACCCGGTTTGTCCAGATCGATTTCCTGCTTCAGCAACTGCTCCGGATTTTTCTTCAGATCCGCATCCACTTCATCCAAATCCTTCTTCCGGTTTCGCAGCCTCCAACGGCGCCGCAGATGTGTATCTCCACTGTGCATCTTCTTCCGTGCGTAAGGCATTTTCGGTCTGTTTTAACGAATGCTTTATAAGATTACTTTTTACACTTTTAGTGCACTAAATCGAACTAAAATCTTGGGCCAGGATTTTTGTTGTTTTTGTTTTCACGTTTCCTCGTGGTTTTGACAGTTGATTTGAACCGCTCGAATTTCGTCGATCTGCTCGAGCAAAGTCGCCCTGTTTCGAGCACACCCGCATGAAAAAAAAATTTCAAATGGGCCGTTAAAATGCGGTTTTCTTTGTTTTCATTTTCACCCATTTTTTCCCACTTTTTAAGCACCCAGCAGGTCTGTTCAGCTTGAAGCAGGCACTGAAGGATGCGATTATCGGTTTCGATGCGACTGTACTAAAGGGGCCCGTGATCCAGGAGCTGCGTATGCTGGAGAAGTGTACGGGGAAGAGAAGATGATCGCTCTATAGTTGATGTTCTTCGGGAACAGCACAACGGTCAACGAAAAGGTGCTACTGTCCTGGGAGCACGTGCACGCTTTGAAGAACTAAGAGCTACCAAACACAGTTCTGAGTAAATCAGTCGGTATGAGCGACTGCTAGGTATATTTTAAGTTCAAAGCGATTGGTAATCAAAAATAACACCAAAACGCGTTCGCCTCACTCCAATACTTCTAAAACATGCTTTAAAGTTGGATTTAAAAAAATATCAAGTACAGAACAGGACCAATACCTTGTCCTTCGCCACGAAGTTCTTCAGCGAAAGTCCTGCGACCTTCGAGCTAATTTCTATCCATCTTCAACCTTGAACCAGGGAATTTAATTCAGTTGATGTCCTCCACGTAAAGTAATAAACGGAGAATCCTGACACAGTGGCTGGGCAGGGGTGATATACTAAGTAGGCAACTACGCCATACATACTGCCAACGGAGTTTTACCTTTAATCCTGCTATTGAAATGTTGCTAGGAAGCGCAACTCAACCGATATTCCAGAGTACAAGTCATTCAACAGGGAGGCAATCGCTTATCATAAGGTACACACGATTTAAACCATTTTAACATTTTCCTAATTTGATTTTACCTGGATTTTATATCGATGTTCTATGCCTGAAACAACGATTTGTTTTCTACAAGCAGTCTCTTTGGTCGACGATTCCCACAGGCTGCAGAGATTGGTAGCATCTCCCACTACACGACTAACAGCGAAGTCTCATGGCTCTCATCGGAAATCCCGCTTATGCTCGTCCAGGGCGGCCAAGGCAACCAAAATTTACCGACGCTCTCCGATGCTCGCAGCATCCAGAGAATCCAGACACTCTTCGTCGGTCGTCGGTTGTCTTTTCTCGTAATAAACGCACGTGTCGGTCGTGAGGTTGGAAGGATCGTCGGTTGTCAGTGCTCCAACGGACGGCCAGTTCCAACGAAACCGCCACGGACTCCGGACGGCGTGGGTTTTTTTACGGTCTCGGTCAGTTTTTGTTCAACAGATCTATCGCTCGCCTTATCATCGCATCATCATCATCATCGACTGGCTTGGTTCGCGACTGTAGCCGTCTTAGTAGGAGGTCCTGTACGGATACGGAGGATTGTTGGTTGCGTGCGGTCGTATCGTTTTTGGGCAAAATCCTCCAAAAAGCCAGACAAACAAAAAGCAAGCCAACAACTCATCGCCCGGGCGGTCGGTCGCGAGAGCAAGCGAGAACGCGAGAAGAAGAGTGCGAGCGAGTTCCTGGCGCGTTTGGTCCGGCTGCTGATGCTGTCTGTCTGTCGTCGCGGTTCTTATCAGTGCGCATATCATCGGTGAACGTACGTGCGGTACGCAGACAGTCGGCGGACCAGACAACCGAACGTGTGCTCCTCCTTTGTGTAGTTGTCCTAAGTGCGTGCGTGCGTGTGCCCCTGCTGGCAAGTGGATGTTCTTATGCTGCTGATGCTGTGTGTCTGCTTTGGTCGTCGCCGTCGTCACCGTAGTCGTGTTCTTCTCGCGTTTTGTTTTGCTTTTCGGATGCTGTTTGATACGTCCTCGGAGCCCGGCGCACGGCCCGGAGGACGAAGGGTACACGCAGCCTCTCATCGGGCGCCGCACGACGGTGGATCCTCTCTATCCATCTCTTCACCATGGTTACCTCCGCGTTTGGCTGGCTTGATTGTGGACGATTGTCTCGACGCAACTCAGCACCGCCAGAGGCAACGTTGATGAGCAAGCTGGTGTGTTTGTGTGCTGCTGGTGTGATTGCGTTTTGTTTATTCCCCCTTCCCTGTTGGCCGGCTGTTGCGCGCCCCGCTGCTACCTGCGGCGGGGGGCGT
>NC_064874.1:32706902-32709402 GCF_943734745.1 Anopheles darlingi | reverse complement strand
AGTTTTCTCCATCCAGCAATCGATTATATAAAAAAAAAATTCTATGTCCCTGGCCGGGGATGAGAAATCAATCGATCCTGTCCCGTCCGTACCACGCGCTCACCGTAATAGCTGACGAATGTTTTCGGTCGTCCATCAAATCAAAGCCAATCGTTGCGATGTGCGAGCTTTATTCGTCGCGGTTCTCATCGTTTGTCATATCGGAACGCTCCATTTACAAGTTTTCTTGCCACTCGAGTTCACACCCTGGCTTGTGGATGGATGGAGTGGATAAATGGTGCGAAACGAAGCAATTAATGTACGAACTCTAGTGTGTATCGCACATTGATAGTCGCAAGCGCAAAAAGAGTCAAACAATCCAATTAGGTATGCCTTGTTAAGCGACCTTCTGCCGGGAGCCGGTTCTGCTGCCTCACCGTTCTCACGGGATTCCTCACTAGTCAGCTCCTGAATTAATACACTTTATGTGCGTGTTTTTTTTTTCGTCATCCATTTTTCTCTTTTTTTTTCATTTTGTCCAATTGGTTTCCTGTATTTTTGGTTTTTGGTCCAACAGCAGCAACCCTATATCTGCACTTGCTGCAGCCTCACACGAACAAACCAACCGTTGACGATTCAATTCAATTTTCCATTTATGCACCAAGCATAAACCGCCGTTTCCGAGCCTGTGTGTGTGCTTGTGTGTGTCTGACCGTATGTGTCCAACCGACTTTTTGTCGTTTAACGCACGTACTGTAGCAGGCAGGAACCTTGGGAGCACGACATGGAGACATGGAACCGTGGTGGCGCTTCGTAGCGTTTGTCGAGGGTCGACGCCGATCGAGCGCCACCGATCCTGGGATCTTGGAGTGGAGCGGAGCAATTTAAATGGTTTCGCGTGTGTGCCGACATGCCACGGTTATAATTTAATTAATTCTCATTTATCATCGTTTCCCGGGTGTGTTTGTGTGCACGCGTGTGGTTTTGCTTCGGCTTGTATCCCATCTGTTTTATGCTACCATGCTACTGCTGCTGCTCCTCTTCCTCCTTCTGTTTTTCCTCCTGCTGCAATATACATTTCCGCGTGTATATCCATGTTTTGTCGTTTTAAAATTGTTGTTAAAAATAGAGCAACTGCACTCTTTAATTGTCGAGCTTCCGTTTTGCTGGCTGATGACAGATCCTATGTTGCGGATATGTTTTCCGTCGTTTATAGAAACACACTTTTAATCCCTTTGATCCGTTTCCGGCAAGTGACTTTATGAGTATAAGTCGTAGTTAAGAGCGTTTGCTGTCGTAGTTTGCATTCATGTATTGTGACGTAAAACGATGCTATATACTAAAGTAAAAGCAATGAACCATACTCGACACTGGCACAAACAGAATGCATAAATTCGCGGGACACAAATCCATCAAAACAGCGTACCACGATGTCATCCCGACCAGATCCTAGTAACCTAGTGTCAGGGGGCAATGGTTGACGAGATTCGTGTGCACAATGTGCCACAAACATCCCGGGTTTGCTCTCAGATTTTCATCCATCATCGAGGCGAGCATGTGCCGAGACAGGTTTCATTTTGTCGTTGGTCGTTGGTGGTTAACACATTCGTTTCGTTCTAATGATGCAATGGCTCAATTACGTTGCCCCTGCGTCGCCCGCCACAAGCGTTTTACCCCCTCGAAAAGATCCGATTCGAAAACGAAGCGACAGGAAGCGAGTGTAGAGCATCCTCTGCCACCCACCGAACCGATGGGAGTCGGTTTTGAGTGAACGAAATGGCAGAATTTTCCAACAAAAACCCTTTTTCCTGTTATCCGCGTCTCCAAGGGCCAACCATGTGTCGCCGTATCAGTGTACTAGACTGCATTGCTCCTGGTGCTGCTGCTACTGATGATGATGATGATGATGATGGTGGTGGTGGTTTCGCTTGCATTCCTGGACCGGTCTCGGTTTCCTGAGCGCTGGGAAATTTGAAATGCAATTAAGCGCACATATGTAGTTTTCGATCCTCACCCGTCCGTCCATCTCTGCACGCAAGCACCTAGCTACCCGGTACCATCAGCATTGCAATGGAGTGATTACTGCTTATGCGATGTGCCCTGGTGGGGCTATGGGGTTGCCACCGGTAGCGCCGGCAACACGGTATGCAACATGCATCTTGCAAACGTCGTCTTGCTTGCTGCTGGGGCTGCTGTAGCTTGGCATCGGCTCTCCGGTTCCACTCGCCTCCGACTGTTTTCTTTGTTTTATTTATCTTTATTTTTCTCTGTTTTTTGGAACCGGATGAACAACAACCGAAAGAACATCTTGGATGCAGACGGAGAACCGAACGAAGCATCCCAGCCGAAGCGATGGTCAGCGTATGGTTTCGGTTTCGAAATTCCACCATATCGTCGTCGTCGTCTTCCAAGCCGCTAGTGGACGGAAAGATGGAGTACGCAGTTATACAGTTGATTCAAATTTATTTCTAATTTATGTCCCAATACAAGCTGTCGACAACTACTACTCGAGGGAGTAGTC
>NC_064874.1:32694402-32699402 GCF_943734745.1 Anopheles darlingi | reverse complement strand
AAGTAAGTAGCCAACCGACAAAACAGGATTACCCGATTCTGGTCTCATAATATTAGGTCCATGCATTCATTTTTTTTGGCAGTATTTTTAAGTCGCACAAAACTGTTTATTTTCTAAATTAAAAGAAAAATTAAATTAATTAAAGTATTTCCCATCCCTGGTCCACATTTTTTTCTATGTTTCCTCGCGCAATTTTCAAATGAAAAAAAGTTGTTAAAATTCCCCGCATAATGCACAAGGTTGACATGTTGGACTGAGCAAAAAAATATTTTACTGCTAATATAATGATTAGTCACTTATTGTGTTGTAAATGTATTTGTGTGTATTTTAAAACGACATAAGAAACAGGCTGAGAGGCTTTCCCTTAATAAGTGGCGCTATCTTAAAGGAAAATCGGAAAAAATAATACATAGACCTAAAATGATCCGACTCACGTACTCCCTATTGCCCGACAGATGCTTGCGGTGGGATGCTGGACGCTCGGAATGGTACGATTCAGTCGCCTTCGTTCCCGAAAGAGTACCCGATGATGAAGGAGTGCGTGTGGGAGATAGTGGCGTTGCCGCAGCACAAGATCACGCTCAACTTCACCCACTTCGACTTGGAGGGTAACACGTTCTATCAAGCGTCGGAGTGCGAGTACGACTATGTAGCTGTCCTGTCGAAGAGCCCCGACGGTAGCCTGCACAAGCATGGCTCGTTCTGCGGTTCAAGCGTACCGCCCGCCGTCACCTCGGAGTGGAACATACTCCGTGTGGTGTTCCGGTCTGATAAGACCATCCAGAAGACGGGCTTTGCGGCGGTCTACTTCACCGACATTGACGAGTGTGCGGTCAACAATGGTGGTTGCCAGCAGGAATGCAAAAATACGATCGGCTCGTACCTGTGCTCGTGCCGGAACGGGTACACGCTGCACGACAATGGTCACGATTGCAAGGAAAGTGGCTGCAAGCACGAGATCTTTAGTCCGCACGGACAAATCCTTAGCCCCAACTATCCCGATTACTATCCGCCCAAAAAGGATTGCATCTGGCACTTTACCACCACGCCCGGTCACCGGATACGGTTAGTGTTTAACGTGTTCGACATAGAGCCGCATCAGGTAAGCAGCGGGGGCGAGCCACAACGGGTTGTGTCACGGTTTTTTGGAGTATTTTGGCTCAGCAAATACGGCTTACTCGGCATGTCTCGATTCTCGCTGGCCCACAGGAATGCGCATACGATCATATCGTGATCTACGATGGAAACTCCCCGGACAGTCACACACTAGGACGGTTCTGTGGTGGCAAAACGCCGCACCCCATATCATCCTCGTCCAACCAGATGTACATGGTGTTCAACACGGACACGAGCGTACAGCGGAAGGGTTTCTTCGCCAGCCACTCGACGGCCTGCGGTGGCCGGCTACGGGCAACCGTGGTGAAAAACCACTTCTACTCGCACATCAAGTTCGGCTCCGGCATGTACGATAATGGTGCCGACTGCGAATGGACGATCGTGGCCCCACGCTACCACACCGTCCAGCTCAAGTTCCTGAGCTTCGAGCTGGAGGAAGAGAAGCTGTGCTCGTACGATTACGTCGAGGTGTACGGTGGCCTGGACGATGAAAGTGGCCCACTGCACGGGAAATACTGCGGCAACTCGGTAGGTTGTTTCCGGCCCGTAGGTCAACCTTCTTCAGGGGGCTGGGTTCGGGATAATGTTTTACTCGATTTTTGGCACGGGTGTGGGAGGCCATATGGTACGCCAGGGTGTGAGAGAGGAGGACTCCTTGCATCCTATTCTATTGCTTTTCTTTTTTTTTGCTTTATTTTCTTCTTTTTCTTCTTTTCATGTCCATCCTTACCACTCCTTCCGATCCGGCCGCCTGCTCCTTCCTTTCTCCTATCTGCTTTCTCAACCTCCCGGCCTCTCTCTCTCTCTCGCTCTGCGCACCCTTTTTCTGTCTCTTCTCTCTTTCTCTCTTTCTTCCTTTCGCTGTATTTTGGACGATCTTGCGCGATCGTCAATTCGGTCTTTTATTTCTTTCTCTTTCCGCGAACCCGGATCTCCCTCCCGGATACACGCAACACATTCGCGGATTCGCCACAACCCACGTCAACGCAGAATCCACCGGAAATCATCTCGATGGAAGAAGGGCTGCTGGTGCGGTTCCGCTCGGACGATACGGTCGGCTTTAAGGGCTTCTCGGCTTCGTACGTGGCCATCAGTCCAAACGAAGACCTGCTGCTGATCACCGAGGAGGAAGAAGAAGGTTCTGAAAGCCCCGAAATCCTCCCGTTTCCCGGTTCACTAAAACCCGTGTTCATCAAACAGGCCGAAGATATGGACGTGGAGGTGGAGCAGGTGGAAGAGGAGGAGGAGGAGGAGGTGATGGAAGAGTGGGAAGAGGAAGCGGAGGAGGAGGAGCAGGAACATCAGGGTCCAGGGGGCCGACGGCACACGGAGGAGGAGGCACCGGCCCTACCGGACGGCGCTATCGAGTATGAGGTCTTCCCCAAGCAGCTACCCTTGCCAACGAAGAGGCCAGTTCCGGACGCCGTACAGAACGAGATACGCTCCTCGCAGGCGATTGACTGAAACATAATCAAACATCTTTCTTGCCAGCTGCCAACCCGTGGTATCTGGTGCCAGTTGCGACAAAGCAGACAATATAACTCCAACCAACGAATTCCCCTGCTCCGGCTGTAGCTGCTTCTCGCTTGGCGAACTCATCACCATCAACAACCCCAAGCGAGTGAGCAAATTTAGATTCCGGGTTGAGACTAGAAGCGAATGGATTTAATATCCACCTTTAGCTATCAGCAGGGCGCAAGGATCAACAAGTGTATTCGGTTGGAATTTAGTTTTAGGTAGAAAACCCGCCCCATGGAGGACGATCATCTGTGTGCATGTGTCCTGTGTGTACCAAAAGTCGTAGCCAGTAAATTGAGTAGCGATCAATTAAACCATAAGTAAACGGGACACACACTTCTATATATAGATATATATACAGTATATATATATGAAGATGTATACATATATTTAGGTATATACATGCATGAAAAGTTCTATTTACAGCGATGCGGACACCCACGCGAGCGGATTTCCTTGTAATATATGGTACGAACCCACTGTTGTCTGCCATCGTCTAGGGTGTTTTCATCTTTTCTCACACTCTATACGGCGGTGTCCACACCCCGTAGGTCCCTTCCAATCCGTTTTAAGCACAGTTAAGGCTAGGAGCACCCGACAATTGCTCACTAAGAAAATGAATTCGTTCAAAGCTCATATCAGCAGATGTTACTATAGTAAGAGTTTTTAGCCTAGAATACATAGCCTAGAATGTCTTTTACTCTCTCACATTCTTTGTCTACTTCCCGAGTTCTCAACCCTCTCTATCTCCTACTGGGAGGGATCAACGCTGGCGCTAACAGGAGACCAATTTGGTGGTCATAAGTGTTGGGCAAAATTGTGCGCGTGCGACTGGAGATAGGCAGGTGATAGGAGCCGTGAGGAGAAACTCGCCGTGGTAGTTAGTAGTAATTGTCGTTGCGGTTCAATGCAGCGACATAATTTCGTGTCATTTTTTGAAAAGATTGAACAATAAACTCAACCAATTTTCGTCATCGATATGTTTGCTCTTGAAAATGACTAAATATTTAGTAATTCACCCACATCCTCCTACCTCCTGTAGCGTTGTACTTCGTGGGTTTTATTCGTAGCTCCGTATCTCTGGCTTGTTGTCTCTCAATTGCCTCTCCTCCGGCTTGTCTGCTTTTATCTCTAGCCTAGACACACTATGCCCTAATAAGCCACCACCAGGTGGCGCTCACTCCTAGACTACACCTCCTACCAAGGACTGAACGAATAATTTCTCCGCGCAGACCTCTCATTTTGAAACGCACTGTACCACAGTTCGTCGCACGTTGCACTGTGGTAAACCGCTGTCAAAACGAATCGTAACGTTTTTTCGCAACGGCCGTCAACGGCTGTCGCAAGATTTTGGCTTGGGTTGCGGTTGCGGTTGCAAAAGATCAACGAAAAACGAAAAACCAAATCACGAAAGAGCCAACGTGCCATTTTACTTGTTGCCGTAGACGCAGCTAAAGGAATTAGTGAATTGTGTGTTGTGTGTGTTGTGTCGGCCCCTTTTTTTCTGTGCTAGAGCTACGCGGGTTATGTGGGCCTGAGCGGAAGATGAGTGCGTTCGAGGTAAAATGATGCTCCGATCTTCAGTGGAATCGTTTCGATAACACATCGCTGTACGCACCCTTTCGGACTGATTATCCATCGCCAATAGGTATCCTGCACTCCGCCGCGTGTTGCAGCGAGAAGAAACAACGAAGCCCGGGAACCGACGCTGGTGCAGCTGGGTCCCTTCACACCGAAGGCTATAGTTGTGTTTGAGGGTGTTCCGGTAGGAAAAACGGCCCGGAGGCAGTTGATTCTTCGCAACACACACAAATCTGCGGTAGAGGTAAGTCGGTTTCGGGATGCCGCGGTATGATTAACAGGATTCCGGGGCCTTAAACGATGTGGTGCTCCTTTCGCAGGTACAACTGACGAGGGTACCGCAACCGGAGTGTGGCATTTCATATGAGTGGGATCCGATAGAACTATCGGTGGGAGAACAGAAATCCTGGGAAATGGTGTGGAATCCAACGACTGCACTCATTGGAAAGGAACTGATCATCTTCACCGATAGCCTTGGACACAGGAAAGACGTGCAATTGATTCTGAAATCGATCGAGCTTAAGCCGACCAGTCGTAAATCGGTTGCCAAATCGTTCACCGTGCCGACGAAGCTTAAACTTAAGTCACCCTCACCGCCGAAGGTTAACATCAAGCGCAACGTATTGCCGAAGAAAACAACGAAAGCATTGCCCGTGCGGCAGGTTTCGTCTTGGGCGACACCCGCAACGTCTGTTACCGAATCAAGTCGTAATCGAAGCCAGTCCAATCGAATGGGTTCCTACGCCTCACGGATTACTGAACCGGTGCTTGGATCAAGCAACAAG
>NC_064874.1:32686902-32689402 GCF_943734745.1 Anopheles darlingi | reverse complement strand
CAGCGCGGTGATTATCGTCCAGCGTCGGTATCGGGAAAAGCTGACCACTCGCATGGAGCGTCATCGTTTCCAGCAAATTCAGCGCACCGTGAACGCACTGCAGCGGTACAGTCGTGGTATGCTGGCTCGTCGAGCATACCGAGCTAAGCTCACACCAGAGTTCGTTGAATTGCGGCGGCGCCAAAAGGCTGCATTACGGTTGCAGGCATGGTGGCGCGGTATTAGACATCGACGACGCCATCAGACGGAGGCTATGCGAAAGATGGCCATACAGATGGTAGCAAGCCGCCAAGAAGCGATACGTGATCCGTCGAACCGGCTGAGCAATGTGACACGGCTCTGCATGCGCTTCCTAAAATCACGCTTCTCCTCCTCCGATGCCATCGGTATTCTGCAGCGACTGGAAAGATTGTCACGGCTGGTACCACATATGCTTGTGTCGGATGCCGTCTTCCTGGCTCAGTTCTGCTACAGTACGATGGCACAAGCGATACGTTCCGAGCTGGACAAGATACTGATCGAAATCTGCGCCCGCATCATACTGAACCTGGCACGTTTCCGCGGTACCAAGGAACAAGCGTTCCAGGTAGGTGATTGCAATCCCTTGTGAGATATTGCGTACCATCTCTTACATGGGGCCTGTTTTTTCGATTTCCACAGGAGAATGGACTCGTCACCGTATCGCAAATGTTGCTCCGTTGGTGTGATAAAGATTGTGCAATCTTCAGTACGCTTTGCACGTTGCTGTGGGTGTTAGCCCATGATAAAAAGAAGAAAAACGTAAGTGTTAACGTAAAAAAACAAGCACATTGTCCGAAAGAGCAAAAAAATTATAATATCGCATTTTGCAGGCAATCAGACGTTACATGATATCAAAGGATGCCGTCTTTATGCTACGAGAAACGAAGAAACTAGTGCAACGGAAGGAGAAAATGCGGCGGAATGTTCAACGACCTCCCGTTGGTTGTCTGGTGCCACCGAGTCCCCAACTGATGCACACACTGCCAGCACTGGAGCCCGACTTCGGTGTCGATCGTAGCAAACCGTACGTGTTTTACTCATCCGTATTCGGTTTCGAGAGAGTATTGCAGATGCTGGACGTCGATCTGACCTAGGCAGCACCGCGGTTAATTTTTTGTTTAATCACTCCGTTTTTAATTCTTAAATGATAATGATTTATTTGCTTTTGTTTTTGAATCAATGCAAATAACAAGCAGTCCTGTTTTACATTATTCCCCAACGACGACCTTCATGATTCTTTAACCCTAGCATGACCATGTGGGTTGTGAGATATGTTGGTTATATCACCCCTGTTCGCCATATGTTCGCCTTTGTCTCCATGTAGAAGAAATAGTATTGCAAAGGAAAACTTAAATCCTATTTATCTTTGTAATACATTGGAGCGAGATGTTTAAAATGTAATCTGGTTTCCAGTGCTGTGTAGAACATAACAGAATAAAATAATGGAATAGCCAACGGCGCATACTCATTATAAACATGGTAGAAGATCCGTTATTGGATATTAGCGCAGTTGTTATGTATGCATGCGCAGTTGCAATGATTACTTGATCGCCAATAAGTAACGGTTCTCACTCTAGTAAACTATTGTCACGAGAAAATCCGTAGTGATCTTTGAGCAACCCAGTACAGCTGTGGAAATTCTAGGAAAGGATGGGTACTGAAAAAAATAGTCATAATAGTATCGATTTTGAATTTGGTTCTTGTTTTTTTATTACATTCAGATTGGAAATAAATAATGTCTCTTCAGCTGCTACCGTCAGCCTGCTGTAGGAGCAAATAAATTACATACTGCACTAGATCCTAGGTACTTCTACGATTGCAATATCCATTCACAAACTGGTGTCCGCTAGAGGGAGCTGACCGTTTAAGATCCTCGGTGAATTTTACGGACTGTCTCGATTCAACCTCGACTACTGACCTGCCCGGGAATACATCTCGCCGGTCTACTATTAATATTGTACGCAAATGACACTGAGACAGTCGAATCAGTGGGGGGAGGAATGGTTCACTCATTCTAGCCGATGGTTGCTAAGATTCTTCGTGTAGTTTTCCTCTTCATTGTCGGGTTCCTCTGTCCGAGATTGTTGCTGTTGGTACTCTTGGTCTTCGGGCACCTCTGCCGCTGGTTCCGAATCTTCATCCATCATTGCTTCATAGGCAACGGTCGGTTTGCTGTCCTCTGTGGGGATCTGTCCTTCTGCATCGGCATACTCAAAATCAATCTCATCCATCCGCTTCTGAGCGTGTACCTGCACCGATATATGAAAGAATTGCCAGTTAAAAATATCCTCCCCAATCAATGTTTCCATGGATACTCACACTGTTGGAGTACTCATGATCGGCCTCCTCGGGCACGTATATCCTCAAGGGACTATGGGTCGTTTGAGGTGCGATCGTACTTCCGATTGCCTGCTGTAGCTGCTGCTGCTGCTGCTGTTGGTTCCGGTTATAAGAGTAATGTTGCTGCGCTGGTTGAAGA
>NC_064874.1:32671902-32684402 GCF_943734745.1 Anopheles darlingi | reverse complement strand
CCGAGCGAGAGCAGCAGGAAAAGCTGGATCTGGAAATGGAGACATTCTGGTTTTGAGGAGTTGCTTCGCTTAACGGGATTTTCACGCCATCGTTGCCACTGTGTCAAGCGCTTACGATCATTGGGGGACAACACAGTCGGAGGTAATTGCTGCTTAAGATTAGCTTGTTTGCTCGTCGGACGGTGTAATAGCAAGGCGCGTAATATCGCTACGGTATGCACCGATTTCCAGTCACACATCGGCTCAATACCGTGTTTACCGCGATGGACCTCTATCGGGACTAGTTCAGTGTTTCTACACAGTTTGCTACAATGAATACAATTAATTTCAGGAAAGAGTAGCGCTTTGTAATTGCAGTCTAATTTACTTAAATTGTTGCTCAAGAAGAGAACGCAACATTTTGTTTCGTGTCATTTCGAAAGAGGAACCTCATTTTTCAATATAGGATATTTTTGATCATTATATACTGTGGGATCGAATGGTTGTTGGATACAATTACAATACTACAAATTATGAGTAGATTGACAAAGGACAGGCTAAAAGTGTAAGCAAGACTCGAAACACTACAAACCAACCTAGGTTTTACTGCACAGCATCGTAAAGTACGTAATATAATAGGTTTGATTAGAAGAACAATAACTTAGAGTTATGTTTAGTTTAAAGGAAAAACAACTTTAATACAATTAAAAACATTTTTCCCTTGTTACTTAACTCGTTGATTGATATAGCAAATTATGTTTCACAAACCCTTGCTTAACAACAACATTTTAATTGAAATTGGTTAAAACGCGGTAGATTTTTTACACAATGATTTACAAATAATTTCATCAATAAGTTATTGAAAGTTCATTTGAGTGGGTTGTTTTTCTAGGATTGTTACCTTATATTCAATTCAAATGTTGATTGGTGATGAAATATTTTGGTAATGACTAATCAATTTGACTAAAGTGTTCATTTTAAATTCAAAATGACAACGAGAACATATGTTAGTACCTTACATCCTATATGATTTACTGACACCATATGATTTACTGTTTTATTCAATTGCTTCTGATTATACTTGCAATCAATTTTAATGCTTGGCAATTATGACCAATAATAAATCCTGGGTGGAATAGCCTGCTCATATCTTTGGACAGTAGGAACTCTGTCTGGGTGGCTAGTAATTTAGAGCAACCAGAACTACCAGCATCCCTTTGGGCACATGATACAGGTTAACGTTTACTGGAAAGGTAACGAAACCACGAAAGCTACCAAAAAAATAAAAAAATCTTGGTGGGCCTTAGATTTGTCAATACTTTCAACTCTAACCAAGTGTAGTCACCAGCCCCACCCCCCACCACCTATAAGTATGTCCAATTATACTGCGATTAATCCAAAATCATCGTTTAGTTGTACTATCTCTATAGTCATCTACTCTACGCAGCTCTAGAAAACGATTATCGTTATCGGGCAGGTGTAAGATGGTATAGTTTCCCCCCAAAAAAAATCCCCGTCACCGCCTCAGCACAGCAATACACCACCGCGCTTTCTATCGTCGCCATAAACTCAGCAGCAATTCAATCCTGTATGCACGATCCTGCGATTTCTCGTCAGACCACCACTCCGCTGCGAGGACCACTGAATAGGGAAAGGCTTTCAAATGACAAGACAAGCTCGCGAAGGTACACGGCTCCGTAGCTGTCTTCGGCTTGGTCGTCAACACTCACTTGTTTCATCTGAATGGCCATTTTCTCCGTTAATAACCGTTGCACTGGCACACACAACACCGTTGATCGTGACCGCCGTTGTTTAGTTTGACACGCTTAATCACCGACAACCTCTAGCAAACGAGCGGATTTAAGTTTCACTTGCACTTTATGACTCTGTTCCGCTGCTCGGGACACTTGTCTGGAACAATCACTATTGCAACGCAAAATCACCTAAATGGATGAACGAAAAAAAAACCATAGCATTAGGACAGAATCGAACGGATCGATGATCCTGTGTCCGTACAAAGGTCGAACAAAGTGTTTTGCAAGACACTTGCTGTTTGCGTTCTACACCACCAATTTCACAGTAAAATGGACTTTTGCCGTTCCGAAAACCTACGAAACCATACGGGCTAACTGCACATTTTCCTTATCGAGACCCGCGTACTACGGGCGTGCATCCGGTTTCCTTCCTAATCGGGCGGGTGCACTGGGAAGCTCGCGTTGGTCGAGAGTGCAGCCACGTATCGCGACGACGTCCGGACAGTAACTGCGCGAAAACCGCTGCTTCAGTCGATCCGTCGCTGGTTGCTGGAGTGCGAACAAGTGAAAACACACGCCATCCCCGGCCAGACCACCGTGAGCATGCCAGCTGCATACCGGAGTGCGGTGGTGGTGTGCCGTTCCGATAGCCGCCCGCATTGAGCGCTCTTCAGTCGTCGTACTCGCTGTCTCTTCCAGCCTATCGTTGTCCAGTCAACCGGGCCGCAACACTGAACCACGCATGGCCCTCCCATGTGCAGACCAATCAAGGGTACCAATGCGAATGGTGACGAGCACGGTGCTGAAGTATGCCTAAAGCATTTAGTAATGGCCGGGCCCTTCAGGGCAAAGCGGAAGTTTTGAGCTGCCATTGCATTTTGCTGACAAAATTAGGCCCCGCAGGTACATGTGTATTCGCACGCTTTTTCTGACCACCATTAGAGAACCATTTTGCGACATTTGCCATGTGTCGTCGAACTAATCGCGAAAGTTGGAACCATCAAAACGATGAACGAAGATTTCTGAACCAACCAGCATTCCCTTCGGGGTATCTGTGAGTGGTTTCTACTTGATACGGCATATCACGATTTTACGCGGTCGTCCAGTCAAAACGCTCAGCATCGCATCGCTCAACGCTGAACGACCCTGACATTGGCCGTGTAGTGGCCGAGGTCTTGGCGCCAAGTGCGACACGGGTGATGGTGCACATGCGCAACGGTAAGTAGTGCGTACCTATGCTGCACCGGCCAGCATAGTGCGATGGATGTCCGTGTACAAAGTACAAATGGTAGCCACCGCGCATTGCTCTCGCTTACGCTAAACCTGTTCCAGACCGGTCGGCCCAGTTGACTGCGATTTATGAGTTGGCCATTGGAAATGGAGAAGCGCAGTGGTCTACTGCAAAGGGCGTGGGTCCAAGTGGCAGGTGTTGGCGAAAACGGTATCGCAGGCTGCTACGAAGCTGACAAAAGCGTCTCGACTGTTGCATGCGTACTTTGATGTTGTTCGTACAGGATCACATTTAGCCAATATACTGGGCGCATATTGATGATGCTTTTGTTACCTATCATAGTTACAATCAAAGTGAAATGGTAAATGCACAATCAAAGTAGCCTGTTCTAATCATTGCGACATAAAAAAAATACCTTCCTTCTCCTAGTGACATTGAACCAACTAAGGCAAAGGTTAATATCCTGAGCAGTCTAGAGTAAATACGAACATTTTTATTTGCAACAAGAATAAAAGGGCAACATTATAAATCCACTTAAAACGCATAGAGAATTGGGCAATTTATTGGCGCAATCGTATATTTCATCAAATTTCTTTGCCGCATCTTTATCTCAGAGCATTTTGCCGAGAACGTTCATCGAATACCATACCCAGGTTGGCATATGGAAGAATAATGGCATCGTCGCGCTGTTCTACCGAAAACTCCGGATGTGAATACACTTTCAAGAGCCCCACCCCCGGTAGAAAGTGTGCAAAGGCAAAACAGTTAATTGAACCTCGACTCGCCGTTCACACGTGAACGGTCTAGTAGTCTTGCGGAGGTCTGGCTCGTTCGCGTGGGAATCAGCAGAACGATCAGGTGGCACCTTCGGCATTGCTGCGGATCTTGGTATGTTTATCCCTCACGGAACTACTCGAACCTCCATCTCATTGTGTCTGCGGTTAATCAAATCATTGAAAGAAAATTGACCAGAGGGTGTGTGCCCCATTAGACCCCGTGGTAGTGCCCTGTTCCGTGGTCTGAGGCGACCGGTGCAGGAATCGGCCAGTTTTGCTTCTAGACGGCCCTATCCCATCATGCACCAATGTTAATCACGGGGCTGTCCCTTGCAGTGTGAGATAAATCAATTTCACTGTTTTCTTTTGCAATTAATCAATGACTTTCGATTTCTGCGCATAACGCCCGCTCCTCGCCCTTCCTTTTTCCTTTTGTATGGTTGTGTGTGTGTATGTGTGTGTGTGGAAATGCAAACTAAGCACAATAGTCGATAGTTGGGCGCAAATGGAATCGCAACGTTTGAACGCCATGAAAATGCATGCTCACTCAGTCCAACAATTGCGCGCGGAGATCGAGTGGCGCTCGAAAGTCCGGGTTTCGATCGTCGAATTGAACGATCAGATCTGGACAACCGCGAAAGCTCCGCAGAGACCGCGCCGGAGCCGCTGGGCCAGTCGAGATGCACTTCTGGCTAAATAGAAAAGGGCTCTTGTCGTTGGCAACTTTCTTTCGCCACACTTTCGGACCGCAGCCCACCTCCTAAACACATCATGTGTGCAGCCATGAGTGCACCAATTGCATCGACCAAGCGTGATACCGCGAGCACAGCAGCAAAACCACACACACCGAGCATACCGTTGGTGCCAAACTTTTCCTACGTCGGATCCGTTGGTCCTTTTCGCATCTCTGTTTTCTCCAGTGTCCAGCCCAGTGGCTATAATCTTGGACCAGGGCCTCGCCAGGAGTTTGCCAATGATAATAGGTTTCGGTGTTTGCTGCTGATGGTTGTGATTACGAGACAGCAAACAGCTCTGCTGCTTCGGCTGTTTGCCATGTTTTTCTTCTCCGTGTTCCCCCCCGTTGCGTGAGGGTGTCTGCATTGTACCGGAGCATTATTACATGCAACATTAGTGACGCCCCCGGCTGGAGGCTGGTAAGTTGGGTTAGTTATCGGTATAGAGATGATTATTGCGTGGTTTACATTCCATGAGAGGGTACTAGAGCGAATTAGGTACGCTCGTATTATCCTTATCTGCTCTTTTTGTTTCTGGCTACTTTATTCGATGATGTCTTGTTCAAAACGGATATGCGATATTTTGTTTTCAATTCAATATTTCAATATATGTTTTCTCATTACATTCATTTTCCATCATTTTAAAATCCAATAGGTATTTCGGTAAACATATCTTACGTTGGCAAACCATCGAATCATTTCCACTGTATCATCCACGAAGCGGAGTACAAATGAGATCAAGTGTATTCTGATAGGATAAATAGGATCCTATTTAACACCATTCTGTTTTTATTTTAAGCGGAAGTGAATAAATCTATACCAACTTATTGACATCAGAATTGGCGGTCTACCAATACGCAGGACGACAATGCTCGATCGTAAGATCGAAGGATCTTCTGTAACATAAATGAGGCATAAAGAGAAACGAATGCGCGCTTATGAAACGTACAGCCTCAATAGTCAAACGAAAATAGTTGAGCATATTCAAGGCATTTTATGCGATGTGTTTCACCAGCTTGACACTGAGCCCGTGTAGTATGCCAACGTTCTCCCCACATTTTCTCTCGATTACATAGGTTGGATGTGCATGTACCATCGAGTGTTTTCACCTGACTAAAGACCGAGTGTACATAATCATCCCAACCATTCGTCATGTGGTGTACGACTCGACAGAGGTTGACTGATCTCGTAATTGTCTGACTGCTCGCTCAGCACCGTTTATGCCGAACACGTGTCGAATCATATTCGCTTTCATTAGGATGGTTTCTCGCGAGCGTGTATGCTGTCCTAACAACGCATAAAAAACACACATTTCTGTTCAAAACGCATCGAGCGTAGACTAAACACACAAGCCATAAGCGAAACGATGATTCGCTACTCGAAATCACTTATTCGATCACCGGCATTGGCTTCATGTATCTTTTGAGTTTGAAGTTTGCGACTAGATGTGGAAAAAAAAGTGAAAACATAACTATTGCTCCTACAAAGTCTCTTGAGCTAGTACTTCGGACAATTAATGGAGCTATACGGGCTGCAGCTGGCTGGAGGCTGTTGGATGTTCGCGATTTTCATTTACTTTGCGCGATGTAATATCTACTCGAGGATCAATAGACATTATGAAATATTGCGAAACGATATTGGTTTTGTTTCATCTTCCATTCACGAGCAATGGAATGTTTCTTCGGTGGAGATGGACGTGCAGGAACTTGCTTATAATTTAGCCTTGCCATCACACTGGTCAGGTCTTGCAAGTACGTTTGTGCGCAGCATACCATAAGACACACGATGGCAATGGTCACATCCTCAACGGGAACCACACTGTGTCCAAGCTACGCACAGTGGTTAACCGTAGCCAAAGCTCTATTCATTTCCGTTAGTAGTCCTAGTTAACAGCCATCACGTCCATGACGATTGCCCGACCGATTGAGCAGATCATGTGCTCAGGCACATTCGTGATTAAACCAGCTCACGTACCCACATTTCACTTACTTTTTCTTTCAATACACCGACTCCCCTTCTACTAACTTGTGCCGCTTTATCGGTCAAACAGGTGCGTTCCGGCTGATTTCGCTTGCCGTCTTGGGCTAGCGGTCAGCGATGGCACTCCGAAGCGGGATTGGGCCTACGGGTTCGGCCATTTGTCATATACGCTACAAATAGTTTTCTATGTCCGTATGTAAGTATCGTGCGAAGGTGTCCCGTGGCCGCTTTCTAACAATCCAGTTCTGGAATTTTGAAGGTGGTTTGAGTGGTAGTCGATAGAGCCTATAGATGATGCATCTGCCGACATTCTGCATTTTTTCTCCTAGCATGAATTCATTAATGCTTTTCGGACACTTTATTTATCATTGCACTTTTATTAAACCCTTCCATAGAAAGTAAAACGCTCAGTAAAGCATATCAACATCTTCTGATGGACGTCAATCGTGGGTTTTGTACTACACTGATACGAATGCATCAAAACTGCTGCATGGATGATTTGCTAGGTTAGATGAGGCAAAACGACCGATTTTACGCTTTCTGAGTATTTACTCAACCGGATAGTACGGCAATCAAACTTCAATCGATCAGCAAGGTACATCATTATCATTCTATTGCATCGCAGATATGCGAGAGTGAACTGGATCTTGGGATAATATGACAGAGTGTTGATCTTATCTCATAGAGTATTTACTTTTCAGAAGCGTGTATGAATTGAATGGATTATGGAATCATGTTTTATGCACGCATTTGAGCTTTTATGAGTTTCACTTCATTTGCATTTTTGTTGATATATAACGGACGGGACCCGCATTGAAATATACTACCTAAGAATCTTATTCATTAAAATTATACCGGACAAAAGAGAAATTCTTTACGATTTTCGTGTGAATATATGAAAATGGAAAAGTTGACACAGCACGAATCTATAGGCATATCATTATAGTAATGATGTATGTAAGTATGTGGTGTACAATGATGTTATTGCAATGATGTAAATGTAATGCCTGTACTGACGATTATTTCGAAAGCTATTTGACTGACGAAATGAACTCGAATAATACCGTCTAATAACGAGCAGTGAATGAAGCGAAGACCGTTCGTTAGTTGTAACGCCTGTTGAGTAATTATAATTAAAGAAACACTTTTTATAAGAATAGATTTTTCATTTATTATAATTGCTTTCATATCCACACACACACTTTTACATTTGATCTCGTTAAATTTCACATTTTTGGCATCCCGTGGGTTAACAATATCATGAGAAAAACAGTACACAAATTGTCCTTCACTGTAAGATAACTATACAATTTGTTTAGGTTCATCACGATAAATTGCACAAATCTGATGTAAAAGTGGAGGTCAAAATTAATCCTCGTATCACCACTAGAGTAGGAATGTTAAAGTTTCATGAATTACGGTGCATGCGTGCTACGTAATTTATACACATGGAAAGTTTGCGATGTGGACGGTAGAATACGGGCTCTATTCTTCATACTTTTTCTCAACCTCTACACGCTCCTTCTTTACAGAGAACTCTACTAGACAGAACGTTGTAGTTCCAATGATAGCTAAGATAACTAAAATGAGTAACTGCACGTGGAGTCCGAAATGTGAGGAATAAACAAAGCTGGCTGCAGCAGCGATCGACTGGAAGATAAAAAGAGCGTAATGTTAAATAAGCGTTTCAATAGAATATGGTTAAACCAGGACCAACAATTTGTCTAATACCTGTGTGAACTTGAAGATTGCGAAGGCTTCAGCCGGTTGGTTTTTGAATACTCCGCCCAGCATGGAGTAACACTGCGTGTTGAAACAAGCATCACCAAAACCTAACAGCAGAGAGCAGAGCATTGCCACAATGGCGCTTGGTGGGTTGATATACGACACCTCGTCGGTATTGCCGAAAGGGGCTACGTTAGGCAGATTGATGAACACGAGGAAGTAGGAGACCAAATGCAACACTCCTCCGACTATCACCACCGGATCGCGCCCGTATCTGGTAGTGATTCTTGTACCGAGCAAACCGAATGCAACGCCACCGACAACTTCACCGATTCCAATGAATACACCGTTCAGACCAACCAACTGCTTTGCCGACGTTCCAATGGCAGTTGTAAAACCAACACTCGAGCCATAAACGCCACTGAAGAATGATAGGGAAAGACCTGTAAATAAATTAAGAAGCAGAATCGTATGTTAGGACACCATCATTACCATTTCCTTAGTCTGAAGTCAATTTTCTTACCCGTGTACACGAAAGTAATGCTCAGCAGTATCATTCGCTTCGTCTTAAACAGTTGTATCGCATCAACGAAAGCTTGTTTCGGTGTAGCAGGCGCTGTTAGCTCCGTGGACACATCCTGATCGGCAACAGGACGCCTGAGACAAGAAAGCATGACCGTTCCTAGGATGCCTACAGCAACCAGTACCGAGAAAACGATGGTGCGCGTTTCCACGTCGATATGCGTTTTGCCCTGGAATGTGAAAAAAACTAGCAAATTGCCAAAAAACATACTGCAACGATACAAACAGGAAAACATATTTAACCGCGCATGGTTTATAACGATAACAAATACTATGCTTTGTTTGTTTTCATCACCTCATTTGAAGCATAGCCCAGAAAACTCCAGAATTTCTGGAGATGGTTTCGTTGTTGCTGCATTGCGATAGATATGTCCCCTGGCCGGTCCAAATGAGGGCTGCTCCAGCACCAAGTACAACACTGAACAGGTACAATACCGCAACGTGTGGTACAAAGAAGCATGCCATAAATAAACTGGAAATAAAATAAACAAATTATTATGTACAGAAATCAGAGTAAAAGACCATATCGGAAAATTACAATGATTAAATTTCAAATTAAAACTATTACTATCAAATATAATTGCTGCATATACACGGACTTCAACAATATGGAAACTCATTCAATGAAAATTCTGGACATGTAACCTTTGTTTGTTTAGAAATGAAATCGGCTGGAATTATCACCAGATCTGATCCTACTGAACATTAGAATAGGAAATATCCATTAGAATAGCCGCTAAAACATGCAAGTTTAGTCATTTTAACGAACTTCTGATATTATACGAGAATAAACGAAAAGAAATATCCCATTTCGTAATGATTCTAAATGACTCTGAAGCACTTTTTTATCATCGTCAATGGGGATAAGTAGGTGAAGGCTATTGCTATAAATGGTGGCTTCAGAAGTGGTTATAGGATAGTGGGAGGATAATCTCAAATCAAATGAATTTATTAAAATACTTTCAATATAAAATTAGGTTACCATGATCGCATGCACGGAGGCGGATAACGCAAAACAAATTAGTCATCAACTTTACGTACTCCGTCGTGTGCTTGCTGATCAGAGCGATCGAAATGGTACAGATACGGATTGTCCGCATCGTCTTATTTGAAGACGTGCCAGACTTGTTGTCCTTGCTGAATGGCATATCTCCTCGACCCAAATTGAGACCAGAAAAATTACATCGTGAATTTGCATACGGTTGGCAAAAACAAGACATGATCAAACTCAACACTGCTTTGAAATGGGACCTTGAAACCATCTTGCACTGTCAGAATGTGTTTCTCAGAAGCGCCACAGCTTTCGTCGTCTCATTTACATTTCCTAATTCTGAACTAACGTTGCCCTTCAAGCACTTCAGTATGTTATGTGCACAGGTGGAGTTTGAAAACCAGTCAAACTAGTGGGACAGGCAGACAAACCTGTCCAATCAAGGCTTGCTGGATAAGAAGCTGAAAAATCTTATTCTGATCGGTTGTATCGCTGCGCTATTGCGAAGACCATCAAAGCAGCTCAAATTTGAATCGACCTAGAATGTTGTCTGAGCATAACTTCCAGAGCGCGTTATCTGCGCGTTATCATACTCGTTCGATGCGCAAGTCGGAACAGGCGCATGTGCTCTGTTCGTTGTGCCGCATATGTTGTACGCGTTTGAACAAAGCTATAAAGAGTGCAACGTTTCAAGCACTCTTTGGATCTATTTGATTGAATCCAGAGCAGCTGCTTGATCGTCTCTTAAGAAACAAGCACCTTTGTGTTACGGGTGCATTCCACGCTAATGACGACATTCAATCCAGAGCAGAGCTTACGATGGACTGTACGGAGGTGATCTTACGGCTCCGTATGGTTGTGTGGTAACCTGCAACAATTAAGATTAAGCTTACCAATATGTGACGGCGCCGATAGTCATGGCTAATCGCGGCCCAATTGCCGAGAGTACGGACGGTGTAACCCAGTTTGATAAAGATAGTGCAGCATAGATGATAGCCAGGCTTGTATAGCCATCTCCAGTGAATGAGGGTTCGTCCTTCTTGATACTGTCGATGATGGTTTGCTGTGCAACGAGCGCGGGGCGATATAGAATGAAAAATATTTAATCGGAACAGCATGTATTTGAATGACCTTCGAAAATAGGCGTTGTCGTAACCTATCGGAAGGCTGACTTGACTGCTTCAGTTGTTCCAGTCATTTAAAAACCGGTTTAATAAAGCTTACGAAATCGAGAGAAAGTGAACTTTAAAGGCAAAAGCCACAATATTTACATCGAGCCACCGGACCCCTCCAATTACGGATATTACGATTGATCGATCAGCGTGCCACGGAGTCACTTCTGCCTCGTTCGTGAGCCACTTCAAAAAGCCACTCAGTGAGGGGGCGGACTTTTGTGTTCCTTCCTTTCACGCGGATTTACCGAGTCAGGCGTGAAGCGGCTGATTGCTTGCCCCGCTCTTACCGTGGCACGCTGATTGACGAATTCTAAAACCAGGCACCAATCTACCTCTCCGATTGCGGAAATGATTTAATCAAAAAATTGCGGTAGAATCTGGCTTACCTCGATGTTGCCTAGCGTTTGAAAGGAGGTGAAAATCAGCATAAAGCCGAAACCCAGCATGAACACGTTAACAAAATTATGTTCCACCATCGTTACGCACTAGCTAAGAACCGTTCTTATCGATAGTAACAAACAAAACTAAAACTAAAATCAACAAAACACAACGCAACGGTTCGATAATACTATAACGGACACTTCGACGACGCGTCCGCGATCGACATCGGTACAACTTCGAATGAGGCGCGCGCAAACACGCAAGTCGCCCAGCAGCAGCCCACTTTCTCCCCTATGAACTACACCATCGCGTCCTCACAGATCCGAGATTACGGGCCATAGCGACGAGCACTTGAAAACTACGGATCCTGTTACGTTCCTGGTGTGTTTAATTCGAGCTTTTGTCCCCGAAGGTCCTTTCTTGGAGTCGTTAGGACGAGGGAAAATGAAAGGGAAAGCGCGCGCGGTTCAATGCACTTTGGAAAAACAAAAAAAGCCACCACAACAAAGCGCTGTCAGCTGGAGCCGGAAGAAACGTCACTCGGGAGTGGGTTCGAAAAGATCTCGGAGGAAATCTGGAAAAACGCTCGGAAAACGGCACTGTATCTGGGTATTTCGCGCTTCAGAGAACGGTGTACGTTAAATACGATCAACGGCGTTTCTCGTGGTATTACTGTGACCGGTGAAGGGTACGGCCTTGGACCATGTCGTCGCGGTCAACACAAGTCTGTCGATTGTGTGCTCAGGAGCGCGCTAGTGTGAAGATATTGTTCGAAAAAAAAAATGCGTCGCTACTAGAAATGTTCCAAGAATGTACTGGATTACCGGTGAGTGTCCCTTGGCGTTTTTTCTGCTTCGGTCTCTTCATTATGCTTCTTTTGTTGCAGATATCAAAGTACGATGAACTGCCGCAGGCAGTGTGTGAATCCTGCGAACAGGACCTGCACACGTTGCATTCCTTCTTTATACGATGTCGTCAAAGATGGCCCTTCGCTGGAATGGGCCAGGAAATAGAAAAGAGCAATCTGGATAACAAAGAGCCAGATCAGGAAGGACTAACAGCTACTAAAACTAATCAGCAAGAATCGCGTAGCGATGAGCGACCATTCGCTTGTGAGTTCTGCAACAAACGCTTTAAGTCCTGGATGGGGCTTCAGGAACATTATGTTTCACACTCGGAGGATCGGCCCTTT
>NC_064874.1:32661902-32666902 GCF_943734745.1 Anopheles darlingi | reverse complement strand
CAACCGGGAAGTCGGATTCATTTCTTCAAGAACGGCGTTTGTCAGGGAGAGGCTTTCGTGGACCTGCATAAGGGAGCCTATTATCCCACCGTGTCGTTGCACAAAAATGTCACCGTCAGCGTAAACTTTGGGCCCAACTTTAAACACCCGGAAGTGTTGAAAGAATATAATGCACAAGGGGTAAGTTGATCCCCTTCCTACATCGTGATGACCACTTCTAACCAGCAATTTCTATCTTGTAGATGCACGAGCGCATTGAGGAAATGATCTGTGAGCAGACGATGGCCGATATGATGTACTTTACGGAGAACGATGGTAAATTGCGTCTCGACACCTACAGCATTTGAAGAATTTACGATAATTCGTCCCTTTTTGATGATGGATTAATAAATATCGCCGAGCCTGCCTCTTGGCTTGAGCTTCCGGAACAGCAAATACACATCCTTTTGCACGGCGTCAGGTTCGGATCTATTCAGTTTATATTATCACTAAGCGGTCGTCAACAGATCATCTCACTTGCCGAAACCACCCTTGCAGTTGGGGCTGGGTTCCAGGGTATAATTGGGATCCCACTGTTGCGGCGTTTTGGCGACAATCGATAGCGCGTGCACGAAATCGCCCGCCAGCTGAGTTTTCACAATATCATTTACCAACCGGTGCCGCTATAAGTAAAAGGGACGGCATGGTGAACCTTCTTATCTTGCAAAAAAGGCACTGTGTATTACCTTAATCAGGGGCAATCCTTCGAACTGCGGTGATACAACCAACACTTTGAAGTGCGTTTCGGAGCCTTTCGGAACGTTGTGCATATACGATTCATTCACCACCTCCAGATGTACGGGCGACAGCTCTTGCGAAAGCCCGGCTCGAATAGCATTTTCGATGGGATTTTCCATTCTCGTCGCACTCATTGCTTTCGGCCATTCAGGTGTCCTCCTAAAATGTATGAATACTTCTCTGCCGGCCCTTCTCATCAGCATCACGACACCAGAACGAGATCTAGCTTCCGGTTGGTTTGAAACCAAGAATATTAAGGTGATATTCGTACGATCAGATTGAAATAATACATTTCGATAGTTACGGAAAGTGCGCCATGAAAGAGGAAGGAAAGTGTACTTTGGTCCTGGTACAAAAATGCGATAATCTCCTAGGATAGGTGGTATGGCGTAAAAAACGTAAAAACGGCCTCGAATCGGTTCCAATCGAACCGGTACGATTTTGATTCTGTTCCCGAAGGGTTTGTTTTGAGCAGCAGAAAACAAAACCACCATTATTTTTATAACATTTTATGTATTTTGGCTTATTCTATATCACTTTTATAACAACACTGAATCACATTCAAGTCACAGGAAAGCGCTGAACAGCTCGGAAACGAACATTTCGCGATATCTTCTGCTGCCATAACCGATTCACACGCCTACCCAGGTAGCAGCAAATGCCAAAATGTCCGGCCACAAAAAACTGGCGTTCTTCCGAAAGTGTAAACAACTTGGTTTGTGATAAGAAGGTAAATTTAGGACGAATAAGTGTGCTCACAGTCAAAGGATTCCGTTTATTCGTTTTATTAATGTTCCCTCGCCCTTCCTCCATCAGCCAAGCCGATCGAGCGGAAGATGGGTCGCCGAAAATCCAAAAGAAAGCCGCCGCCGAAGCGCAAAAACATCGAGCCGCTTGATCAACAGTTTAACTGCCCTTTCTGCAACCACGAAAAGTCGTGCGAAGTGAAAATGGACAAAGGGAAAAATTCGGCCAAGATCATCTGCCGGGTATGCATGGAGGAGTACCAGACGAATATAAATTTCCTCTCGGAACCGGTGGATGTATACAACGATTGGGTGGACGCTTGTGAGACGGCTAACTGAAAGCGGCGTGCGGCCTGCCAGCGACGCGCCGGTGAATCTGTGGAGATGTGTGTGTGTGTAAGATAAGGAAATTGACTAAAAATAAATCGATTAAGTATCTAATGTAACATGCTTCTCGTAAGATTATTATCGGACAATTTTTCTTCCTTCATTTTGAACACCAAGCAACAGCCGGTGATGAAACGGGTAAAAGGTATTCTAGGGAACGGTTGTTTTTTTTGTAGAACGATGATCAGTAGCAGTAATGCTAGTAGTTTGAGTGAATTTAAAAGTTCCTTACGATAATTGACGACACTGTCTTCACTTATCACACAATCTAGCTCGAATTAACCCCAACCACCCATATTCGATAGACTCATATTCGATCGATCTGCGAAAAAAGGCCATCTTGGGACACGCGATCGAGCTGCTACTGTTGGAATCTGGCCATCACTGAATTGAATTCGCCTTTACGCAAATTGTGTTTGCTGAACTTCTGTTGCTACGGTCTTTTGGAATATTTTACCCGCACAGCTCAATTGCTTGATAGTCTGTAAATGGCTGGGTCGGATTTATCCGCTCTTGTAATCATGACTATCTTATTTCATCTTTATACTTCTGCAAAATACCCTAGCTTCGAGCACCCATTGAAGATGTAATAAAATACTCCGTAGGAGAAAGCGAATAAATGATTGCTTTATTCGTTAGGTAGTTTGATCTTTTCTGGGTTAGTTCGTCAAGTCCCGTGGATTTTTTACCTTTTAGTGGAAGTGTAGTAGAATTATAACCGTTTTTATATTTTTCCTCTGTGGAAACGGTTGCTTTCTTTCCCGTTTGGCTTGTAGTATTTGCAATCATTTCGAGAACATTTTTTAAATGCGATTGAGTGATATAACTGAATGAAGCCGATCCCACGCATCCGGAATTTCGAGAGAAACGTCGTGTGTGAATGTTAATTCTTACCTTTTCAATTTCTTTTTTTTATTAATCAAAGGTTTCCAGATTATTCAATGAATGTTAAATAGGATGCGATGAAAATCAAACTAATCTGCATACGTTTTTTATTGTAAGATTCCACTATCCTGCTACTAAGTTATAGCCACGGCCTCAGTGTACAGGATCCTTATGACAGCGTGAAACGATCGATTACTCCCTTATTCCTATTCACTTTTCGAATCACCGACGGGCAGGTATGGTCCGAAGTGGATTTTCGCATACTCGCTCGCTTAGCGGAAAATTCTGTCGAGAGCGAGAGCCGCATGTTTCAGATGTTCCCTAGATCTCGTCCGTGAAGGTAACGTTTTGGGAATCGGTCGGCTCCCGGTTGGGTGGTGGTACTGCAGAAAAAAAAGCTGGGAACATACCTTCCCTCCCCCGTGCTGGTGTCTTGAGCTCGTGTGTCTGTGTCGTGTGCGTGAATATGCTAGCAGTTTTGACCGATTATTTAGCCTAGCCTGAAAGGTTTTCGAGCCAGATCGTAGCAAAAATTAGCTCATGGAGCTTACCGTAACGCTTCGTGATGAATATTGGGCGTGTACAGCATGGCAGAGGTCGTGAAAAATCAACTTTTTCCTCCATTTCACCCAATCGAACAAGCACCAGCTCCTCCTCACGTCCCCTCCCCTCATTAAACCATGCTGTTTCCGCAACGCCCTAGTTTTTGGCCCATTTTCACTACCAATTTCTGGAAAAATTGTTACACCTGTGATAATCAGTTCAATTTTCGTAGAGTAAAGGCCTCCGGCGATTTGAAGATGTTTGCGGAATCTAATATCTAAGTTCCATAAATGCTCAATATTGGATCCCTTCCAGTCGACGGACGATGAACGTGGTTATCCGGGTTTGCGAACCTTTTTCTAGCCAGGAAAGCGTTATTCAGTGTGAAAATGTGTGCCATGTGAGCATTACAAGATGGAAAATGGCGAGAAAAAAATTATCAGCCACCATTTTTCATAACTGAAAAAAGGATCGAATTTTCAGCTCCCCGATGTGAAAAGTGTGAGCAAGATAGCCAGCGTTGATCGAATGTGACGGAAAATGTGAGAAAAATCGTATTGCAGTTGGGCAAAAGAAGAGATCGGCATTAGTGAATGAGCGAAAGCGAAGATGAAAAATCGTCGGAGAGTAACCGGGAGGGAGAGAAAGAGAGGGGGAGAGAGAAAGAGCTAAATAGAAAGAGAGACGTAGAGAGAGATAGTGATGTGTTTATGTGAGAAAGAGAGAGGAAGATAGAGAGCGAGGAATGGAGACGAGAGAGAAAACAAAGGAAAAAGAGCAAGCAAGAGAATTATGCGCGAAAATTTCATTGGAGAAAAGTCCCAGAGTGAGAGAAAGTTTTGGGAGCTCCGGGTGCTCCACTTGGTGCTGGGATCGACATTAGTCGAGTTGGTTTTCCCGAGGCAAGCATTCGGATAGAGCATGATGGATGCAATCTAACCAACAACTAGACAACAGCATAAAATCGACCGTGTATCTGTGTGACAGTTTGTAAGTGTGGGAGCATGAAAAGAGAAGTCCAGCATAGCATACAATATTAGGTGCAGCATTGAAGTTTCGAGTGGTAGAGTCAAGCCCATCCAAGAACCCTCATGATGGAGGCGCATAATGGAGGCGCCCGAAAAATTTTACCGAAAAATGAGCTGATTCTGCAATGTTTTACTGTTTTTTTGAAAAAGTTTACAGTAAGTTAAGGATAGACCTGATAGAATGATTCTTCTCAGTTTTTCTTTGCTTCACCATTCCTCGTCATTGTATTAAGCAAACCGTTGCTGGTGAATGTTTTGCAAGGTGCTACAAGACTTTTTGCAAGCACAGAACAGTGTAATAGGAGTGCGAAGGAAATTCACCGTTTATATGGCTCTTGCATTTGTTTCTTCATCTGGATGTGCAAATGGAGTGTATTTGTGACAAAGTGTCTAAAGTGTAATTTGTGTTTTGCCCTATGCGTACAATTTACAAGTACAAATCGCTGGAAGGAATCTAATTAATGCATACGCTTGACTCCAGAAATTCCCACACAACGCGAGTTTTCCTTAAGAAAGAGTGAACCGATGAGAGAAAAAACGAGTGAAACGAGGAGCGATAGGCCGGAAGTGAGAGCATAAGAGGGCGTGAAGGAGAAAAGCTCCGCTGACTTTCAGATCAACATATCAAACGGGC
>NC_064874.1:32649402-32651902 GCF_943734745.1 Anopheles darlingi | reverse complement strand
GATGTCGTGTGCGTTAAATAAGTGGCATTACAAATCGGTAGAAGAACGAGCGATGAAACATTACAATGATTGCAAATGTAGATCATACAGTCTTCACCGCATCGCTCCCCAAATCATTCCGGGCGGAATGGAATAGATATATTAGGGAAGGTACACCGTCAGAGCGTCAGTTGCTTATTAGCATACATTATGTTGTATCGATGTAACGCTTACGGGACAGGAGTAGCATTCGCGGGATTGGATGAGTATGGGAATGGGGTGAACCGACTGATATTGCAATTCCGCAAACCGACTTACACATTCTTTGGTTTATATACTTTCTTACAAACACCGCACTGACACGCGAACTCAAACCATGCGGCATCCCATGAACACTAACGCAGGCATTTTTAGTGGCAAACATATTACCCAACTATTCATGCCCACCGGCAAATGTTTTCCGCAGTTATAACTATTTCATCAAATTCACAATTACCTCAACACGTCCAATATGCTGCTTGGATTTCAAAATGGTTTCCCCTTTTGCGTCGCTTTCGATGGTTTTGTTATAGTGAATCTTAAAAAACAGTGTATTCGTTAGGTAGGAAATACGTTTGGAATAGCATCTTTGTTTAAAAACAAATTAGAAATCGTTTTCAAACTATCAGATAAACCAATCCTTGCTGGAAAAAAATGACTATTTGATTTGTTTGATGAAACTACCCAACAAATAGAATGGGTTCTCGAGCAAATTTGCGAGTGCTGTGCTAACAATTATGAGCCAGTTTTTCAACAAAAGCAAAAGCCAGATGATGTTGAAGGCGTAACATGTTATTTTCTGATGACACTTGTTACTATGGTATTTCGATACAGTTTCAAATGCATCATTTAAACCGATAATGATGAACGACTGTTGACCTTTGGCCAATGTCTCATTTTGTCGTGCAAACGAACAATTGTGCATTAATGCGTGTGATTCGCCATTGACACATTTTCTCACCAACCACCACCCCGATAGCATTCGGACGGTTTATCATTAACGAAGCATTATATTGATCACCCTGCATGCTCTAGTGCACTGTTGCCACTCACTAATGTATAGCTCACATCAGCAACAGAGTCCGTTATCAGAGGCGCGTCTGAATGAGGTCTACGGTGCGCGAAAAAGCCAATAATTTTCCCGTATTTATGTTTGCATGTATGCGTTTATGCTGGCTGCTGCATAATATCTATAGTATTGTTTATTTAGTTTTTGTTTATTTTATATTTAGTTAAATTATTACTGCTTTTACACTTGGAGTAGCGCTCAATTCCGTCGAGAAGCGCTCCGTGAAGTGGCTAGGCGGAGAAGGATTTTGCTTGCTGGTTATAGTGAACTTAGCTTTGTTCTTCCGTGCACAATCCAAAATCGTCAATCGCCGTTTAAACCCATTGAGATATTCCCTGTGCGGTAACAATTCACGTTGAGAAGTATTTCCTGGTCGACAGAGTTTGCTTTTTCCACGCTATGTAGTAGCTGTGGCTTGAAAGGCCGCTTTGCTTTCGACGGCAAGCAGGAGTTATTGTAACAAATATTGCCAACATACAGGAGGAATACATGTTTAGCCAAACGGGCGGTAATCACACAGGATTTTTATAATACGCTTCCAATGCTCATCATACATAATACTGTGTGAAACACTGCAATCCTCAGCTCACATGCATTCGCCAACAATACCTAGCAGCTGTTCGCTATACAAACATTTTTTGATTAACCCAAAATGTCCTAATGAAATTAAAACACAAAAACGCTATTCAGTTCCCATTTACTCCACTTTCAAATGCAATTCAAAACCATTGAAATTCGATTGAATCTTTTAGGCAATGTTTGCCAGCAGTATTCCAGAAATTATTGAACTTGTTGGTAGCGGTTCTAAGTACGGCGGTGAACTGAAGCGTGAGCAAGGAAAAAGGTAGTTGCAGCCAAAGCCTGTAAAACATTTCTTTCTAATTAATTTTTGTTGTGGAATAACTTTTTAATTGATATCTTATCTTCGTTTGTGATCCTCCTTATGTGCCTCCTACTCATCCATCTACTGTCCCTTATCGTTCAGTTACGTCTGGTCATTTCAGTAAAACCATGGCCTAATTTATGCATTCCTTTTTTCCGTCTTAATACACGTACAGCTGTTTTTTCGACAATTGTTTCAGTTACCGATTTTGTTGTGCCTCATGCGTTGTATAATACCCCTGCTGAAACATGCAAAGCAAATGTACAATACTAGATGGTACTAGTACCAACGTCAGGAAAAACCCGGGTAACCGTTTCTTTAATCACTCTTTTGTGCTACTCTTAACACAGTTGATGTCTACTCATTGTTTTTCTGTCTTAATCTATTCTTCAAGATCGTATTTGTGGCAATTTCTTATTGGCTACTGCGTATTAATCGAACTAACGTTTGCTAGATCGATATATTCATCGTTTGCAACTGGCTATTAGCAAAACTGATTCAATGGAAAGAACTTTTACAGCGATCTCGTT
>NC_064874.1:32614402-32616902 GCF_943734745.1 Anopheles darlingi | reverse complement strand
TGCTTCACCTTGATGATGAATTCAACACATTTTACCATCCATTTTCAATGCTGCGTCGCTGGGCTCGATCGATCAAATCGATGCCCCATACTACAGGACTTAGCTAAAAACAACCCGTTTTGGGGTGAATAGTACTTCAAACGCGCGTACGACCTACGATGCCTATATTGTTTCAGTGACCTAGCGGCTCTATCCGGCTCTTTTACAGCTACCCATTACTATTCTATCTGTACTATTGATTCATTTATTTTCTTTTTTCTTTATCTCTTCCAATCCTTATCGTATTCGAATGCTCGATTACCATACGTTGTGTGAATCGTTCTGCTTCTACCTACTTCTGCTACTTCTGCCTCGGTTCACTGACAATGTGGTGGTTGGCTTGCAAAATGTACTGTGTGCCCCCATTTCGCAAAAAAACGACCGCGTCTGCTTTTGTGGCCGCAAAATCGCTTTTTTATCCTGTGTATATCGTTGGTTGTTCGACGTCAAACCGATGTATGAAAAAAAAAAACAAAAAAAACCATAACTGCACGCAAATAGTGGCCACGTTCCGAAAAGGTGTACGAGCGATTCAGATTGTTGGACGTGCAAGTACGTATGATTGTTAAGCAATAACATAACCATGTTAGGTATCTATTTTTAACAGTCGATGCTATAAATGGTGTACTTTGTTATAGTTTACCTTATGTTTTGTTTCTTCGTATCCTAACTCCATTGTTTTCTTGTTTCCACATCGTCAACCGAGTATATAAACCTAGAATAGAGCAAATCCCGAAGAAGCAAACCCGTGATGATATTACAAGCGAGAAATCTAATGTTGTCAATAGCTCTGTCGTGTTATTTGTCGTTAAATTCTTCCTTCCGATATTATCTTTAAATTTTCATTTCATGATGTTCAAAGCTCCTTTCTACGTTGTTTCAATCAAAACTACAACCCTAAGAACACAACCCTCCCGTAACCTAATCCAACCCCCTAACTCTCCTAATGTATCTCGTGTGTCGGTATGTGTTCCTTGCTGTTATAGCCAACTGACCAAAGTTAACAAAGCAAACCCGTAGAGCAGACCTTCCTCGTTGCAAACCTCAAGAAGAAAAACCAATGCTCAGTTCCGCGTACCGTGTGTACCAACTATGTGGAAACGAAAAACATATTTTGTCAAACCACTAGGACAGCTTTTCAATTAAATTCAGTGAATAGTAAAAAAGGTTCTTATACAACAGGATTAGTGCAACCTCCATAGGTGGTCACCATAATATAGAATTAGCCTTTGCTTCAGAGCGTCGAGAGTGCGCCCGGCGAGTAAAATCTCGCCTAAATAAATAAATTTGAAGGCTGGTTTAGATGAAACGAGAAACCAATGTATACCCTCTTCCCATCAAACCTTAGCGTTAGGCTGTCGGTCGGTAACTCCATTGCTGCTCTCCATTTCAAGATGCTATTTACAGTAGGGCAGATATGTGTCCCCGGTAGGAAATGGATCAGTCGTTTCACAGGAATTGTGTTAAGTGTCGCTTAATTAACGTGTTTGCTCGTGATATTCGTCGTATTCTTCTTTTTCTGTTATTTCTTATCACACTAGTTAATGTCGTTGTGTTCGACAACGCGCCAAATCGTTTTCTGTGGCTTCAATTCGACAATACTTACAATCGGCTTTGAATGGTTTAAATACTAGAATTGGACCGGTAGCATTGCGAAAAATGGTTTGCAACGGAAAGATTGATCAAATTCTAAGCGTATACAGATAAACCGATTTCGGTATCGCTTTGTTCCGTACACAGAACATCACCACTTAACCATGAGTGTGTTTACATCGTCGCAATGAAATACCTATCATCTCAGTGTGCGTGTGTGTGTGTGTGTGTGTGTGTGTGTGTATATACATTTATACCAGATATCCCTATTCTTTACTGACTCTGATACTTTTTTACTTTCTCCGGACCCGATCGATCTGTCTTGCCGTTGCACAATCAACGATGATAAACGCAACGTTAACTCAATCGATCAAACTATGCCACGCTACTTGTGTCAATCCCAAAATACACTCATTCTCGAACGATTCAAGCCGATGATTTCTTACATCCAACACGTAAGTTCCTTCGCTCGTTACGTTCCTCTCTCCCGTATGTGCCGTAGAGAACAATAGAAAGCAAAAACAAAGCGAAACAAAAAATGAGAAAGCAAACAGGCTGATTCACGTATGTGACAGCAACAATCCGGATGCGCAGCCCTAGTATAGCCTTATGTCGTGTGTATACCACCAATCCACCGTGATATGTTGGTAATCATGTTCACCTGGTGCAGTGCACCCTGAACAAACCAAATTGACACACATAGCCTGCTGCTACTGTTAGTACCGCTGTTGCTACAACTAGTACTGTTGATGCTGCTGCTGATGCTGCCGCTGCTGCTACCGTTCATGTTGCTGCTGCTGTTGCTGCCAGTGATTCTGGTGCTTCCGAGCCGTCACCCCTTTGTGCACCCTTTTGCGTGACCGAAATT
>NC_064874.1:32596902-32599402 GCF_943734745.1 Anopheles darlingi | reverse complement strand
CAAAGAGAAGCAGCAGATTGCGAAAGAGCTGGAGTGTGAGCTGAGTTCATGCGAACTGGATAAGTGTTTGTACATCAGCTCTGGTCACACTTTCCGCAGCGGCCAGATCGGTCACGTCAAAGCAGGTCGTCGGGCAGGACCGGCGGACTCTGTGCCGGACTATGTAGATAAGGGAGAAAAGCCGTTCAGCCGAGTTAAGCCTCTCAACAGTTTGATGGTACCTCAGGTGCCCATGATGCCGATCGGTACTCTTGGGCTGTTGATTTCAACCCACCCCATCGGAGCAGGCCATTATCAGACGCTATCCGGCAGCAGGAATTGCAGTGCACAATCAGTTTCGTATGTAAGCCACAACGCCGACCACGGTGGTCGAAGTAGAAATGTAAATTTGCAGAGAAAGCTCGCACCATTACCGCACCGGCCAGCTCAGCACCAGCAGTATCCTCACAAGCAGTCAAAAGTCAGCGAGCCGACGGTTCTGTCGGCTTCAGCAACGCAGCATCGCATCCCACCGTTGACTAAGAACTATAAATTTCTCGTACAAAACAGTCACGTCGCTCCGACGCTGTTAGCCGAGATTGAGCAACGGCATAGTAAGCTGACGGTGGTCAAATCAGCCACCACCCGCTACATGGCTTCATCGCCAACGAAACACATCTACGCCCTTCCATCGCTCGGCGGTGGGATTGAGGCCTTAGGTCATCATCATCATCATCATCATCACCACCACCACCACCACCGCCTTAACGGTACAACGGTGCTGGAACGTAGTCCCGACAAGAAGCGAGCCTTTCGGTCGGAAGTGATCGGTCGGTCCATATCCGCAGCCGTGACGCAGAAAGGAAATCCTATCTAGCGACCACTAACTGCAATGGTCTAGTGGCCGACGGCTTTTACTCAGCTCGTCACAGTACGCTTCGATTTACGCTAGTCTGCTAGTATGGAGTGGTTCTACGATTGAAAAATCCACGAAATTAGTAGTAAGAATATACTGTTAAGCAATAATCGTAAAATGAATAAAACTTTCATGACATGAAACCGTAAACGACTTGATTCTTGCAAAAAATATTTTATAACGTACTTTTTGAACCGAAACATGAACTGGTTGCTTAAACGTACAACTCGAAGAGTTCAAGCGGAGTTCTCACCTAGGGGCTGAAAAAGATGTTCAGTGCGTGGGGCCAAAATTCAATAGTATGTATAAAATTATTCACAAAAACACACCAGTTGTTGAATAACTGCTATATAAAATCACCCAAAATAACGAAAATAGCGAAATAATCATCTCCGATCCGTTTTCCAAGCCTGTTTGGATTGCCGAGGCTGACCGTCAAGCTTGTGTGACAATTAATTGGTCGCCATTAACAACTTGGCCGAGCTGGTGAGTAGACGTGGGAATTGTGTGCGTGCTGAAATCCTGAGCCTGAACCCTTTTGCTTTTTTGCTGGCACTAGGCTAAAACAATAGAAAAGAAACATTAGCATCCAACGCAGCAACGCTGGCTTGGTGACAAACGCGCTACGTGACGACCGTGTCCCCGTTTTGTGGTTTGTGAGCCAGACATTAGACGGTGTTTCTTGGGGGAATCGCAATCCCAATCGAAAGGGGCGGTGGTTCGTGTTCGTCTTTGGCGGTCCAAGTTGGTCAGCAGAGGCAGCAGTGAGTCACGGTACGGGCAGCGGGGGTCATGTTTCGGTATTTCGCGAGTGCTGACGCATACTGGCCCATTACGATAACCCGTTTCCGACTGCGGGAGTGCAATTTGCTTTGTCCACACTTTCTCGTCGTCTATGTTTGATAGGCAATTGAGCAAAGCAAACCTCATCAACAGCAGTCCTTGCATGCGCACTGTAGTGAGAAAAGAAAGGAAGATGCTATGCTTCATAGCGTGCTAGAGTGCGATAGCAAGCGTATCGATCCGCGCTGCTGGGTGGCATTCATCGTTGTTGGCTGCTACGGGGAATCTACGGGGTTGGTGTGGTGCTCGGATCCTGTAGAGCAATTGCGTAACCCCGAAAAAGGATTATTTGCTAAACCGTCGTCACTACCATGTGATGCGAGCCGGTGGCGCTCGTTTCTTTTAAATCCCCATTGATTAGCGTAGGGATTTGGTGGCACAAATTAATCCCTCCTCTAGTCGGATCTACACGTATAAGCCGTGGCAAGCCACAACGGCAGCGTAAGCGGAATGTTTATTTTTATCGAAGTTTGATAAAGCGCATGCCGCCTCAAGGCCGATAACGCGGATCCGCCCCGTCTGAGCGGAAGCAGGTGCTTTCCGCATGTTTCTAATCGAACAGTCGTTCTTACTCTTCCACAGCCAAAGAACTGCATAAGCGAAGGCCCCGTTGAAATTTTGGCAGCCTGTGCAACGAACAAGCGGCGCGATGGGGTCCCTTTTCCGCAGTGAGGAGATGTCTCTCTGCCAGCTGTTCCTCCAGAGTGAGGCAGCCTATGCTTGCGTGTCGGAGCTGGGAGAGCTTGGACTGGTGCAGTTCCG
>NC_064874.1:32524402-32586902 GCF_943734745.1 Anopheles darlingi | reverse complement strand
GGCGGTCCAGTAGCTAGGGTTTGTGTTTTGAACCACCTCGGCGGCCTATTTATAATGCTAAAATCAGTGCTATTGAGTCTGGCCGGTGCACTAACTTTATCTTATCTTCGCCTCTGCACGCAAACAATTGTCGATTGCTTTTAGCTCTTCTTTTTGTGCCTGCTCCTGAAGGTGGTTCTTCTACTCAGTCTAGATGTACGAGATGCTGGAGCTCCTCTTGCTCTCATGAAGAAGGACGGAAGGGAGGAACAGGTGTCATTCATGTTGCTGGTGGTCCTATCAAAATTGATTTGCCCGATCAAAGCGATCACGGCCATCGATGAGACGCTTGCCGACGCCAACTGAGACGCTTCAAAAATGACTCATCGAGTCTCGGAACACCAGAGAAGAAAAGCAAGAAATAAACCATTTAGTTCAGAAGTTTTGAATTATATTTCTTTTTGCTCGTTAAATACATCGATCGCCGACCACCTGATCATCATAGCTTCCTTTAGTTAGAATTTGTAGATGGGACCGATTCCAGATACAACTCTCCTGATGTGTAGAACGATTCTGTTTGATTATTTACACGTTGCCGGTTAATGTGCGCGAAAAGTTTATATTTGTGTACGTTAACACATAGTTAGATATTCGATACTACACCTCATTGCCCGTAATTCATTCACTTGAATCATTTATCAGCTTTCTGCTTGGTGTATGCAACCGTGATTTATCATCTTTAGTAAACTTGGTGGACATATCTAACCCCTCACTAAACACATTAAAATGATACGAGATGCATCGCTGGAAGCAAAGCTATCTTTTACCGTGAAAACCCAAAACTGTATGAGGGAGCTGACAGCAATGAGATAGGGAACTCGTGACATAGGAAAACGCTGGGTGATGTTTTTCATTCAGTTCATTTTGTAGTGTTCGTATATTTTGTTTAACCATATTCTGTACAATTGTAGCTGCCCTGTTCTGGCTTAATATGCTTATTCCCCTGACTTAGTGTGTTCATCTTAAAGACATGCGCGCTCACACACAAAACCTTGTAGTTAAGGGCTGTATTAATAGTGACTAGGGATCATTACATAGTTATCGTAATATTGACTTTTGGTTTGATCATTGCACAGCAAACACATCAGTGCCGCCCTCCGCTGGATAGCCGTAGACGTAGAAATCGTAGTGAATGTAAAGCGCATTACGCATTTTAAGAAACTTTTGAAGGGATTCATTTTTTTATTGTTTTTTTTCTCTTGTGATCAGGTTTATAGTAACGATCAATCAGGGATCCCTCGTCCTGTACGATCCTGTACGAGCAAGCACCATCCGCGACGGTGACCGTGACGTGTTGAAATAGTAGTAAAGCGGATTGATGAATCATAACAATCATTTTCAAGATTAGATTACGCGCTTGTCGCTTTTATTCATTGAAAATTACATGGTATCTTTTTTAAATGCTCCCGGCGTACATCCCGCGTCCCAGTGTGTGCATGTTTTTCTGATTCATTTCTCTTTCTTTCTCTATCTCTATCTCTCTCTATCTTTCTCTCCTTCTCTGTCTCTCTCTCTCTCCCTCCGTCTCCCTCATTATCCCGATACATCCACCGCCAATAACTATGATACCTAATTATGTCGGCAACCATTTGACCACTGAGCCCGGCTGCGCGATTATGCCTGGTACATCCACTGCTATGAACTCTTCAAAGGGGAAAGTGCTAATGGGTTGTCTATTTTACATAAAATTGCATTACGTCCCGAGTAACGGAAACTGCCGCCGATAATCCGCTGTTCCGGATTCGCCTAGTGATCTGTTAGTTTTTTTTTCTTTTGCTGGCATGCTGGGGCTGGGGGTGGAAGATGGTGAGCGCTCGCAGATGATGATGGTTTGAGGTGGATGGCACATTCGAGGGGGGACATTCATTTCCAATCACTCCGCACCGGGCAACACGGTATGTCGGTCACAGGGACAGCTGCTACGGTTCGGAACCTGATTAGCGTTTACCGAGACCGAAATTGTAACGATTCGGGAGCCGCTTGTTGAACTCTTCTGCCTCGAAGTATCGCTTGCCGAGCCCAAAATCGTACGTGCGTCTCTTGCCCAGACCAAAGTGATACCGGTAGGCACCTGTGTGCGGAGTTCCGGAGGAGATTTCAGGTTTAGTAGTATTCCAATGGAAAAAAAACATTACAAATTAGTTGAGTTAACATATTTGAGACAACGTGCTAAGTTGAGTGATATTCGCATAAGCGATTCGCATGAATCAATTCAGCAGCGACTAAGTAACACAAGCGATTCGTCAAAGAAAAACCGAAAAAAGAGTCCGAACACGAAGCTTTGGCACTTACCACCAGCACCATTTCCAGAAGTGGCCCGTTTGGCAGCATCCTTATCTGTCTCATAATCATACTGTCCATCCTTCGTGATCAGATTGTAGTCATTATCGTTCCAACCGAGCTGATTGGCCACCATTCCACCATCGTACTCGTAATCGGAAGGGGCACCGATGGGGCTGCGAAGGATTCCAATTGTTACTGTTGGCTCCGCAATGACCACACAACCAAAAAATGACGAACGAACGAAATCCGATGTCATAGCTAGCTTACCTTCCACGCTTGCCGAGACCAAAGTTGTAGTGTGGTAGCCGCTTCGCACCGGGCACATCCTCGATGATATAACGACGCTTGCCGAGACCGAAGTTGTACTTCGGCGACCGGACAGCCAACATGTGCTGGAACTGCGAGGTCGAGATTTCACCCTGCCCCGGCGATGTCCGATCACGGGTCAGATCATCCATATCGAGCTCACTGGCACTGTTTCCCGCGGCTCCACTCGAACCGCTGGCCGGCAGGGACCACGTGCCGGACAGGCACGATAGGGTAATGTAGGCGACAAGCACCGGTGTCCAGGTGTAGTAACGCATTCCGGCAGAAATGGGTTTAAATCGTTTGATACCAGGCGAACGCGAACGAATCTGTTGGTGGAAAGGATGAATTTTAAAAAACTTGCTACTGGTAGGCAATATCATACTGACTAGTTAATTATAGTTACTATCACATAGAAGCGTTAGAGAATGAAGAATAATATTTAATGTAATGTAGGTAATTACTGAGACTCTTAAATGGTAACGGTGCATTGCTTTCTGAATGAAACGAACCATCATTGAAGCTCCTATTATCAGTCAAAAGACTAGCCGACGAGAGGTCGAGCGTGAAATAGGACTCGTCGAATGACACGATGATATCGTTAAAATAAATTAGAAACGTGTGTGCCGAAGTACTTCATAACAGTCGGCGTCCCAATTAATGGGAACCTTTGCTTTTAAATTTTCTTTATGATGTCGCTCACTGATCAGCAGCATTAGAAGTGCTGCTCAAATGTACTTCGCCTACTCAGTTTCTTGCACCTTGCAGCGTTGCCAATTACATTGGTTTGTTCATGTTTTTTTCCACTTTTTGAGGGTCTATCGGAGGGGATGGAAATTTTCCTATTTTCAAGGTTCAATTCTTTTTCCGCAAACCAAACAAACCCCTTTGGAAACATTTATACGGGCTCTCATCTGTGATTAATTTCGCCAGAGTTAGCTGGAACTGGAAAACTTTTTTGGAGCATCCGGCCGAATGCAGCAGACTCAACTTGGGAAAACACCGCCATTTAGGCAAACGCATTCGGTAGGCCTGATGGCCGAATTACGATTTGGGTTGTTTTTAATTTCAATGATTGACGTTGCATGTTTGTTAAATTTCTTTTTTTTATTTAGCCGACGTTGGCGCCACGATTATTCGATAGGGGAAGACACTTTGATATCGCTCTTACGGGGAATGATAAGAAACTAGAAAGAACCGTGACATACAAGGTGCACACTTTCAAGAGACACTCATTGCACTTATCGACCGTCTTTCTATCTATCTCGTTACACAATAACCCCTGAGCTGCTGTTGCGTATCAGTACGATAGCCAAGAATTTAGTCGTACGTTTCCATCGTCAATCAGCTCATCGCCCGTAAATTTCTACGATAAAGTTGTATCCATGACCGCGCTGCGATTTCAGGTGTACCGTCGTGTAGTTGTAACCAACGCCACCGGCATAAAGGCTTGCATAGCCTCCATTACCGTTGATGTACTGATCGAGCACGGTAATGGCGGAGATGTTGCGCTCTTGCTGACCCTACGGAGAATTCGTGAAATCGTTTCAGAACGAGTGGATGAGAATGCTCTCCGCTAACCTTACCTTCAGCGGGTACACGAGATCGATGGACTTAACCTGCAGGATCGTACCGGACCGAACGGCAATGGTACGGTTAAGCAGGACATCGCGTGGATCACGGACACCCCAGAAGTAGTTGTGACTCTGGCTCGCAACCAGACAACCGAACATCAGCAGTGCAACGGCCACTGTTATTCCTTTCATTTTGCTGTGTGTCGATCGATGTGGCGCTATCGAGGCTCAAATACGAACTGTTATGCTCTACTGTGGAAGCATGCGACTTGTGAATCGTGTACTAAAGCAAACCTTAAATAATGAAGAATCTATCTAGCACTAGTATTGTGCAGCTGTTTCTTATCTTATCAGTGCACATGGTTTGTTGTTGAGTGAAACCACCCAGTCAGCACACCTTTCTCTACTAAAAAAACACAAACAAAACATCATTCGTCACATGTTTGCAGTACGATTTGTGGCAGATGCTTCATTCTGACGGTGTCTTATCTGCTTCCGGCTACTGGAAGCTGACTAAGAAAGAGATGACTAAGATGGCCCTCAACTCTTGGCGATTATTAGGACGGAACACCATGGGAAATACATTTTGTTTCAAGATAAGAACTGCTCTTATTCTTCGCAGCTGACATTGAATCCGATTGTTGAACCGATGAAAAATAGAACAGAACAGTCCAGCTGTGACAGGCGACACTAGCCAGAAATTGCACTTGAATAAAGACTTGGAGGGGGTTTTTCTTTGAAGCTTACCGAACGAAACGAATCGTAGGAATTAAATAATTAATCTTAGAATTGCACAGCTATTTCACCTACAGTTATCAAAAAAATTGACTTTGTTTTATGATAAATCAAGACCATTTAAACTCTTTATAACGAAGGGAAACGGTAACTGTCGAGTAATCTATTTTCTTGCATCGCTGTAGCATGAAACCATTTTGATGCCTCAACATTGTTGACAACCTATATAAAAGCAACATGTTTAATCAAATCGTGGATTGAATCCCTTAACAGCTATTCAATGATTCCTACGTGCAAATAACTGGCATTTCAATCCTGCTAGTCTTTAACAAACCATTGATCTCCTGGAAATCAAGTATTTCAGCTTAAAGAGAGGCTCAAGTGAAGCTTTGTCCATCATCCCATACTTTCACAAAGACGAACGTACGAAGATTGTATCGATTATCGCCCTTAGATCGAAACGAAATCGATTCCCGCCCAGGCACCACTTTACAAGGATAGTTCTAGTTATTTTTCGATGCTCCATTCCCTCCATTTCATCCGTTGCATAATCCATTCAATATTACTCTTACGCCGACATCGCCTGCAAATCCTCATTCGCTCCGCCCTTCACTGTGCGGTCCCCTCAACTTCTTTGCACAGGCGTGCAATGTTTGCCTGCGTCATCTCGGTTCTCGGTTCGCAAGAATAGAACTAATCCTCCACCCGTTTCATAGACCGCAGTGGCATTGGCCTGTTTCTGGTAGAAGAATAGATGAATCAACGGCCTCCTACTCAAACTTGGCTAGACCATCTTGAACTATGATGACACATCTGTAGGGTAGAATTTGATATCGACAATGATCAAGCAGTAACATTGTGAGATGTTGACTGAGCCTATGAAATTAAATTTCGTTTTGAACGCGACAGCCAAAGCTTTCTTTCTGAATTGTGATACTTTATTCCGCTTAGAGCGGACTCTATGGTTTCTCGAACTCTTACACAATGCCGTGCTATTGCGTAGTAGCAATAGGAGGTTTAGGGCATGTCTAGGGGCGACCGTAATATTTTGAAATGAAGGAGGTACAGAAGCCACCATTCTGCAACCATCGCCTTGCGTCGATGCTAATAGGTCAAGGGAATGTAATGTTGAATACTTGACACTCGCTTACAACGAAACAAAAGGATGAGAGAAAGATCAAGCAAAATAAGAAACAAAGTACGTTTAAGGTTTAAGTAAAATCAGGTTATTTACAGAGAAAGATCGAGCTTAAAATAACGTTCGTGAGCGCGATGTTATTGGTAACGGATTGAAATTTCGACGATAGCAATCTGCTAATTGAACAAGAAATGTTTATCCTCTATTTGGTATTATCCTTTTCGTCAGCTGGTTCCATTCCACTAGACTAATCACAAATTCCTACCAATGTTGAAAGGAAAGATACGTTTTCAGATTGAAAACAATTTCGAACCATCATTCTAAAAAAACCATTTGAATAGCCGAAGTTTTGTTACCGTCCCCACTCGATTTTTTTTCTTTTGCTTAAATTCTGTAGAGCTATTTATAAATAAACGATTAACGTTTCAGCAGAGATTGCAACGAGCTGTTGGATACAGTTGGTTTACTAACATCACCAACAGAACCTTCTATGTAATATTCGAACTGGAGAAACAGTTCTACTAATATTGCAATTGTGTAATAAAATTAGATTGCTTATTATGTCGAATTCACAACACATTCAATTAACACCGTAGTAGCCCGTTGCCACAATGTATGTGGAATGCATACTATGCGTTGCGTGCAAATAAGCCTCATGATGACACGTGCCATTCGGTGTTGGCAGTGTTGCAAGATTACCGAACCTAACTCGCAACGGTCTGCAATGGTTAGAGCTGTTTACTACGCTAGAAATTGGTATTCACGGCATGCCATACTCTTTGGAACCTTCATCCTTGCAATCGTCGTCGTCGTCGCCGCCGTCGTTGCCGTCTTCGTTGTCTTCAGACATTGCAAGTGACAAAGATGTATAAGGTAGCGCCTAATGAAAGTATAGCATCGTGCAGCAGTGTATGGATGGAACTGACCGAACAGAAAGAGAAACTTAACCACGCAAACAAACGAAATCCGCTACAAAAAACCCGGGATGTCCCTGCTAATTATTAACTCCGTGAGACGTTGCTTCCATTATGTCCACAACGCGGGTTGGTGCAACATACCGACTAAAACAAGCGAAAAAAAAAACAATTAGCAAACCTAATTGAGCAACTCACTGGTTAGTTGGTTTTTCCTGCCATCAACCAATATATATTCCATCGTTTGTCCATTTACTAGCGCACCATCGCCTAACCGAGTAACGGAAGTGACGATGCTTGAAAGCGACAGCCTCAAACAGGCGACATTTCACAGAAACATAATGAATGAGCAAAATACCATTAAGCGTACTCGGCTGTGGGTCATGGGGTTCGGGTGTGACATGACCGGCATATATTCGATACAATGTGAACTGTGGGGCAATTTTGTCGTGACCAATTAAGGCTTATTATGGAGACGCTTTTACAGTAAGTGGCAAGAGAAGCCCTTCGTAACGGGGTTAAGTTTGTTTCGGATGATCAAAGCTAGCTGTCGCTTCAGTCAAAGTTAACTCGATCCATTCAGAACGATTATGTACAAACAACGCGAAACATTGAGGTTTTCTTCGATTAGTAGAAATACCATCAAAGTTCCCATTCGATCATCGGTTGCTAGGCGTACAATTTGTATTGTTTTCCCATCAGAAGGGAATTTGTCCCACAAACGGAGCCATTGGCAGTTGTTCCAGCAGCCACGAATCCTTCCAAATTATTGTTGATTAATTTCCAGTCGGACATCTTGGGCGTTACAAACACGATTGATCCCACCAGCCAATGGAACAAATGAATGAGTCACCCGTAGTAACACGCTCCTGGTACTGAACAAGAAAAGCACGTGTTTCATCCGTCACAGGATACTGCATTTCTGCCACCTTTGAAACTAACGCAAGGCGCGAAAGGCAAAGACGAGTTTATGGCGCATGGTCCTTAATACTCCGTACTAGTCTTACTACCGGCGACCAGCGCGTGACGCGTGCCCACCGCAGCGCTTGTCACGTTTGGCACTGCGCGCTATTGTTGCTGTGGTTAGGGCCGAACTTCGAACAACTCGCGATGGTACTGAAAAGGAATCGGAAAGTGCTGGCAATTGTTGTCGTAACCTACACGCCCTGGAAAACCGCATGGGGCGGGCGTGATCGGAAAAGCTAAACACACCAACAAAACCCGCCAATTCGGTGGCAACAATAGCTATTATCTGGCATTATTTATCATTCCGCAAATAATCCTTTGCGTATTCTCGGGCCCTAGAGCCGAGCGCTAGAGCGAATGGGAGCGCACACCGGGTATACTTGGCCGGTTCAATAACGTATTTTATTGTGTCGAGGCAGAGGATCGACTGCGTGCCCATGGGCTGATTAGATGTGCTTAGGAAAAATGAGGTTTTCCTAAGGGAGGTAGGGGACCATATTCCCTTTTTGTGTATGTGTGTGTGCGTAAATTCAAGAAAACCATCGCCAACACTATGTTCGAGTGATTATGTTCGCCACAACCTTCGGCCGCTACGTTGGTCCGTGCACGGCTATGACATGCCCGATACTTGCGGAAATAGTCCGGTAATCTTGTGACGTTTATTCGGTGACTCATTTGCGTCCGTTTGCCGGTACGTGGGTGCGGTCTCACATTATCAGAACAGTTTTCAAATATTCTTTTGACTCATTTAGATCGGCAGAGAAGGTGGATGCAGTTCGCATAGTAATCCAACGTTGGTGCTAATCTTAATCTCGAAACCCTCTTGCATGTGAACCAAATGAACCTGCAATAATGAGTTTAACTGATGCTTTTAAGCCAGATGCTAAGCCCCCAAAATAAAAGAAAAGCACTTATGAGATGCCTAACATGCGAGCATGGAGAACGCTCGCTGGTTTCCAATTGAGTTTCGTGCACAAAATACTCATTAACACTTTACCCTCATCATCATCGCTTCAATCTCTGATTTACGGCTTCCAAAAAAGGTGGCCATGATAAACGCGTAACGTCGTCATCGAACCGATTACGATGCCAGATAAGTTTATTACCGTTGCGCCCACGGTAATCTAGCTGATGTGCGACGCTTGGGGCATTGATTGAGAGTTTCTGCCCAAATACCCCAAAGCTATCGCAGCAATAGCATAATATAACAATCACTGCCGACAAAAATCAATTTCCTACGGATAAACGATATTAAGCAAGAGGAGCAGCAGCTACCGCGCTACCGGGTATTGCAGCGTGATCATACACTCCCGCGCAGAACACACGGTCGTAAAAAATAAGAATCTACTTCATCTGGGGAATTTTCCTTCCCATCTCGTATTCCGGTGGCGATCCCCGCCTGCCTCGGCGACGTAATACAAGCTGTTGCGTGTGGAAGCGCCTAAGGAGCTAATTTTATCGCTCCTGAAATGGTGCTGCAAATGGTGTATCGTACGAGTGGAGCCCGCACCCGTTGCCATCATTTTATAATGTCTCAAAAGGAGGATGAGAGTGGGACAATCCGTTTAATAAGGACGTTTTCAGTTTTGTAAAAATAATACCCCCGCCAAGGCATCCGTCGCTCCTCGTCATGGACAGTTAGCTACGAAGTGATTTCGCGACCGGCTGTGAGACATCCTTTCACCAACTGTTGATCATTTCCTCTAAGTAATGGTTTCTCAAGTCGATTCGCTGAGCTGGAGCGGTGGCCAAGAGAAGGTGGCTCCTGTCTATTATCTTCACAGAAACTTTCTTCCGGTGTAAAGGCCCTCTGGAATGGAAGCTTCTTGTGGTTGCTCTCGCTGGTGAAACGCCGAGCGCCGAATGTCGAATGTTAAACGTCACGTGTGGATTATGATTTTAAAATACTTTGCTACTGCGATGGTTCAATTTTTAAGAGAATGTAGAGTATGATCATCGTAGTAGTCGCAACGTTGCTGCTGCTGCCGTTGCTACTTGAGTTTGAATGTTTGATGAACCGCTTGTCAGCTTTAGATGGCGCCGAACATTAACATAATGACTATACAATGCTCTGTCTGGATACTGCATACATTCTGACACCATCAAAATGCACCTCAGGCATCCGGAAAATGTATCCCTCACACTGTCGCGTTCGACCAATTCGTGCTCGACGTCTGGCTTCGTTCGATATGTCATTCCAACATACCATTCATCCGCACGTGGCGACCACCTAGCGCAGCCTAGCGTGTCCCCCCGGGGCCCCGTTCGGGATAAATATGCTGATCTAACGATTTTTTCGGTTTGCCCGTTTCCTACGCGATTTTCCACTTGCGGCAGATATTTTTTCTGTTTTTTCTCCCGATTCCATCACCGGCGGCTTGCGTGGCTAATATTGCCAGTAGCGCGAGCTTAAGTGCGTAACCTACGCCTGGTGCACACCAGCACCCAGCTCGGCCTAGCGTTCGGGCCCTTCTCTTTCCTTTTCTCCCTCCTCCGCGGATGTCATGTAATTTTGGCAACGATGTTTTTATTAGCATGCTTCTGCTACCGGCCGCTCCAGCATCATCTCTGCTTCACCATCAAACCGCAACGTAACGACACTTTGCCAACAACGACCATGGGCAAGTGGCCGCGGCGACATGGTTGGTTCACGGTGGGGGCAATGCCGTGTCGAAGGACCAAATGCGAAATGATTTCACATCACTTTTGGCCACAGGATCTCCTACGTTCACGGCATACACACATAGACGTGAACATGATGACGTGCTATGATGGAATGCGCCCGGCCCTGGGAATGTGTCTGTGCCCGCGTTTTAATAATGTCATTCCGTGAAGCCGACTACCATTTTTGGCATCGATATTTTTTGTGGAGGAATGAGACAGCAACGTTTTGAGGGTGGGAAGGGGGGGGGGGGGAGATCCATTCGTTCGCTACTGAACCGTTACGACATCACGTGCGACTTGCGATCGTGCTGGACTGTCGCACAAGGAAAGGAAGGCTGGGCGGTACACTCGTTTGGTGTTTGGAAACATAAATCAAATCACATTATTTTACATCCATCGGTTGGAGGTACCTCTCCCCATCTGTCGGAATGGTTTCGCATGCTGCGTGCTTTTCTTTGGAATTGCAATTGTTTACACACATTTTTTAGATATTTATTGTTAAAATTAAATGTTGCACGTTCACCGCTTTGTGGGCACCAACCTTCCAGCATACAGTTTCCAGCCGTATTAATGCTAACGAGTGCAATCTATTCCATGCGCATCACACGTTTGCACCATTCTGAATCCGTTTGAATGGCATTAGCGGCATGTTCGGTTGCGTATCCTGCCACCAGCTTACGATTACGATGTGGAGAACTTTCACTTAGTCCCGTTTTCCAACCGTTCCGAGCGAGCGATGCGCTCTGTCCCATCGAGCGGTTCGCTCCAGCACCAAAAGCTAGCTCGATGAATGCGTTAGGCAACACGTATACCAACAAGCTTATGCATAATTTCCACCATAGAGCGAAGCGTTAAATTCCCCGGCAAACAACAGACTTCCGTCATGGTAGCGCGCTCGGTTTAGGCTTCGGTGTGTCGACTAACAGTTGTCTTGCACACGGTGGCCACATCCTGATTCACAGTGGGATTTTTGGGGGTTTTTAGTCTGAAAACCGGAAATTAATGCTCATTGCCTTGTACCAGCAGCTTTCGGAATCGGTGCTTAAGAAAAGTGGAAAAAAATTATATCTTCATCCTTTTGCAACGGGGAATCCTAGTGTTCCTTTGACCAGTTGAACAAACTTCAATGGACCACTGTGTGCTGGCCGCACGGCCTGCACATCAAAGGCATCTCCCGAATGTAAAGCAATTGTCACGCTACCCCTGAAGGGATCCATCACGCATAAGGAGGACACATCTTTGCCCAATCTAAAGCGCTGTGTGGCTACAGCTGTGGCTTGTCTTGCGTTGGGTCTCGGGCTTGGTGGTGATTGCGATTATGCTCGCATCCGGTTCCCGTAGATTCCTTCGATCCTTTCACACATACACACACACAGGACTGTGTTGTGCAATGGTCCCAGGGAAGGTCGGTAAGCGATTGTGCTAATGGTTTGCTAAACACCCGTCGCACCGCTTGATGGTTAAACTCTCGATCCCGATTCCTCCAATCCTGGCCGGGTAACGAACGGTCAAATTATGCAAGTAATCACGGATAATGAATTTGTGGCAGCAACCCCTTTTCTGTTAACGATCGAAAGCGTGCAACGGTTTTCGAGCGTCAGATATGGAACACCCAACATACATCTGCTGCATTTTGTCGCCGTTCCGAGATCCTTGTCATCATTCGCAACATCTCTCCTCGTTTCTCTGGACAGAGCAGCATGTGGCTGCATGCTACCGTCACTGAACAAACAACCGAAACCTGATCATCACTTTGTATTGCAGTTCTTGGAAGATTCATATGTCAAAGCAACAATCGGGCACGTGGTCCGACTGTGGCACCGAGTGATGGTCGAGTTCAATTGCGCGTGGCACGTAACGGGCAATCAAATGCTCATCAAATGCTAACGGTTATCTGGCTGGCTTGGGGCCACAATTTTTGACTTTTGCCTTTTCCACCCAGTAAAAGATGCTGATCTTATGATTTATGCGTTCGTTAGCGTTCGTCTCCGACTGCGAGCGGTTCTTTGCGTGATGCGGAGAGCGTCTGGTGGACACTGGCGGGCCAAACGATGCTCCAGCACTGGGCACGTCCTACACAGCATCATCCTTCATTAAGAATCCCCGCTGACGAGTGTTGCCTAACAACGCGTGGAAACGAGGCCACGCAAAAAGGGGTTCAAATCGGTTCTTTTGCCCCACTCACGATCCGCTGGATTGTCGTAGTGACTCATTTAGACGATACTGTGCCAGTGGCCAGTGGTTGCAATAAACATTTTTGCTCCAGTTTCACAAATTGGTCACTCACTCTTACCCGCCCACCATGCCACCGATAACCAGGGGAGAGTGCGTCCATTCGCGACCAGCAATAGGTAGCATAAGGATCGGGTGATATCCGGTTGGTAATAAAATTCAGCTGCTCATAGCGCAGCGTTGTGGTTCTGTCCTTTCGTTACGGTGGCGATACCGGAATGCCAATGAATTAACGTAAGGCTGTACACCAGCATCCACCAGCAGGACAGCTCTGCTCTGCACTTTCGCGAGCCAAGCTAATCTTTGCTTTCTTGAGTTTTCTCTTCTTCCGTTGAGACGGAAAAAGCTTACCGATTGACGGGAAATTACCTGCAGCATACTGCACAGCCTGTTGCACTTGACGGCGCTTGACGTCATTAAGACACCCCGACAAAACAGTTCCTGCTGGCTGCGATCTGGCCCAAGGTTTTGCCTTTGTTTTTCGCTCGAAATCCTGCAATCTTTGCCTTCTATTCATTAAGTTCTCCTAGCGAAAGGTGTTGACGAGAAAATTGTGCACCTTGGGTAACTGCACGAGATGCAGCGGCAAAGTTGTTCGGCATAGTTCGAGTTGTTGACTTTCAATGGAAAAGTAAAGGTAACAATTAGATTTGCATCTTGAGAAGAGTTGACCAAGCCCGTTCAACTCGTGAAAATGCCATGTTTTGTCAGGTGCTCGTTCATTCGCTGCTGGAGGGGCTCCACTTGGCTGCTCATGGAAACTAGTTTGTGTGCCGCTGAAATGGATTTGTGAACCTGAATGATAATGATGTGGATTAAGCGTTAGGCAGTAATTAACAGGAATCCTTTCGTAGTAAATCCGACGCAAAACTGGCACCATTTAGCTGGAAAATTAAGTTTCGTTATTTGCATCAGATGTTTGGTGTTTTCACGCTTCACGTTTTTTATTTTTGATTCTTTATTTTACTATTCTTCATTCTACCATTTAAAAAAAAGTGGGCCTCACCTATAACACTTTTATGAAGTGCATGTGGCTACGAACTAGTTGCCCATGCTTTGGTCGCTTGGCTACGATTCGATAAATGTCAATCCACTCCACTCCCTAGAAGGCCATGCAACGCTGGAAATACGAATGCAATGTCCGTGCTCCACCGCAGGAGGAACAATCACGCCGTGGCCACACAAGAAAACAATGGCCGTCAACAGAATCGCTTATTTACAGACCCTTACCGCGGCCGCCTTATCGCCCGTAACTTCCGACGGTCACACGGACTTGGTCCTGCGACACCGAGGGAATCAACAGGTTCGGTCCCAGTGGCCCATGTTTAGCTCTGGGAACCTTGCCGTGCAAAGGGCGGGCTGCAAACGTCGCGCTACTCGCGCGTACAAATCCTTCTTGAGCAAAACAGCATGCCCTGGCGATGGGCATGTGACAGGTTTAATTGAATTTCGCTTAACCCAAGCCCCAGTGGCACGCTCCGTTGGCCACTGAAGAATGGTGCGACAAGTAGTGCACCGCACATGCAAAAGCGATTTTATACGCGGAGCTGTTCCTTTCCCTTTCTCCACCATCTTGCTGCTGCTTCTTCTTATCCACACACGCACACACAATACTTCGATTTGTGTGGTTGGTGTGCTGGCACCACATAATACCATCAGGCAGAGTGAAAGGATGCCATTTTTATTGCATTCTTCGTGTGGCGGAGTAAACATAAAAGAAGAAGGAAATGGTACATCTGCCACTGTTCATCATACTGCACGTTACTGCGCATCGACACGTTTACTGTCGATTGTATCAATTTGTAATCATTTATGAACCTAAACATGTTCCACAGTCACATGCATCATCTCGTGTATTTTGAAAGTATCAGAGAGCCACTCAGGAGGAAGTGGGGTGTATGATAAGTGGGAATGATGTGTTGAGCAGCAGAACTACGATGGAGGAATGGATTCGAATATGCAAAGTTCACTCCATCGAAGCATCACCGATGCCATGTGGTAAATGCAAACGCAGCAATCTGCCTCTACAATGCTTCAAGATGCTTTGCATAAGTCCTCGGATTCAAGCCCCGATATTTGATTGTGATACAAGCTCAGCGCTCTCTGCTCTGTGCACCATATCGCACTTCGTTCTAGGTCCTGTTGTGCATCGACCGTCTGCCAACTGGTACAGGTCCTGCCTAGCCCTGTTAAACACTAAATCAACAAACTTTTATGCAAACCGGCGACGGTAACAATCGATAAATCCAGTACAGTCCGGCAGCCGGCTTTAAAGTTCGGAACAACTACCGTAACGGCCAACATGCACCATTCAACGCAAACAATGGCGTCTCTTCACGTTTCGATTTTTCAATTAAACTCAGCTTGCTTCAGGTCGGCTTCGAATTGGTGAAAAGTAACGGAGAAACTGTCATTTGCCACTATGTGAGTTTCGTATAAAATGGCATAAAATGTTGCGCTCGAGGCAACATTCCCCCGGAAAGCGGATAAAGTGATAAAACCATACACCGAACTCGACCTCGATCCATTCGCGTGGATTAGGTGGCGCTGATTGTGTTTCTTGGGAAGAAAGCCGTCCATCGCGCCCGGAAAGCCGCACCAAGGTTGCACTACGTTCGGATAATCTGCGGTCCCGGCGGCAACAGATTGTGCACGGTATCCTAAACAAGATCCCAGCACACCAAATCTTCTCGGGACTTTCGCGTGCCGGGAAATGTTATCTTTCCCGCCACCGGTAGCCTAATTCTGGAGCAACCTGCCTGCTTCTTCTCTGGCTGCTCGCTCTGTGGCTTTGTGAATTCCTTTTAAAATTCCAAGCACTTCACGACCTGCTCGAGGGCTCGGTTTGGCCCTGGCCAACACAGGTCAGCGACACAGTGCCTATGGCGCAGCGGTCTGACCCGCACCAGTGTGTTCGCGCTGAACAGTCAGCACGTGACCGACCGACCGACGGATGTGACTTGAGGCAAAGACTTGAGTCAAGGATCTGATTAAAAGTACATCATCGAGAGAATGCGAGTGGCGCACTTTGCACACTGGTACGGTATGATGTGTTGCTTGATGGCACTTACTACATGCCATCTTCGTTGCCCCCGACCGGCCGAAACGTCCGGTCAGCTTGATAAGCACTTCAAACTTACAAGCGTTCCCATTTCCGCGTGCCATCACTGTTGCACTTTTTAGCGACTTTTTGTTGATGGACGTACGAACCAGTACGGACAGATAGTGTGAGCCTATGCTTCCGACATGCCACACCGCCAGATGTCACCGTGTTCGCCCTCCCCGGGTCAACTTGGCGACATGTTTCTTGCAAAAGTAAACCAAAGTGACTACGTGATCGTATTCCACACGGCCACATTCATCATGTATCGATGTGGGGGGATGGAGAGCGATACAAGGGAAAGATGACGAAGGACGATACGACACACACACAGAGCACAGACGCTCGATGGATTCCATCATTCGAACGGTATCAGTTCAGGCCAATGATGGTCAAACCATGGGAATGGGCAATACGATGTGTCCAGGACGTGACAGTTGAGTTATCAATTTCGGACCGATCGGAGCATTCGTCGATGGAGGCGCATGGTAGAAACCCAAAAGCAGCGATTGTCCGCAACCCAGCGACTAACTCGGCATCGGCAAATCAGGTCTACCGTCACCATCATGCGCTGCTGCTGCTGCTGCTTACTGATTGGCATCAGTTAGGGATACGGTGGAATGGGTAGGGCCACTCACCGGGGAAACTACGTCCTACGTTCATCGTGCAGCCTACGTACCGAAGTTTCCGTGTGCCTCGGTATTAATCTGCTACGGTTACACTCGACGTGTGACAATCACAATGGATCATAATGACCGAAACCAACACGCCGCGGTGGTGATGAGCCATGTGTCAATTACGTTCACCTGTTACTAGATCGTTCCAGGAGCAAAGTACGTGAGGAAGACGTTTCTTATCCTGACGCATCATTCGATCGAGCACGCTAAAGCAGAGCAACGATAATGAATATTTTCGTTTCGATTCTGCATAAACTATCGCTGCTACTCCTGCTACTGCAGTTGAGTTGACGTTGAGTCAGCAATAACAGTCGCGGAGTTTGGTTTTTGCGGAAAAGCACAACGAACGCCCGCGCAGCGTTACGGTGATTGCCGGACCGAACCGAAACCGACGGTGTGAATAAATACGATTGCTTTACTGGCCATTTGTCTAAATATAATAAAAGGATAACATCCCAGGCGGTGGCGGCATCATATGTACCGCCGAGTAAACGGAGTAGCTGAGTAGTAGTAGTACTAGTAGCAGTGTGGGTTGCAGCCGATTTGCTCCCGTACGCCTCGGTCACCCACAGCAATCACTGTCAACCGGGGGAGGGTTAACCGAACTGGTGGGCTGGGTGTGTGAGAATCTGTTTGCTCATTTTATTTCCGGCAATCTACGCCCTCTCGCTTCGGTGCTTTACCGTGGGAAACCAGCGTACGGCAGGCATTAACATTCGGCAGCTGTCCCCTCGGTCCTGTTTATTGCACTTTCGTTCATCATAATTTGCTGTTGCTAGCCAGCAACCGAAACTCTGTTTGCTGACTGAGACAAGAGCAGCAAGCTGCAGATCATATACCACCAGTTGAGGTGGCGTAAATGGAAGGTCCGCAACCCCAGTGGCCAGTGGGGGGACGGCAAATAGTTGCTCCGTACGCGCTCGGTCCATTGATCCGGAATGACCAATTTATGAACCAAAAAAGGGCACCAAGACACCACAACCACAACGAGCTACAATTCGACGAACTTCCCTCCTCCGATGTCTCGCCGAAGGGTCGAAGTTGAAGCACTGAATGGTGGTTGGCCAAGAAAGCTTGGTTTTCTTCCCCTCGGCATGAATAGATCGTTTTCCGGTGCACACTCTGTACCTCTGGGTGCCGGGTTGTCCCGGCGGTGGTGCTTAGAAACCGTCCCAAACGCATCTTCTGTCTGTTTATGCATAATCTATCGAAGAAGCCGGCTGCCGAGGGGTCCGGGGAGGGTTCGACTTCGATATCATCGTTTCCCATTCGTAGCGGAATGGTTTGTGACCCTCGGGGATCGAGAAACCGAGGAGCAGCAGCAGTTCCGGTGGTTTCCGGTGGTTTCCGTTGGTTCTATATGCAAACCGGAAACGGTGCACATTCAGCAAGGGGGTTGATTGCTGTGCTACCTCCCCTAGGATGCTAGTTCTAGCATGCTACAAACTGACAAAAGTAAGTCCAAAAGCTGTGCGCTATGCCCGCTGGACCATCGTTTGGGCGCCAGCGTGTCTGGTAGGTTTGCGAGAGTGAGTTCGTTGTAGTGGGAAAAGTTAAAACGTTTGCGAATTGGCTTAAGGTGGTTCTGTTAGAAAGGAAAATTATTCGAAGCATAAAAAGTGTCACTAGTCCGTTTATCAACAAACGTTGACGTCGTTCGTTTGGAAAATATGAATCCACAGCGCTACTACTGCTGTACGGGAATGCTTTCTTCATCTGCGTGAAAGAAGAGTGACAAAACCAACCAATACAGGATTCCATTCACGGACAAGCACGAAACAAGAATGTGAATCATTTTAACAAGAAACCAAACGCGCTAAAATGAGGGAAAACATTATCTTCACCGGCAGGACGGCGGAAAACTTGGCCGCGAAGACCGTCAGCTTATCATGCCACTAGGTCCGTCGCAGCCAAAAGACCAAGATGTAAATGTCACTCTACATTAACGAATCAAACATAAAAAAGAGGCAGCATAAGGACGAGCACGCTGCTACCATTCGTCTCGTCGTCCTCTTCCGACCGCCATCGATAACGATTTCGTCCGACACGATGTTGTTGGTGTCGCATTAATTTGAATGTTGGCCACCATGATGAGCTTTAAACAGCGACCAGCAACATTTTGCCCAAAAATGGCATATTTAGCCAACGTAGCTCTGCCTTTTGTGTTACGAGACTTTCGGTTAGTTTCGTCTCGTAATTTCGGTAACCGAGGACGGTTTAGTAAAATACAATTAGCACTCCTCGGATGATCCTTCCCATTGAGCACGGTCAGTGCGGGGGAGCGCAGGTAACAGCAGCATAGCAAAATGACACTACACCCCCTGTCTTTCTGGTGCGATTTCAATTTAGGAGCTACTTTTCGGACGACTGAACCGATACTCGGAATTCCCAGACGTGGACCTTTGATATTTGAGGCACCCGATGGACATCACTTCGGTTCGTTTTTTTTTTTCGATTCATTACTGGTGCAATAACTCGCGAGGAAGCGTTAAGGAGCTTCGTCTTCTCTTTTCGCCGCCGTTGAACATTCTCGCGAGACACTCATAAAACTGTTTTCGGGGCCATTTGTAGTCTAGAGCCTTTTACACCTTTTATTACTTCGGTTAGAACCGTTCGGCCTAAACCTGACCAGGGCCAACAAACTCGAGGACCTCCAGGGCTCGTGCGTAGAATACCACTGCAGGGTATCCTGCGATCATCGTCGGAAGGTTTTATGGTTAGCGCACACCGTCGGTATGACCACACCGGCATACCAAGGAACAGATCACTAGCCAGACAGTTTCAGAAGTGAAGGTCATCAGGTTTTCCATTTGCAAAAAAATGGAGCAAGAAGAAGAGGCTTTCTATAGTGGTAATCGTTATTAATGTATCATTGGAGTTATTCAGTTGTTTCCAGAGAACGCTCGGTTTTAATTTAGACATTAAAACTTAATTAGAAAAAAGTAAAGCCCCTGCTCCAAGAGCACCTGTAATGTCCTTCATTCCCTTGCGCTGCTGCCCTGCTAGTCAGAATGAATGGCCTTCTTTGCTCGTGAAAGTGTGAGCTTCACTGAACGGTGCACAAGACTGCACAGCCTACTGGGGCGGTGGATAGCAGATCGCAGATTGATCCAATTGACATCCTCGTCTTTTGAGTTGTCAAATTTAAAACCAGCATCCATCCATCCAATTTAGCTACCTAAATCCCGCAAATCCTCCCCCAACTGAACTTCCGCGTGAGTTTAAGGAAATGGAATAGACCACACACACACACACACAGACAAACGCACCGGGCATATTACTCGCTCGGGACTCCTCCGGAGCACTTTAATTGCTCCGTCTAGTACCATTCAATTAACACTTCGGCGAATCCTCACCGGTGTTGTTTAATTGGTGAAATTAAATACTCTAAGACTTCCGCCATTAACGTCCCCGCCACTCCCACCGTATCGCCCCATTCGGTGTCCTTATCGGGGGGTGGTTTTGGGGAGGATTTGGCATGACGGCAGGGGTACTCTTGCACGCTCTGATGTGTTTTTATTGCCTAATTACACACCTGTGTGCGTCAGAGATTCCCTTTGAGGCTTCTGTTTCACCGTCGGTACTTAATGAGATATAATTTCGGAGTTTCAAGTGGGGCCGACGGTTCGGAGGAACTTTGGATTGGATAACCGAGAAGGCAGATTCCTGTTTGCCCTCGCAAGCTACTACTAAAACACACACACAGCCACACACAACTGATTATACACTCTCGGAACTCCACTTATCTCGCTCATTATCGATAGTCTTAGTCTCGTTTGACGACAGAATATTTTTCCTTCGAATCATATTCTACTATGACCTACCTAGGGTAGCTGCCTGCTGCTTCTGATGCTCTTGCACTGATCACCTCGCGTACTAAGTTGATGACAACCAATCAGAACCGTCGGATGGGGCTGCTGATGGACAGATAACGGCACACAACCAACCACAATGAGCTGAGCTTGCGGAACACGGGAGTACCACTCGTTTGCGTCGGGTTCTGCAACTCTTGGTTCTTATGATCACTCTATCTTTTTACAGCCTGGGTTTTGGCGGTTGGAACACTATTCAAAACGCATCCGTCACCACCGATGATAGCTGAACCGCCAACTCGTTCGTCCGCACCGCACACTCCGTCACCGTTCCACTATCGGCTCTACACGGTTGCTGCCCAGTCGGTTCACCTCGTCAAGCGTGTATGTTGACTTTATCGTCGCACAACAGTTGATGAGCATTTACAGCCGTCCGCTTATCGTCCTGGCGCTTTTATACAGCCGGTTCGCGCTGCCGGAGCCGGGAGTCGGAGATGCCGCACCGTGGTTTTCCGTCATTTTTTCCCCCCTTCGCCCGTTTGTCGCCCGTCAACTAACTGTTGCTTGACCCCAGACCACCGAGGCTCCGTCTCGCTCACTCTTTGTGCCTTTGCTGCCGGGAAGCCAGAAGAGCCTTTCGGTTGACGGTTTGCACCCGGCCCGAAGTAACGCTTGCAGCAACGTAACGCTCGCAACCCGAAGCCCGAAGATGAACCTCGTCTCCGGTACCGCGCCGAAGTGGCTAAATTTTGCGCCAAACCACGGCGACCACGGCACGTCGACCACGTGTTGCTGCTGCTGCTGGTGCTGCTCCGTTTGATGTGCTGGGGTTCTTGCCGTCCTATCGTTCTGGTGTTTTGCGATGAATGAATCGTATGGCCTGTGTTATGCTGTGATGGGCGTTCACGCTGCCGTACCAACAGCATCGCATGGTTTCATTAGCTTTCGCGCGTAAGATTGATTCAACGAATTGAGCATCTGCTGGGGACAACAGCAGTAGCAACAGCAGTAGCAGAGGAACGACAATAACAGCAACAGCCAGGTACGATTTTCAAACAATTGATAATATCAATGCCTCCCGAGAGAGCGCTTCCCTTGAGTACTTCTGAGCGCGTCGTTTGCCACGATGTCCGATTATTGGTCGTCGCTATGCGTTGAAGCGACTGGAAATTATCTCAAACCAACCAAAGGAGGGCCCACTTTAGCAGTTCGCCAGCCAGCCATCATTCCAGCCAGCAAGCCAGTCACCCGGGAGGAATGGCAGGGATGGGTCGTGTGCTGCCCCGTTCTTGCTGAAGTGTCCCGTTGGTGGCTTCGGTGTCGCAGCTGTAGGATTACAATGGCTGCTTTTTCATCGTCCGTAGCAACAGCTTTGATTAATGTGCGGACTATTAATTTGGTTAATATTCGCTGCGTTAGTCGTCGAGGTGGCGCTACCGCTGCGTTACGCGATGCTGCAGAAATAAGCTTTCCGAAGCGCTCGTTTCAATTAAATAACTGAACCACGGTTCCACGTGGCACACGCCTACGCCAATGGCCTCTCAATGGAGGCTTTCGCTGCTTCATGGCCTAGAACCAGGCGCGTTTCACATTCCCCTTTTCGGTGATCATATCGGGATCCTGGAGTTCAATTAAAATGGATTTTAAAACATTGAATCTTTGTGCGTTTTTACCTAGTTGAGACACTGCTGATCAGAAAAGGTTGTACAAGCGAGAGCATACTGCTTCGTTAAAATTGGCTTTAATTAAACCGAAAATGACGCGTTTCCCTACTTACTGGATCGCTGCGCACCGAGCAAAACATGACACCTTGATCAGTGCAAAGTGGCCACCGTGGACATACCGGTGGTGTACACTTTCGGTAGCTTAAAACCTTTTGCCAAAACCATGCGCTTCGGGCATATGATTCATTGGAGGATGTGTTATCCTCGGTATCTGTTGCTGTTGTGGAATCTGATACGCATCTAAATCGTTTAATAAGACCTCCGCGTCCACATTGTAGCCCCATGGCAAACGGGAGGGGGAAGTAAAAATGATGGACCCACCGATGATAAATCTCCATGTTTTATGTTCACCTTTTTGGCTCGACCTCGGTGCTCGACGAGAGCAAACCCGAGCAACGGTCGCGTTTTCCTCCAAACCAATAGAAGGTTTTGGGTGGGAAAACAATACTCCGATACCGAGTAACTTGAAGCGCACTGTCTTTACGGTATGCCTTCGCCCAATTAAAGAGACCTCGAGAGCGCGAAGGTGCGCGCAACGTGGCTATTGCGCTGCCACCGAACTTTATCCGGTTCGTGTCGGGATACGAGAATCGATGCACATTAATCTCTTTTCGAAGTTTTACTAGTAAACCAAGTTGTGAATCTGAGCCATTATTTGACCCGTTAAGGCTCACCGTAAGGCTTACGCTCACCGACACGGTACCCTGGTGGAGCGGATTTTATAGTTTTACTAAACCGGCTATAATATCCTGCTTTGGAACCAACCGAATCGATCCAGTCTTTATTTTAAGTATGCAGCGAATACTATGTAAATTACCGGCAAGCGAACGATCGGTCTTTTGCTCGCCAGCCTACAATGAGGATGGACTTACAGAGTAGAATTGTGTGAATTGTTATGCTGTAAAACCAGCTATAGGAGAAACATAAGTAACACATTATCTAACCCTTTTAGAGCAATTTCAGTTAAACATTATTTCTCACACTGATTAAAAATGGTTCGTACAATGCAATGTTCATAGCATATGAGATGATTTACTCATCTTGATTTAAAAGACTTGGAAGGATTGGTTGACCCTAGCGACCATTACAGCAAGTGCGAGCTCTGCTGGAAATGAAAAGCACCGCGATAAGTTGGATTGATATATCCTGTAATTGATGTACTACTCGGGAATAGAATTTAATTAAAAAAAATGCTCAATATTGCATCTTTTTGGAAAAAAAACTATCTCACAGCTTGCTCAAGCAATTTGCAATTAGAGAACTAGAAAGTTATTACCCCCTTGCGGATGAAGTAGTCGTCGTTCGTGATATTTTTACACAACTCTCACGTTGTTTTCAAAAATTATATAGTTGTCACAAAACAGTAGACAATGCGACAAAAAAAATCAAATACACAATGTACCTCAGAGCCGTCATATGCTTACACTAGAAATCATGTTTAAAACAAAATAGCAATCTAAACATAATGAAAACAAATCATTCCTGTATTTTTTCGGTGTTTTACATTCAACCAATAATTTTAAATTGCTGAAGAGTCACTACTAAAACCGACACAATGTGAAGCTAAAAGCGTTATCACTTCCGAGCAGTACATAAGACTCGGACGGCGTCGGTGGGCCGGAGCATTTCCTGCGAAAGTCAGACAACTGTCCATCCTGGGAAACCTGCTTATGCCTTCGAGGAACTTAAGGACGAAGGCACTCGACCGTGAGCAATGAAAGAATTCCAGACAGGACCTTTTCGAAGTGATGGATTTATCGGTTGATTTGAACAACGACCATCAAAAGGATAGCCAATGGATTTAGAGCATGGTTTTTGTGATACTACTGCCTGATGCCTAAGAAGAAAAAAAAATAACAAAAGTCTTATAAAACATCACATAATGAAAATCTTCTTGAAAATGTAACAAGGAATTTTTGTTTCGTAAATAATAAACTACCGAAATAAGTAAAGCATCGAATTGAACGCTCCCCACTAAGAAGCATCCGAAGCATCAATCCTGAATACTAAAGGAAGTCATTGCCTTTTCCACTCAACCGTTTGTATTGTAGCGCCTTGGTAAATGTTAGGAATTATCGATTAGCCAATGAATAAACATAGATCCATCAACTTCCGGGACCAGCCCGATCGGAATCGTTGGAGTCGATCCCGCAAGCAGTGGCAAAACCTCAACAACGCGGCCCATAGGTTCCGGATGGTACCGCTGAAACTGAAAACAATACAATTTCCTGGAGCCGCAAAGGATGTTCCCAGTAATTGAATCCATATTTTGCAAGCAAATCTCTACTTCGTTTCAACAGCCGGAATCTGGCGTTGTGATGTTTTCACGTGTTTGTTCGAGCCAAACTGTTCTTTGTAACTGAATTCGTCTCTACCGATAAACAATCCAGAACAGGGATGTGCGAGAGTTCCCTTATTGACTCTTCTTTTTGCACCTATCATACATTCGATTCCTAAGATTCTGTCCTCACGTTGACACCGTGTTGCTAACATGCGGAGAAAAAAGGTTTGCTGGTTTTGGTCAAGTGCCATTCAAATGTCGCAAATGAAATCCTCCATCACGACGTCAAACGACCTACGGTATGTGGAAGGAAGGAAACTTATCCCCATGATAAGGGCTCACCGATAGAACAAAGGAAAATAAAGAAGATATCTCTTACCGTTCCCCTCCACCACACCTATCCATCATCATCATCCTCATCATCATCCGAGCCCGAGTTGATGAATAACGTTTGAAATTGACTTCCGGCCCGGTCTGCTTCACTCATGCGAAATGCTCAGCGGTCAGCGGTGCAGTGCAGGTTCGGGCGATGGTCATTTTGCGGAAAACAAAATGTCGAAAAAAAAAACTCCTTCAAACGATGGTCGTACCCGAAAGTCAGTCAAAAGTTTCGGTTCACCATAGCTTAAGCATTCTCTAGTGTTGTTAAACAAGCGTCCTTTCTCTTTCGCTTTGCAAGGGCACCGCAGAGCTCTCTGACGAGGGTGATAAGCTTACACGGTTTATGGTGCTGGTTGATGCTTCGCACTTTTACGTGCAATGAAGATCTACGAAGCTCCATTCGTTTCTATTCCTCAACCATTAAGCCAGGTCTAGGTGCACCGGCAACATTGCCAAGAAGGCAGCACTAGCATAAGCGAAGCATAAGACGATTTACAGCCGTAAATATGAAGAGAATGAATAAAACAGTAAATATGAAAAGAATGAATAAACAGAAACATGCTGTCAGTTCGATCCGATTCGATGAGATTCGATGTGTTCGATGTGAGAGAATGTTTTTAAATTGTGACACCACGGCGATGGTTGCGGTGTCTGCTGCTACTTGAAAGGCACTCAACTGCGCTGCCCTTCGCCCACACTTGACCTACAAAGCCCGTACCGGCACCGCCGGGATAACGGGACGAATTGTGAATTGTCATTCCGATCACCATTTAGCATTGGTGCCGTATTGTGTCGACTTCCTTCAGTTCCAGTTCTCGCTCGGTACAAAAATACACTCCTCCAGACACCGGGACACCGGGCACCGGGTGTTGTCTTGTTTTGCACCAAGCACCAAGAACTGGGTGAACTGTTATTAAATTAAGCTGACAGCTGAGTAGCTAACGTCCTTCACCCTGTAAGCTGGCTGTGGTGTGTTTCTTCGTTCCTTACGAGGACGGACGCAATGACACAATGCACCACGCCAAGAAATACATGCTCCCGCCTCTGACCAAGACTCTCTGGTTTCGGTTTCTGTGCTGAGAGCCAAATAGAACGCACTAAATGCGCAAGCGAATAGGTGTGAAGAGCGCTACTTACAAACGGAACCACCTAATGGTACACAGTCCAGGTTTTCCGGAAATATTAATCTTCCTCACCACGGAGACGCACGGGCATTCACAGGGCATGTCCTTGTGCTCATTCCGTGCCCATCGTTGCTGCTGCTGCTGCTGCTGCTACTGGAGAGGCCATTAAAAGCTGTCCCTCATGTGCATTGGGGTACTGGTGTGATGTTTGATTTCCTCTGCCCTAAATTCCACTTCCAACTTCGCCACCTACCCAACTGCTGCAGCATCAAAAACAGTCGCGACAGTCGTGCGACGAAGATGCGCCATTTCGCGATGCCGAGTCGGATTGTGCCAGTGATGCCCGATTTTAGTGCCGACCGATCTGAAACCATTTTCCATCGTCTTGGCTCGCCGTGCGGTTCCGAGACACAAGTCGGGTCATGCTGCTGCGTTTGGTCCCATTGTCATTGATGGACCCTCCCTTCGACCACCAACTCGCTGGTCGGTGCAGTCGAGGTCGCAGGGGAGTGGAGCTCTGTACTTTTACTACCTGATAACGTGCCCCCGAGGGTGGGGGGGTGTTAAATTTATTTCCCATTTCATACCCATTTCCGTAGCAGTCACTCGAGCGGCGATAGTAAATCTACTGGTATCGCACCTTGCTTGCTCCTCCCCGCGCATCGGTCCTCCAGTTGGTTGTTCGCTTTGAGGGCATTATTTATGACACTTGCACCACATATAAATGGATATTCCGTGTGCATAATGACAGCCAGTGTCACATTATACGGTATATGGTTTTTGGCTTGATAATCATTCGCCACTCGAGGGTTCACGTGAGGGAGAGGGAATCGAAATCCGAGCGCGAAAAAAAAAAAACAAGTAATCCGAGCAGCGAAGAAGAAAAGGAAGAAACATTCGTTTCAAGTACTTCCGCCAGCGGCTCCCCGGCAGCTTGTCATACACACAGTAGACCGGAAAGCGATGGTTGCTATATTGTGTGATGCGTTGGCAGCAACAGGTTCCATTTTGATTTGCGACGCCCGCTGGTAGACGTCACGGAGCGGCAACAGTAACAGCAGCAGGCGTAGTAGGTAGCCCGATCAACGGGAGCAATAAGGCGCGATATGGAAGCGGTAATGAAATACCCACCGCCTGATAAGGCCAGCTATCCCCCCGGCAGGAAATCTGGCCAACAAGACTCGTAAATCCATAAAATGGCGACGAAATTCAATCAGATTCGTGTGGGGTACATGCAGACATACGCACACACACACGTCATAGCAACCATTTTGCAACCTCAGATGGAAGAGCTGATGTGCGTTTTGTGCCGGTTTGCTCACGAAACGAAAACCTTTGCATACCATTCCGATAGTCCAGCAGCGATGAATGACGTCATTGGCGAAATGGAAGCGACTCCTAGCACCCCATAACGGCACGGGAGTGGTTCCTGGAAGATGAAAAGTCAAAAGCGATGATGCTTGGGAAAGAAGGGGGAAGGAAAGCACATGCCCGATTAGGATGGGAGGTTAATTGAATTCCATTTCGCCAAAAGCCCGGACGACGTGGGAAGATAGAAGATACGTTGCGCGCACGTGTTTATGTGTGTGTCTGTGTGTACACGAATGCGAAAGCAGTGCGTGGGTTGCGATTTTACCGCTTTCCGATGTCAGGAGCATGTTTTTAGAAGCTCTTTTTTCTTTCCCAAATACTTTTTGGGCCAATGGCTCCGCCTTCTTTCGACTTTTCCGTAGATTTCACCCGGCGTTACGAGGGAACAAATCTTTATACCCTTAACAGCAACCAACCCGACTGTTGCACTAGCATCAAGACGAGCGATACGGATGCAAAACGACTGAAAGGACGAATAGCGACGGTAACATATGGTAGCGTGGTACGGACGGAGAATCGCAATTTTTGCTCAAAAACATGCTCTGCTATTGAAGTAAGATTATATATTCGTAAAAACAGCTGACTCCTTGACTTATAGATACTGTTTGGGTCGTAAATCCCAGTTTGTTGGTCGTGACAGCACAGCGACAAGCGGCAGCGCAACGCTTCGCATCGTGCCAGCCTTAGCCTGGACACACTTGCCCTCGCTCGAACGAAGCGTTTCAAGCGTTTTTCGTGCACGGAGCACTCGATTCAAGAAGAGCTCTCTAATTAGAACAGCAAGTTAGGAAATTTTCTATTTTATGTTGATGTTTCACAATGGGTTGTTATAAATACTAAAATTTGAAGTAATTTTTTGCAACCAATCCTGGTTCCATCTTGGGCCAGCTACGATGCGCCTTACGAATGTGGGTCAACCGCCGCCAAACATCTGTCACAGTGCATTTATCTTAATCCATAACCATTGTTAAGAACACAAGCGAGGCAAATAAAAAACCACGTGAACCCACACGAGATCACAAATACACAAACACCGGCCAGTACATGCCGGGTTGTCCCCTTCGTCAAATCGTCACCCAAATCGGCTATTCTATGCGTTTCGCACCAGCTGCTGGCATGGTTTTGCAATGACCTACATTTTCCAAGGTGGTACAAATTAAAGGGCAAGGTGGCATCACCGAGAGGGAGTTGTGAAAGGAAGGCGGTGGAAATGGGAAAGGGGGGGGGGGAGGGGATGGAAGAAAGAGAATGTTGACCACGCCAACAGTGCGTCGTCGTTGATTGGATCCGCTCAGGGCGTATCACCAGAAATCATGTCGGACCGAACGGACGCCCAAGAACCAGGTGACTACCACTACCACCACCATTGACCGCCTAACCACAGACTCCGTGCAATCTCCCCTTCTCTCTCTCTCCCTCTCTCTCTATCTCTCTCTCTCTCTATCTTTCTTTCTCTCCCTCTCATTGTTTTTCTCTCGCTCTCTTTTTTCTCAATTTCTCGAATGCTCGGCACTTAGCACAGCCTCGAACTCTCGTACGGCCCCAACATTCCCAACGAGCATTGACCCCGTGCAGATCGAAGGATCGGGCGCAGCTGCTTGACGAGAGGTTCGCGTACAGTGCCGAACAATGACTTCAGCACATCAATTAGCAATTGTTTTTATATGGCACATACAGGACCAAAAATAAATCTCACACATTTTTGGTACAAAAATCCTTTAAGCAAGGTTCTCCATGAACCATGCACGAACCATGAGAAAAAATAGCGATCGTCTCTGTCCGTTGCGATCATCACTGTCACCTGTCGGTCCCACCTCCCCTGTCTCCCTCGGGCCCGAGAGCCTTCACAACCGATCGCAATAAGTATACACCAACCAGCGCACCAAGTGCCGTGCCTGACGAACGGTTTTTGCATACCGTTCCTTCCAGATGCGAACCGGTTTTGCTGTGTGGTGCTGGTGCTGGTGGTTTGGTTCACTTTTACCATCGCGCAACCGAGCATATCATATGCGCGCGCGAGAGAGGCGATGGAAGAAACTGTGCAGCATCGAGGGACGTAAACGCACACTGGGCTACGAGCGACGGGTGGACCACTCCCCGAGAGGTCGCTCCGTCCACCTGCTGCACCCAGCAACAACCACGTTCTTTTCACGATCGCGCCCCACTGACAATGACAGTCACGTTCTCCGTCTTTTGCGGTTGTGCAGCAGAAACACCACGACCACCAACAGCATCGCGGGGTTCTCGCATATGATCAGATGAAAATTTCGTTGCTGCACCCCGTTGCTAGCCACTCCTCCGGCTTCTCCTTCATCCCAAACGCAAACGCAGACTGCAATACTGGGCACCTGAAATCGGAAACAGGTGATCCCGTTCTGTGGGACCATCGGACGCACACAAGCGCACCACCACGACATACCATGCTCGCTCGAAGGGCAACCGCTGCTGCTGCGCTGTGCTGTGCCGTGGAAGCGCTGGAAGCCGGATTTGGAACGAAAGACTTGAATGCCCGTTCGCTCGCTGGCGAACGAAACAGAATTCCAGCGACGAACCCGATCAGCATCGACCGCAGGCCCTTTTTCTAAGCTCGCAGCCTCCCGCAATGGGCGGCATTCTCTCGCTCTCTCGTTCTCTTTTTCGTTCTCTCTCACTTACCGACTGAATCCTGTTCGGGGTCTCTCGGGGTAGTGGAGTCTCTCCCATTCATCTACCAACGCGCACAAAGGTCTTTCTAATGCTTTTGCGCCCAGCGAAGAGATGTACCGCTAGGTAGCTGGCAAGCCTGGAACAGGGCCAAACCCCGTTGCGCCGCTGGCACAGGGCACGGGCCACGGAGCACCACCAGCACCATCTGCGCCACGGACTGCGTGCGCGCGAGCCCGCGCTCGTTGCACAAATCGCCCGTCGATCCTCTCGTGAAAGGTGGATTCTCCCCTCGTGGCCCGCGCCTCGCCTGCGATTCGGCGACGGATTTGCTGTGCGTGTGTGCTCGCGAGCGAGCTCGCGCGAGTCTTTTCTTTATTTGTTTTGCCTCATGATCTACTGCGGTCTCAGCGGTTGCGGCTGCTGTTGTTGTTTGCTGGTTTTGCTGTTTGCTGCCCGCCCTGCACCCGGCCGCAGTAGCTGCCGTTGCGCGCTGGATGTTGTTTTCGTAAACGTTTCGCTCAGAGCAACTCGAGGGGCACCATCAACAAAAATAATAATAATAATAATAATAATAAAACCGAACCGAATCTGCGGCGACGAGAGGCGACGAGCCAAAGTAGGAGGAGGAGCAGGAGGAGCAGGAGGTGGACGAGGAATCGGAATCATTGTCGGATCGGAGCGGCGGATCTCTCGGGACGGACGCACGGCGGCGCACACGGGACGATCGCGCTCGGTTCGTGATCGCGCACGGTTGCATAAGACTTTCCAGCCCCAGCTGGTTCGGCAGCAGCATCAGCAGCACTGGCAGCAGCAGCAGCAGCAGCATCCGTCTAACCAGCGATACCAGCAAGGGTCGACTTGGCGTGTGTGTAGCGTGCGATTCGTGTGAAAATTCCTCCTTTTGCCAATGCCGTACCGCCTGTAGTGTGACGTCGTCGTTGTGCGAGTGCGTGCGAGCGTGCGTGTGTTTGGGTGCGTGTGTTTACTATTTACCCCGGCGCCGTCAACATGTCGATGAATCCGTGCAAGACCGGCGATCGCGAGAAGGATCAGAACAACAATTTCGTCAACGCGACCGCTCACGGTGGTGCCGGTGTGGACCGGGAAAGACGGGCACGCCGAGCAGCGGCAGCAGCACGATCAGCAGCCAGCGAGGATCAGCAGCTGATGCGCAACGGTAACACCAGGAACCACAACCAGCACAGTGGCAACGGCAACTGCTACCATAACGGGCACCAACGTCAGAACGGTGACGGTCACCACGGATCGGTGGGAGTCTCTGCTACATCCACTGTGGGAGCACCGGGAGGAGGCGTCGGTATCGGTGGGCCGCATGTAACCGCCAAAGTGATGTGGGGCAATGTTAGTGCCATCAAGGAGCTGCGTGATAAGGAGCAGAGCGAGCGACAACTCGGCACTCGGGCTGCAGGACGTCGCCAGTGAGGATGAGGGCATGATACGGTTATGCTACTCCTTCTCTACCCCTGCTATCACTCTATCCCGGCCTGCTCTCTCGCTCTTTATCTCTTGCTCTGCCTCTCTCTCTCTCTCCCTCCCCCCCTACCCTCTAATTTATTGATTGCGGTCCTCTGTCCCGGTCCCGGTAAACTAATTTGATCGCTTTATCCCGATCGCCTACACTCCGGATTACTCCGGATTACGCAACACTCAACACCGTTTGTTGGTGTTGGCACACCAAGGCCAGCGTGTGCCGCGAATAGCTAATTGCGCATAAGTTCTACTCTGGTTCTACATGTTGTTACACGTCCGTGGTTTTGTTGAAACGTCGTTCTCGCGTTAAAGCCCCGCGTCGAGCGGGTTGCGTTCCCAGAACGCGCCTCCGTAGAAAACAGTAAACGTTGTGTGATATTTGTTATACAAGAATAGTAGATATAACGTGAACGAGGAAGAAGTCACTTGATAGACACCGACGGACGACGAGATTGACGGACAGACGGACGAACAGGAGCAGACATTCCGGTAGCCGAGGGATCGGTATTGTGTGTGCGTGTGTGTGTGTGTGTGTTTTTTTTCTCATCTGCTCCACTGTACCGTGAGAAAGCGCCCCAAGAGAGCTTGGTGGGTCAGCAATGAAAGCGGAAAACTCGTACGAATGCGATGCTACCACAGGCCAGATCGTTGCTGCAGCAGGTGAGTGCATAATCTCGTCCAGGGTTTGCTCCAGTCAGTCTTAACTCACTAACACACAGTCGCTGGAACGCAACTGGCCCCTCGGGGTATAGGAATACCAGCGCCCCGGGGTGGGGGGGAGTCTCACCCTCTTCTCATGTGTAGCCCAAAATGTAGGTCATCGAGGAAGTTCTCGTTCACATTCAAATTTAGTGAATGTTCAGTTCGTTTGAGATGTTTCTTATTTGGTGGGGGGGGGGGGGGGAGTAGACTCGAGATTACAGCTTGGAGAATCCATATTTTATTACTGGACTGATAAGATACCAAATGAACCGATGAATAGGAGAAAAAAACATTTGTGAAAATTAATTTAATTTCTTAAAATAATTGCCTTGGAAAGTAAAGGAACAGTAAGAGTGTCGATATATTTTTAAATCATAGATTCTTTTAAATCGATGATTAAACTGAATGGATGCTTAGGACCGCTTTTGGTCTGTGAATGCCTTTTGGTTAACAGTGAATTGTCTTATTAGCCGTGGCCACACGGGGCGAAAACTCTAGCGCAAACGAAAAAATTAATGCCAAAACTTTTGCGCTTCGATATGTTTACATGGCCGGGTTGAGGAAATTAAAATCGTTTTTTTGAAGAAAAGGATTGAATACACTAGCAATGATCACTCACTGTCGATGTAAACCACAAAAAGAACATATTGTGAGCCCTACCGTTTGCAAAAAGCTTTTACGCTAGGTTTTACGCTCCACGGACCAATAATCGTTTGACAGCATGTAAACGGCAAGCGTAAACGTTTTGGCATTAATTTTTTCGTTTGCGCTAGAGTTTTCGCCCCGTGTGGCCACGGCTATTGAATTAGTGATTTAATTATTCTTCGTCAATATGCATTTGATGCATATTATACCACTCGCATCACTAAACACTGATGTCATAACCTAACTAGCCGTATGTTGTATCCCAGCATTCAACACGCGTAATCGTTGTGATTATGGTGTGAAATAATTTGTTACCTTGATAATAACTTTATTTCATTAGGATGGGACATATCGAAACATCTCCTATAGTAGAACATTCACACATCTGAAAGCAAGGCCAATCATCTTTAGTTTTAGGTTTTTTAATGGTTTTGCATAATATTCAAAACATGTAATAACTTATCATACAATCTTATCATACGCAATTGTTGATTTTTCCAGACTAAAATCCAAATCATGTTTGTTAAGTAAAGCTCTCATTTGAACAGTAATTGCGTTTAAAACAATTCGTCTTTCTTCGGTTTTTTACAACTTGCACCAAGTTACCAAGCTTTTGATGCTGGTTTACTAAAATATCCATCACTCGCAAGCTTATGGTTGCACAGTTTTATACGCTGCTCAGTTGAAAGATTAACTAACGATCGTCGAATCGGATTTATAACACTTTTGCGATATTACTACTACTATTTATCCAATCAATTTTATCATGTGTATCCGCTTGACCACAAGTTAACCCACGCCTTTTGAAGGTGTATCGTTACTGAAAGCTAGAGTACATTCTGGAACTATTTTAGCGAATATTGCCGTCACGATACGACGTCACAAAAACCTGCCACAACGTAGTAACGGAATCTCAATGTCAGATATGCTGTGCTGGTTTGTGTGAGAGCGTTTGTGGTTATCAAGATAGAAAGTCGCGGATAGTCCTCAATCCCCGAGGCCCAACGATTGCGTTCATCGCGTTCACCAGAACAATCTTCCTAACGGCAAAACCTCCCCAGGATCTGGCGAAACGGGTTGCGACCGGCACAAAACCGGGTCCCGGTTCGCGGTTGACGAGGTGCCCGAACGGTGCTTCGGTGGCTGCGGTGGAAGAGAAATGGCACAAACCATGGTTGTGCTCCCGGTGACCCGTGACTAGCATCTTATATCACTTTCTTTGACGTATGGTGGCCCATATTCCCCGACGACACTTGGCAGTCTTCACGCGTACACTGGAGTGGGTGCGATTGCGCCTTCATGATTGTGTTTTTTTCTATCCCGCAATGTATAAGATGATGATGATGATGATGATGAGACTTCCCGGTGGTACTTAACGTCAGTGAACAGTGTCAGAACCGATCGGTGCTATTCACTTCACTCCTACCACCACTTCTGCTCCTTCACTGTCGCTCGTCGTCACTGCGGCCCACGTGAAACGGTAAGGGTAATGTGGATCGGGCGTATCCCTTCACACTGGACGCGGTTGTCACCCCTTCCCTTGGCTTGATTGCCGTTGGCGTTGAAGTGAAATCATAATTTCACCTCGTCCGCGCAGCACACACCCAAACAGGATTGTGTTCAATTGGTTTCGCGCAGGGTTCCTGTAAGGTTGGGACCGAGCCCAAGCAGGAAGGTATAAACCATACCTGCTGATGACGATGACGGTGATCATGCTGATGATCGCGATGAGGAGGATGATGATGCCGGTTATTATATGAGGATGGTCGCAAAGGGAAGAGACATCCGTGGAGCAGCTGCTCGAGTTAATGGGTCAGTCATTCCCGACGCTAAGTCAAGTTCAAACGCTACACGCCAGTGCGTGATCCGCGCAGGATGCTATCGGTGGACTGTTGAGGTGCGTTAGGTGGACAAAAGATAGAAAAATAGTAACAAGTACACTTACAATGGGAACTGTGATTTTGGGATATTCATAAGCTTAGTATGAGTAGAATCCGGTGCATTCGGAGCTTCGATTGTTGTGTTGTGCCGATAAAGAAGAAAAAATCAATTGCGTGCAGAAACCGATTCGTTGCGTGAGGAAAGGAACGTGTGAGTCTGGAAAAGGAATCGCTAGCGATCTGTTCCAATCCTTAAGTGTAAACCTCAAATGTGCCCTGGTTATGCAAACTGTACCAGTTCAAGGTCGATTTGATTGTTTGTTTGTTTATGTAGATAAGATATGTTAAAAGAAATATTAAAACATGTTAAATTGCTAAGATCAAGACTTAATACGTGTCAGTCATTGTCTAACAATCTAATCTTCTATGTTAATCACGATTCACATGTTCTAGACAACCCCCTTTTAAAATCTGCTTCCTACGTTGACGGTCTAACTTCTGCAGTAAACATGTTGTAGCTAACAACACCTCGAACGCAAAGCGAGTTGGATTAGCCGGTTTCAGTTTTTTCGTGGAACGATCAGGCCGTGACCTTGGAGTGGCTGGAGCTTTCGGCACAGTGCTAGCGAGGAGTGCGTTTTGATAAGCTTGCACAGGTATATGAGTGTGCTACGTGTGTATGTTCTGGGCCGGGTATTCGATAGAGAAGGGGATAGTGGCTCCATACACATACACAAAATACCACTTGTAGCCTGCCCATAGTGACTGCATTAGGTCTACCGACCAGCAATTCAGCACAACCACAGAGTGCAGAGGAGGGTTTTATAATGTTTCAGGCATGGAATGGGACGATACGTTTTATAGCAATATTGAGCGATTAGTTCATTCCCTCTGCAGGTCTGTCCGCTGATGGTAATAAAATGTTGCAAATTCGTCTGTACAATCCAGTCCAGTGATCGTTAAAATATCTGAAGAACTGATTGCTTACTGTATCTTTGAGCTCAACAGTACAAACATTTAAAGAGCCAATATTGTTGACGAATCCATCTCACTGAACATGTACAATGGGCTTGAACATAGCAACATTATGTCGCTATAAATAAGGACAAACAACACCAGCGCCTTCATGTAAAAAAAAATCTCATCAAACCATAACATCATCTTGTATCATTGCAGCACGACGCCCCAACGTCTACTCGAGCCACCACTACGCAAAGCCCACTGATAAACGTTCAATAAGAAGAAAGACGCGAGATTAAACGGTCCAGCAACTTGACATCAATATATTGCCACAAATGAAGACGATTAAACCGACGACACGACGGCGCAGTACGATTGCGGCCCCATCCCGCTCGAACGGATGGTAAGTGTGAAGTACACGAAGGAGCACTTCGCGGCCCTGGTTGAAGCATTCTTCTGGTTTTATGGCCACACATCCGGCGAGCTAAAACACGAACGGCTGCGAATGGTACTCTCCTTGCTCGCTCTCTCGCTTTATCTCCTGCTCCCTCTCTACATCTCCGTGTTCACGTTCGCCGCAGAGTCGTGGAACACGATCATAAAATGGTGGCAAACTAATATGTTCGCCCTTGTGCTGACCTATAGTTTCAATCACCACCGCAACACATATGTGACCCGGATATGCATTCTTGTTCGCTTGATGCGCAAAACGACGAGCAGAATGGGTTACGATGTATCGTTTTTGTTTGTAGCATTTTGATTTTGAGGTACTCCAACGATTTTAATGTTTTATGCTGCTCTTTACACGATCCTGAATGCTTGATAGGAGGTATACAATCAATTACAGATCATGCGGAACAAACTTAACTCAACACAAGAAATCATTCGCCTCACGTACTTATAGGTTCACCAAATTTCCTCTCACAAGAAACCATATGGTCTTCCCTGGTATACGATTCTTTCACCCTGTTATCCCTCCGTTATGGTTGGCCAGGAAAGCTTTCGAACGGGTGATGTTTGGTGCTTTCGTTTCATAAGTAGCACCTGCCAGGCATGACCAGGTAGCGAGCGAACCTCTAGCAATTAGCCGTTTCATCTACCGAAAGTAAAAGTAAACACCTTCACAAGGGTTGCATCTTCGTGCACGCTGGTTGCCTTTCGTAACAGTTCCGTTGTACATTGTTAATCGATTCTTAGAATATACGATCGCCGTGGGAAACCATATAGTGGAGGAAGCTTTGCTGTTCACTTTCCTCCTTGCTTCAAAGCGAACAAACGATATAAGACTGTTTTCACACATTTTAATTCCTGCCATCCCTCTTCTTTTCTTTTTTACTGCGCCATCAACAAACGTTCATAGCCATTACACGATGTTTGCCGCTGGATTACTGTTGCAGTTATGTTTCATCTACGGTGAATCTAACCATCTGAGCGCGAATGTGACGGAGCAGCACAGTTTAGTTGACATCGCTACCGACCAGCAAGCAACAGAACTACCGCGACCAAACATAGCGAGCCCGCTGGGAGGACTACCTGGTAACGATCAAATGTCCGATGAGCGAGCGCAGGTTATGCCTCGCCGACACAAGACGCGTCGCAAGACGGGAGCAAACAGTAGCACCAGTACCAGCAGCACCGTTAATAGCAACCACACCAATCGCCGCAAAACGAAACCTAAAAAGCGGAAAAACGCGATGCAGACGGCACTACAGAGTGCCGCACGTAAGGGACTGGAGGCGATGATCGAGCTGTACGATCGCCGTGAGCCGGAAATGCTGAAGCGCGGTAAGAACGCACCAACCTCTTCGGTTCGCCATAAGTTGGCCTCACAATTTCACACCTTCCCGCATTGGTTTATTTGTAGGTGCCGTGCTGGATGCCAACGATCCAGGCGCACTGCTGGCCCAGTTCAGTGCGTCCAATCAGACGGAAGCGGATGCCAAGGCAGCCTACGCCTCGTTGGTGGCGGCCAAGATGTTCAAAGCAAGGTAAATTGTAAAGTGTTGCACCGCTGGCACACATCAGTTAACCGAAAATCACGTATGGCCGTCAAGCAGAGGGAGTTGATAGAGAAGGGTTTTTGTTCGCCAAGTTCATCGCAGCGGCACCCATGAGTACCGTATCACTTGTACCTGTAACTAAAAACCCACTAATGGGACAATCTGACCGTTGCACAACCGAACGTGACTATTGCAGGTATTATTGAGTACCCATGGTGACCAGACAGGTCAGCCATGCATAATAGTTTTGTCCGTTTTTCTAACGTTAGCGTTCTATGCCTTTCGCATACGTAAAATTATGAACCTCTACTGAGCTGTTTGATTGTTTCGCTTGAGTGTTTCGAAATACTTTATCGAGCAGATCGACGCGTAGCGCGCGCATTTCGTTCAGCGTGCGTGATCGTGCCCCGTTTGACCCAAAAATGGGTACAGCCCCAAAACAATAAACAAACGCACCATGCGAACACGAGCAGCAAATTGGCAAACATATCGCCCCCCAACAGTAACAATCGCCGCCGTCTGCACCACGAAATGGGGTCCAACGCACGACATCATCGATGGAAGAAGGACCCGGCAGGCCGTTATGTTGCGATGCATTGGCGGGCGATCGCGACTAGTACGCAATGGTAGCCGCTTTGTACTTCGATCCTTCGACGAAGAGGGGTGTCCGTTGTGTGTATGTTAGCATTGGGGGGTGCCGGCGATACCGAATCACCACAACCATCGCCGCATATTGATTAGGCTGCGTTAGTTTAGTGGCTGCCGGCGAGCAAAACACAACACAGATAGCCGACGCGTAATGAGCGATTGTGTGACGAAGAAGTCATACGCAAACATAAGCCTTAGCGGTCAATGGTTGTTGTTTCATAATTAACTGCTGCAGTATGCGGCGTACGAGGTCCCACGCATTGTGTTTGCCACCAGAGCGAGCAATGAAAATGGTGCTAAAATTTAAATATTAATCCCAATCTTATCGTCCAAGCAATGCCAAGAGTAGTTCATTGGCGCCAATCAACCTGCACAACCGGCAATGCGTTGTTTGTCTAATTGCCGATGCCTTTTAGATATGCTCCAGTTGTGACGGGTGCCAACGGACTCCAAGTGGACAGGGTCACTCATGGTCTATCGGCTGAATTGATGATTTTACATTTCCATTCCAATTTACATTTCGAAAGCGTATCCTATCACTGTGAAATGCGAGGTAGCCGACAAACATATCAAACGGAACGAAGAACCGATTTTTGAAGGACTGTTTCGTTTCGTGCAGTGAATTATGCTGCAAACAGAATACATTTGTCTTTCCTCGACTCTTCGGTGTCCCCTTCGGTAGTCTGTATCAAACATGAAATCGGTTTGTCCGTGGCCTTGAAGAGAAAATGGGGAAGCTAATTAACATTCTTCATTGTTAATGTAGGTGGCCCACTTTCGTAGAACACACGCCCACCGTTGAGCTTAACTTAACGACCGTTGTAAAATAGTGACCATTTTCAACAACTGTAACGTTTGCTTCGTTTGCTGCTTGTGATAGATAAGAGATGCCTTTATTGAAATTGGATATACAAAGGAGTAGCCTCTTCCCATTACCCATACTTTCATTTCAATCTTACATTTCTATACTATTTCTTGCCATAATCACATTCAAGGCGTTAAAATCGTAAACACACGATAATGCAACGATAATGAAATTTCATGCAGTGACGACCATATCGCACTATCCACGGCTTATCGAATAGCCAAACTGCCAATTAAACAGTCTGGATTGTGTCTTCAGAAATGAAATTGACTATGGAGGCTTCCTTGAATATGAAAAGGGCTCTAACATCCCCTAACAAATACTTCATGTTATGTTAAACATGATTTTATGCGAACACTACAAGCATGAATTTATATTTATCTAAGCATGCATTAATGGAAAGACAAATTTTGCTAAGTTCTGCATAACGTTTTTAAAAGAACTAACTTTTCTCCAGTAGCTCATCGTTCGTACACTTGAAAACAATGAACTAAAGAGCTTGTTCCAGACAACTTCTGTAGACCACAATGCTAGTTACACACACATCATGCAGCTGGCGTGATTTCTAAGTACTGTTGTCCCCATGGCTACTAGATGTCTTCAGGGAATGCTTTGCTACAATGCCATACTGTACTACAAGGGTTTGCTATACCAAAATCCCCGCCTTGTTGGTTTGCTACATAAATAGATGCTTTTTAAAACTCAATATTCTATTGAAAATGAGCACCGTGCTGTTGCATACATAGCACACATTCTCACAATTCATTCCCCTAATAAATAGGGTTTCTAGTGGTTAACCACACCATCTTCATCACGAATGAAACAATCTGCCCACGACGTTTGATACTCTCGGTGTGCTCATTACGAGCCCCGCACATTACACCAGCTGTCGGTTATTTGCATACTCAACCGACCAACAGACTCAATCATTGACAAACTCGTTCGTGATGAGTGAAATAAGTCGACCGACGCCACCGGCAAACCAGCAGTTAGCCATGCATAGTTCGCACAGTTCATCTCATAACCGCATACCACACTTGTCGTACCAACTGACAAAAAAAAAACGATGCCATGTGCTGTAAATTAAAAACCCCGGAGGACATTCAAGGGATGGGGTGTTCAGGACCGATTGTCTCGGGACACCGTGGCCAGCAGTGTGCAATTACTTTCCCAACCAACACCAGGAACGCACCGAATGATGGGATGATGAGATGCCATCGGTGACCATCTTCCACCGCGAGGTGCCAGATCCCCCGATGCGCCTTCCTCCACCCAGTAACTGGCAATTTCACATTCAACCACAGGTTCGCCACTCGTACAGGGCTGGAGAAAACTAGCATTTTTCCCTTGCATCGGAGCACCGTTTTTCCTGCTCGATCTCCTATTTCATAATCTCGCAGCAGCGGTGGGCGCGAGCCAGAAGAAAGTGAAAATGCTCGAAACACTTCGCTGTCCCTTCCCGACCCACTCTCCCTCCCCACCCTCCTACGCCTCATTTCTCTTCTCTTGTGCAGATTGAGTAATGTGCTTTTTCGTTTCGTTACGCGACGCTCGACCGAGCGGTTTTTCCGATGCACAATGGCCACCACAAGCGCCCCGCTATAGCCAGACGCATTCGAGACGAAAATCCTGCTCAATTCAAACAAACATACCCCGACCTCTGCACAAAAGTGGTGTACGAGGCACGTCTACGTGGGAGCTACACCGAGCACCGGGATCAGGAAGAGGAGCTGGGTGTGAGAGGTCATTGTTATTAAATTATGGTTCGCTTTCCTCACATTGTGGTGCGCGTCTTGGCATGTGCATGTGGCCCGCTAATGGCAGGCTGCATGCTGCTGTGAAGCAGCATGGATGCGCTACTACATTGTGGATCGTCAACTGGGCATTGTACGGCCCAGTACTTCGGGTTTGCCTATTGATATGACAGCGGATGGTGCTGTGAAACCTGGGAAAATAATAATAATAAAATCACTCGCCCACACCTAGTCTCCCCCGATACGCGGCCTTTATCTGGCTGGATGGCACCCAACGGTGTCACGCGGACCATTGTTTGATCTTTCACTTTCTTACGCCAACAATCGCGAGAGCGCGTGATGATGATAGACCCGTGGCTCGTTGCTGGATGCTGTTCAGGCACTGTATGCGCATCTAAAACTAATCATAAACACTAAAAGCATGCGCCACACCGTCGCGCCCCGGCGCTATCTGGAAGGCTTGCAGATGGGATGAAGCAAAACAACAACAAAAATCACACGAGATCACGAGCCAGGCACAACAACCAAACCACACGAACGAATATTATTGTTTCCACAATTCCAGCGAGAGAGTAAGGGAGGGGCTCAGTGCGTGAAGAGGTGTTCGACCGTTGAGTTCAAGACTGGTCTGGTGCGTTGAATGCGATAAGACAAACGCTGGTCGTTCGCGATCACGCGATCAAAAACCGCACAAAAGCCAAAAAAGTGAAAAACAAACTCCAAACAAACGAATGTAACAATACCAGCATAAAATCGTGAGCATCGTTGGTGCGATAAAACCTCCCCCTCAAAGATGTGATGCTTTTGGAGCCGTTTTAGGATGCCTGCTTCTGCTTGGCACCGGCAGGCAAACGCTCCGGTTGGAAGCGTAACGCTGCTTAGGGAAACAAAAACCTCACATCTTTCGGTTGCATAATTCATCGAAATGAAAAAAAAATGGAAACAGCCACATCACAAACCTACCTATCCACTTCACCATGAAGCGAATGTTTCTGAAGCATCACCGCCCCCCAAAAATTTCGTCGATCATAAGCAGCGAGAAGGGCTATATGGGCTGCTCCGAACCGTATAAAGACTGCACAGACAGCAGCAATACCTGTGGGAATGAGTGAAGAAGGGTTTTTCATCAGTTGGCTCCCGTCGGGGTGCGTATTAAACCTCTAGACCAAACCGATGCATCATTAGCACGCAAGCGGCAATGCTTTGTGTCCGGCGATCGCGTGCACCTGCCATTGTAGCACAGCATAAGATGCGACAGAACCACAACGTGAAGCAAGATAAAGGCCCTTAATATATTCGAAAAAAATAATGACGCGCCCCACAGATCCGAATGCGAAACTAGACTAGTTTCGACGGTTTGTTTGAAGAAAAGATAAAAATTCATGCTCACGTAAGGGTACCTGCTGTTGATCGGCAAAAGTGTTGTACAACACATTACAGTGAGGCATGGAACGTAGACCAACTTACGAATCACCACTGCTGCTCTGCGGCAACCCTTTCGGGGCGCCCTGTACCTGCATTCGACCTGCAAACAGTGGAGCGGTGTGTAATTGATTATGTTAAATACAACAAAATGAACCTAGCAATGAAGTTTCACAGCAGCAGCTGCTTGAGCCAAACGTGCTATTGAAACACTAGGCACCACGCAACATAGCACGATTGAACCACCAGTCAACGTGCATACGACTCTGGTTCATTGGGGGCGAGGAGCCTCGCAGCCTCAAATCTGCTAATCAGCAATCAATCACAATCAGAAAGCTAATTGTTCGAACCCAAAGCTAAGAAGCCTGACGCGTCGACGCAACTCTCTCGCTCCCGGTCTACGGGCGATGATACAAGTTATGATTTGCAACTTTCCAACGCAATCCGCCGCGGTTGCACTGTACATTGAGTTGATCCGTGATCCCACGGAAACTACCATATCGGTTCACCACAATCTGGCTAACCCGACCACCCGCTGCCCCTCCACTGACTGCTACCGGTTTTGATCCAATAATTGGATCGATGCTTTGGGGCCATTTATTTATGATTGGTGTCATTTCTACGATTCCACTCTAACCCTTCCTACCCCCACAAACCGGTAGCTGTGGCGAAGACGCAAATTTAGTAGTCAATCCAGTAGCCTCTGTATCCCCCTCCTTCATCCGACTATTTCATGCGGAAACCCTCAGCCCGGGTGGTAAACATCCGGCCTCCCCTGCGGGGACAGTTCTGCACAAGCACGGTGCACCCTGTCGCGATTGAATGGAGAAACCGTATAAGTATGGATACATATTATGTGATTTGTGTTACGAGGAAAATGATTTGTGGTGACGCTTTCGCGAGGTCTCCACGGGAAGAGGTTTATGTTCCGTGCTTTGCATTTCCTCCTGCCACGACCGGAGACCGGTTTCTTACTGTTGCTCTTCCTGCTGCTGCTGCTACTGCTGCTGCCACTGCTTCACGAATCCTCTAAGACATCTCCTGATTTGCATCTGCGGACGGCGGTTGGCGGCAGCAAAAGGCAGTAACAGTGGCACATTATCATTATCAATCGAGCGCTTACATAAACGTGACCCAGTTACCCGGTAATCAGCATCAAAAGAAGGAAATTAATGGAGATCAATCAGAGCCCCGTGCCATCGATACCACCACCTTTTAACAGCTGCTGAAAATTATCAAACATACACGACCGTTTGCATATCAGCACGTCTTTCTCAGAGCTCAGATGGCGACGCTTATGGTTTTTGGGTGTTTCAATTTGCTACCGACGCGAAGCTAGGTGTAACCAACACAGCACCACCCAGTCCCAGGCCTGCTACTTTCGCATGCTGCACTCTCGTGCCACCGACTCGTGCCGTTGGGTGGTGCCGTTTCATCGAGGTTTGCCGAAAAATTTTCCGACAAAAACCATTAATTCAATCGTTTTACAGTGTGGCGTGGTTTGAATCGTTTTAGTGCGGGGAGAGCAGGTTTCGAGATAAAGAAATGCCGGCTGTTCCATCCATTTCCTCATTGTATGTTACTCCTTGGGAAGGATGGAAGGGGTGTGAGTAGAAAGGTAGCTGGAAGTGATTTATGCCAAATGCACAGCATCGCATTCACTGCTCCACGCTCCGTTTGCTACCAGCGGTTGTCACGTAAAGCTCAAGCGACTGGCACCCTCGCTTGGCTATCTCACCAAAAACACACACACACACACACACACCGTGTTGGACGTAACAGCGACAGAGAACCGGGGAGGGTTTTGATTCGAATTTCATCTTCAATGTTGCACAGCCTCCAACCAACCGACTCCCTTCGTGGTGCTTCACTTTGGTTGCAGTTCCAACCGCTTATTCCATAACGCATCGCGATGCCATGGCAATGCTCACCGTAATGGCACTTGATGTTCGGCGTCATTCCGGCACGCACTAGGACACTGGTGCTGCTGCTTCTGCTACGAGGAGCAGATGATACAACGATGCAAATCCCTCCTACTCCGTAACGCTCCCCTACACTCACCCATCCTTATGCGATCGCACGCAACGCACATTGGTGAAGCAGGAAGCGGCAACGGCGATCCAGCGATCTGACCAGCGGCATCTGGGTCTGGGCCCACTCAGTCCAGGTACCGGTTGGTGGAATCAACACACACGCCATAGAAGGTGAAAGAAACCGACACCTCAATGTGTAGCTTTCGTTTGTGCGTACGCAGGGGAAGCCCCATGGGAGCTCCATCTGCCCGCCCCACCAACGCCATCCCGCGGTGGTTTCGGTGGCCAGTTCGACGAGTTTCGGCAAATTGATTCCCTCCTTACGTAAGCCGACGCCCCGGCAAGACACTTTCTCCCACGAGAGGCGAATCCCATCTTCGCTTCAACGGTTTTCGTGTAACTCTTCCTCTCTCTCTCTCTCTCTCTCCCCGTTCTCCGTTCTCCCTCCCTTGATTGCCCTTTAGATGTTATTTCCCAGAGCGAACTTTGCCAAAACCGGCTTTCGCGATGCTGTTGCGATAAGAGACCTCCTAATCACCTTGATTAACCCGCTTCCCTCCTTCCCCCCCCCCCTCCACGCTGCAACACGATTGGATGGGGCCATCTGTTATATTGCAGCCCCCCGGGTGATTACAGGACGCCCATTGCGGAAGTGACATGATCGTAGTACCGGACACTCCACTACACGGTTGGCGATTGCGGTATTGATTGGCAAAGCACTGATTGTTAGTGAGGGCCGCTTCTTCTTCTTCTTCTTCTCAGGCGCTAGGTGTTCCTGTTGTTGTCCAGGCTAGATCGTGTCTGAAAGATATCCCCGATGAACACGGTGAAGTGGTATCGTGTTGTGTCACTTTTGGGAACGAAGAGACGCTTATGTTACCGCACAACATACATGCTTTCACTGTCTCTCTATCTCTCTCTCGATTCAACCTGATCGGGATCGCAGGATACTCCAGCTGAACCGTATACACTATGAATACGTCGACGACGACGACACTAAAGGCCAATATTACGTCCGTTCCGTTTCGTTTCATCTTCTTTTTTTTGGTGAAGAAGGAATACGAAACCATTTGTGTCTTTTGGATGAAAGCTAACACGAAGATCGTTTTAGACCATAAAGACGAGTGTGGCTGAAAAGTAAGTGTGAAAGTGTGGCGGGGAAAAGTGATTTGAGATGGTGTATTAGCAAGCAATATGCCGTTACATTTGACACCCCGAATCGCTCGATCAATGTTTAACATCAAACACATGTGTCGCTGTTTGCGCGAAGCGCTACGTAATCCCAAAAAAAGCAAATACAACGTGAGAAACGTCGCCACTCGATGGCTTAACACTGAACCAACCTCATTAGTTTTCACGAACATATTCACCATTTGCGTTGCCACAATTAGTTTGCTGTTTTCGGACGGACAACGGTCACCCGCTGGTGACGAATGACGCTGTGTGAACGTTACAGTTTGAATTGGAGGGAGCTATTTGCGATTTGCCTTGAAAGAGGCAGAGCATTACCTCTACGATCAATGAATGATCAGCTCGCACCCCAGTAAGCCAATATGGATCTCCCACACACCCTCAGTTCACGGTCAGTTCTCGATGGAAAAGTGTTTTTTTCCTGAAATGCGTTCATCCACAACTTGGTTGTATGAGCATTTCCAACTCGGGGGGGCAGAGTAGCCTCAACCTAATAACCGGCATAATGACCACATTAGATGCACCGCTCCATCACGCTTTCCACCATGGCTGACCATCTTCGTACACCGGTCGTTCCTAACCGATCTGATTGACCCGATTTGGTCATTAAATTACTCTTTCCCGCTCATTTTTTATCTCTCTATGTCCCTCTCTCGCTCTCTCTCTCTCTCTCTCTCTCTCTCTCTCTCTCTCTCTCTCTCTCTCTCTCTCTCTCTCTCTTGCTTGTTGCAATACGCACACATCGAGATGGCGGCTGCCAAGGTTTGCCGACACTTTCTATTTCCGGCCAATAAACCCCCCGCGCACCCCATCTATCATCGACCTCACCGCACGGATATGCCGGTAGCCTACCAGAGTTCGCACCGGTAGAAAGTGGTTTTCCATCTTGATCGGCCGGTCAAGAGGGGTGGCGGGTGGAGGTGCAAGACCCACGGGGACAGATGTGTGTACGTTGCTGCAGTAGGCACTCGTTTCATTTGCCGCTTTTCTTGACACGCCTCGTGGCCCTCGTGGCGATCGACGGACCGGGCTGACCGCGCGAAGGCCTTCTTGGGTCTTGAACTTTCTTGACAGCGTTCACCACCCAACGAACGCCTTAGCTCCGAAAAGGTCCCCCCGTCCGTACGTGTCGTGTGTTTTCACTTTGCACTTTCCGATCTCTTTCGGCTCTTCGGCGCAGCATCGCAAAGCAGAAAGGATGGGACACGGCAATGATCGTGCATCGCAGTGCAAACAGTGAGTAAGAGAATGGGATCGAAAAGACGAGAGCAGAGGAACGAAGGAGGGAAGGGAAAGTGCAGCCGATCTCACATCGATCTCGGCTCTCGAAGAACGCTTTTTCTTCCATCTTGAGCCTCTCGGCGTGGCCTTTCGGTATGGGCGGTATGGAGCGTTCCGCCTAGAGTTCATGATCTCTCCATTACCGGCGCGAACGGACACGCGTGGATAGACGGACTGCAGTGGAGGTACCCCGCACGGGACTTTCTTTTCCATCGCTTGGATCGCAGGGGTAAGCACACCGCCATCAGTAAGGGTAGCATGGCCAGTGACCCAAAAAAAAACCCTCCCTGCAACTTGTTTGTACATCCTTCAGCCACACTGCAGGGTCAGCACGGCCCTTCAATGCAACCTTTTGTTTGCATTCACGATCGGGAGAGAGCGCAGCATTGTCGCTTCGATTTGATTTGTTATCGTTATCGATATGGACATAAATCGATGTTTTGCAATAATGCGAACATATGTACATATATTCGGTGCACTTTGGTGAAATGCTAAACTCAGCATATTGATTATAAAAAATTTTCGTGGTTTTTGAAACAGATTGCTTTTACTTGTTTTTAGGGCTAAACAAGACACTTATTCATGAATTATAATAGCGTAAAATGTGTGTACCAACGAGTGATGTTGTTTTTAAAATTAATGCTTTAGTTTTCGTAAAAAACAAAAGCTGCATTTACAATATGTACACAAACTTGCTGTAAACACCGTATTCGTTTACTAAACACATTTTCCTCCTAAAAATACAATATAACTCTAGAATATGTGAGCTCCATTAGAAACATCTTCACTAGTACGATTATTTAACAACACCTTATTGATTTTAATGTGTTTTTGGGCAAATTTTCGTCAATGAGAGATCGTGTGGCCCCTTACTTTTTTGCCCGGATTTTTTCACAGATATTCAGATATTCAGACCGATAATACTTGGTAGGAATAGTATTGGAAGTACGCAACAGCGTTTGTCCTTAATCCCAATCCTCAGATGCAAAGACTTACTGATCGTAAAGAATACTTATTTTCATGAAATGACTCATTCATTTCCTCATGAAACAAACAACAAATACACTGAACTAACAAAATGCTTCGTTTTTATCAGTTTGTGAAGCAATTCCAACATCGTCATCTCCAAATTTGCCCCATCCAGCACTGAAACAACTCACAATGACGAACATCAAGCGTTAGATTGCTTCAAACATACACCCCAATAAACGCTTTCCACTGGTGTTGCTGCTTGAGGCACTTATCCCGACGCCTTGGGCGGGCACCTCTATGCAAGCATGGTATTTGAAAGAAAACTTTCGCTACGAAAGTTCCAATTAACAGTAAACTGTGACACCCGACGAACTTCTCCCCATCCTTCTCTCCATTTTGTGTGACCGCTAGCATGATGGATCACTGGCTGCCAGCAGTAACACGTAGCCCCGATCCACCAGAGTGTCGCCACGTGTGCCAGTTTTCCTGCGCCGCATAAACAATTCGATTCGTTGATCGATCAAGGGCGCTAATCGGTTGATCGGCGGAAAGCAGAACCCTGATCTCGGCTCGCGTGCACCAGGATGGACCGTGATGGTGAGCCAAACATGCACCCCCGAAATAGCCCCCCTCGGGCCACCCCGAGTGGTGCTCTACTCGATGCGGTGCGGTTCGGGATCAACCGGCGTCAAGTTCAGCCCACCCAAAAACCCCCCAGGGTCGATGGACTGCCGGACGGCCCCGGGTTGGCCCGCTTTGACTTTCGGTGCACGTTTTCTGTGTCACATCAGGTTGCGCGTATTTTTAAACGCTCTATTCGCGCTCTATTCGCGGAATTTAAAACGCATTTAAGGCGTCTTTGACATCTGCGGGTGAGTAGAGACTGCTGTGGATGTGATCGAAACGATCGCGTTCGTTGGCGCGAACGTTTGTGACTCGTTGAGCCACAATGTCGGCCATGATGGGGCCACCATCATCGTCATCAAAACGATACAAATAGTTCATTAAATGAAGAGTTCATTAGATTAAAAATAAAAACATGCAACGAGCTAATCGAATCGACATCTGGCCGCTAACGAGAGGAGCAAAACCGCCATTTATCTAATCCATTTCAAATGATGCTTCCGGATAATGAGCAATTCAGCAAACGAAACTGGTCAGCTAGCGGACAAACAATTATCATTAGGAAAGGCATGCTTTCCCTCCCTCGGGCTCGAACCACCGACTCAATGAGAAAGACTCACTTTCGAACGGGCAAGACAAGCCACCACAAACTCACCATTAGCACTAGGGGCAAGCGAATGACCGATCAGGTTGTGATGATGGGACCGTTCAAGTCGACAATCCCATGCCCAAACAGCCAACAAGAGCGCCTTTCGATCGCGATGTCGCCATAAAATCAATTAGTTCCCGCTTCCGGTCCGGACGACGGAACCCTCCAAAAGAAGCACAAAAACTGGAGTAGAGCGTATCGAACTCGCGGGGAAAAGGTGGCCTTTACAACGCTAACCGAGCCCCCCCCGAGAGCACTGCGGACTGTAGACTGGGAGTGTCCTAAAAACCGGCTTTCGCAAGTCAACCGAGTTCCGTGAAATGCGGGTTGCGATCACCAAAATCGGAGATAAAAAATCGGAGCCATTAAGCAAGGCTGTGGTTGGTGTGGCTAGGCCTGCTAGGGAAGCTATTACTCCGCGCGACGTGTGTCGGTAAAGTATGGTACCATATTTGAAGAGAAAGAAACCGAAACAACCAGTAAATGGCGATCAGGATCGGATAAGACACTCGGAGGCCATCCGGGCCCCGCCTGACGAACGCATCAGAAAAGAGAAACTTTGCCCTGGAAACTCGGAAGGGCCGCGGCCGGGGTCCCGGAATGGAAGGATAGGGGTAGTGCTGTTCATACTGCGGGGTGTACTCGATCGGTGCAGGTTGGCTCGATGTCGTGATCTTTCACTTTCCCTTATCATGTGTCACGGTACGGCCGAAGGGCTCGGCTTTGAATCCGGTTCAGCTTTGGTTGGGTGTCCCCGCGTTTCCGCTGAAGAGGGCTCCTACTTCTCCGTTCCGCCGATTCACCCGAAGCGATCCCACAAAACGATCGAAGGTAGCTTTCCATCAGCACGCACTCTTCAGCCGGCACGTCACCGGTGGCCTTACATTGCGAGTAAAAAAAATCAAATTGTCTCCATGACAACTACGGGGCACTAGCCGTTTAGCCTGAAACAACGCATCGACCGATGTCTTCCGGTCGCCCCGGAACGCCGACCACTGCTGGCGGAAGATCACGATCCTCACTTTTCGCGATAACCAGAGGGAGCCAAGAAAGAAAGCTCAAGGGAAAATGATGGAAAAAAGAGACAGACAAGACAGCAAAAACGCCCGCAGGGGAGCGGGCCGGGGGTTAATGCCAAGGCGGACGATGCCGGGAGCGCGGGTTGGAAAATAAAAACATTACACGATCCCCACCACTGGCGTGGGTCACGTCTGGCCATCACGTCGCCGTTGCGACGATGGTGCGAGTGGCGGTTGGGGCTGTCGGCTGTGGGGAGGGGTGGTTGGCTCGAGACGGAAGCGCCCGATCGTGGCCCCCGATGCACACGGACGACACGGTTTCTCGGGGAGGGAGGAGGGAGAACTTTATAAATACGATCGTCCCCACGGTGCTCCATCGCAGTGTGGCTTTGGCGTTCGGTGCGGCACGGTACGGTAGACGACTCGGACTCGAGCGTGCCATAAGCTAGAGGGGAAAAAACGGTTCAGAAGAAAGTTGGGGATGCGTGAGCGTGAGGGCAAAGAGCTTTGTGGTGTTGCTGCTGCCGTTGTGTGCGAAGTGAAAGTGAGAGCGATCGGGCTAACGATGGGGCCAAACTCTTGAACAAACTCTTTCTCTCTCGAGATGGGATCTAGCTGGTTGCAGTCATAGCAACCCAGCATCCCAACGTGCTTGACAACCGACATGAGATTTTGTGTCCAAGCGATCGCAGTAGTAGTAGCAGGCTGTGAACGGGAGGATTCTAACGGCACGCTTTGCCTACTTGACACAGTACCAATGTGGAGTATGTGGCCATCGGGCGGCAAGCACCGCCAAAGATCTCGCTGAAGAAAACACCGCTGGAGCGGTTGTGCCCATCGCGGGAGCCACCGCGCTGTGTACCAGCAAGTCTACGCTACCGGACACACGATGGCACCTGCAACAATGCCCGGCGCCCTCGCTGGGGCTCAGCCCAGATGCCGTTCCATCGATTCCTGGCGCCCGAGTACAACGATGGTGTCGAGGGAATACGGTAAGTTGACCGTTGACCAAGTAGGCGCACCCTTGGATCCCGTCGTCCTGCCAATCCAGTATTCTCATTCTCTGTGTTTGTGTGTATGTGCGTGTGATTTGTTGTTTCTGGGCCACAGCCGATCGGTAACCGGTGCATCGCTGCCATCGGCACGCTTCGTTAGCCTGGTGGTGCACGGTTCCCGGAACGAGGAAGCACCCGTGACGATGATGCTCGCCCTCTGGGGTCAGCTGATTGATCACGATCTGACGGCAACGGCACAACCGCGCCCGATCAATGGTTCCACTCCGAGGTGCTGCGGTGAGGATAGTACGCACCCATCCTGCCTGCCGATCAAGGTGCCGCACGATGATCCCTGGCTGTCGCAGCTGGGTGTGCGCTGCCTCGAGTTTCTTCGTTCGGCGCCGGCGCAACGACGCGACTGTCTGTTGTCATGGCGCGAGCAGACCAACCAGGCTACTGCCTACCTGGATGCTTCGCCGATCTACTCCAGCAACCCACGGTCGTCGGACAATGCGCGCATCTTCCGCCAGGGTATGCTGCTGTTTGGCCGGGGACCACCGCACGAGGACGTGTGCTTTCGGGCGGCCTTAGCTAACCAATGCATACGGCCGGGGGACAGCAGGAGTGGCGAGCAGCCGGGTCTGCTGATGATGCACATGATCTGGGTGAACGAACACAATCAGATTGCAACACGACTGGCCGCCCTCAACCCGCACTGGAGCGACGAGAAGGTGTACCAGGAGACGCGGCGCATTGTCGGGGCGCTCTTCCAGCACATCACCTTCCGGGAGTTTCTCCCGCTCGTGCTGGGTCGCGACGTGTGCCGGCTGTTCGATCTGGAGCTGGAAACGAGTGGTTACTATCGAGGGTACGACAGTAACGTGAACCCGACGGTGGCGAATGAGTTTTCTGCAGCAGCCTTCCGTTTCGGCCACTCGCTCATCCAGAACACGTACATGCGTGCGGACCGGAACCATCGGTTCATCGCCAACAACGTCAGCCTGCACGAGGATACGGCCGAGGGTGATTTCGGTGGTCCCGGATCGTTGCATCGGTTGCTGCGAGGCATGGTGAACCAGCGGGCCCTCAAGCGGGACGAGTTCATCACGGCCGAGTTGACGAATCATCTGTTTCAGACGAAAAGTGAGTTTCTATTTGGCCATCTTCCGGCGCAACCATCCACCGTCTAGTGATTAATGTACTAATCCGTTTCTTTGTCATCAGGTTTTCCCTTCGGTCTCGATCTGGCGGCAATCAACATACAGCGGGGTCGCGACCACGGTCTACCAGCGTACGTGAACTGGCGCGGCCCGTGTGGCCTGTCAACGATTCGGGACTGGAGCGATCTCGACCGAGTGATGGGACCGGCTTCAACGAATCGGCTCCGCAAAGCGTACCGAACGATTGATGATATTGATCTGTTCGTTGGAGGGCTAGCGGAGCGGCCAGTCGTTGGTGGTATCGTCGGACCTACATTTGCCTGTATCATCGCCCAGCAGTTCAGCAATCTCCGCAAAGGCGATCGGTTCTGGTACGAGAATGCGGGCTTCGAGTCATCGTTCACGCCGGCCCAGCTCGAATCGATCCGTCAAGTGGCTTTGTCGCAGGTCCTGTGCCGAGCCCTTGGTGGCGGTGGTACACTGCAACCATTTGCCTTCCTTCCACCAGACTTTGGACAGAACGAGCGACTACCGTGCGAGACACGACTTATGGCCCCCATCGACCTAGACCCCTGGGCCGAACGAGACCCTTTCACGAACGACGCCGCCAACGCTAACGGGACGAACGAGGAAGACGATGACGAGGAGGACGATTCGGAAGAGGAGCAGCAGGAGGAGGAAGATAACACCGACAAGAACGAGACAGAACCATCCATGGACACTACCGCCGCTACCGCACACTTGACAACATTTTCCTCGACTACTACGACCACACGCGGACCTCCGACGATCTTGTTGAGCCCGTTACAAGGAAGCTTCATCAACAAGGTAGACCTGATAACGAACGGAAACACGGGACTACAGCAACGACCAACTGTGATCAAGGGACAGAAAGCAACGGCGACTACCTTGACTGCGCCGACACCGACCATACTCGTGAGCAACAAACTTGACCTTAACCCACCGACAGCAACAAACCGACCCTCGCAGCCGCAGATCCTAGTTGCCGGCGCTACCGTCGTAGACCATAAGCTGGACCTTAAAACAACTACGACGACCAAACGACCATCGACGACCAAACGCAAACAGACGCGCAAACCTACAACCAAGAAACGGCCCCAAACGGCAGCCTCCATATCGAACCGGCCGGTCGGCGGTATTAGTAACAACCTTGACTTTTCTGCCTCGAGACGCACCGTCAACGGATCGACGACTACTAGACGACGGCGTACTAGACGAACCGCTACCCAACGGGACGCACGTCACGGAACGGCCTACTACTATCAGACTCCTGCACCGACCGATTACACCGACGACTATGATGACGAACACTACAACTCAGACTATGACCCTCCGCCGTACTTAGCCTACGGTTACCATAGACCATCGACCACGACGACGACGACGACGACGACCAGTGAACCACCGTACGCGTACTACCCATTCGGGGGATACTACACGGTACCTTCGACGACCCCTCCACAACCACCGTACCCTTACTTTGACACACGACGACCAACACTCCGCACCAGGACGACGACCGTACGACGTAGACTTTCCGACAAACTGACCCTATCTGACGCGACTAGTAGACCCCGACCGAATGAGAACAGCGACCTGACGCGACCGAATAAACCTTTCCTGAAACCGGCGTCCGGTTCTTCGTCTCACTCGTCTGTCTTCTCTGTCGACTTCCGGCGGAGCCTCGTGGTACACGGTAGTGGTAGCCCTGTGGCTACTGCACCAACTAGTACCATGGTGGTCAGTTCTGTTGCTTCCCCATCTACTACTAATGGCCGAAATAAGCTTTCTGCTAACCAGCTACTATCAGAATTGCCTCAACGACGCACTTTCTTCGCCTCCAATGGCACCAGACTCGCTTCTCTTTCATCTTCTTCTCTTCCTTCCGATCTTCCGATGAAACTATCCGAATCTTTCTCTACTAACGACTATGACGACTATCAAGACTATCAGACCACCCTTCAGACGAAACGAGATGAGGCCATCGGCCGACCGACAATAGAACGACTACAGGAAGAACACGACGGTTATCTACGACCCGAGCAGACACACTTTGTACCGCTTGTACGTCCTGATAGCAACCGACTACTAGGATATCGAGACTACTACGGTGACGGAGTCACAAGAACACTACCATATCGACAGGACTCTACGGCCACAGCAGACAGAACGCGAAACGACATCGACTCGCCACTGTTTCGACCGGACGCACCACAGACAGTACGTTACGCATCGACTTACAACGATCCGCTACTACTGGATGATTATTCGGACAAATTCGTTGGACTGTTACTGCTGGATGACAGTGACCGCCATGACCGCCGCCAGGGCCATAGGACGATACGACTGAAAGAACGTTCTATACGGGACGATGTGACTCAAATGGACCGCAAGCAGATCACCAGACTCAAACACGACAAACGACCTAGCGGGAACAAACATAGCGGAATGCCGGCAGCAAGCTCCACCATTTCCATGGTACCATTCGTGCTGCTAACCAATATCGACAGGTAAGTTACATATCTATCGCGCCCACCCTGCTCCCTGTAATGTGCCCGGAAACTAATCCACATCCCGTTTGCAGACCGGACAACTGGATAATGTACCATTCGAAGCCATCGAAACGACGAACACCACCACCAGCGGTACCGCTGCTGAAGAGCGATACGTTCTCCCTGAGCGAGCTCCCGAAGCCCATCATTGGTCCGGACTAATGGCGGACCCTCACCAGCGCATAACCGGATTCGCCGGTTTGCCCACTTTTTCACCCAGCATTTTCCATGACATTTAAGCTACGCTGTATTGTAACTTGTACTCAATCATTTATTATTTATTTATTGCATTGCATTAAACACATTATGGTTATTCAGTAAAGAGCGCAAATATAGTGCCGGTTGTTTTATGCTGAAAATCTTCGTCCTGGTTCTGGTTCTTGGATCTTAATTTCCTATTGGCGCTCACGAGCCTCGAAATAACTGCGATGATGACAAAGTGAAGAACCGGTTAACCAGAATACGGATCTCTACAATAAGCTTAGCTATCTAGCTTCCTTTGCGCATCTAGGTGATGTACCAAACTTCAGATCTTTCGTGAAGAAAAAATAACGACGCAATGCACCATCTCTTGTCATCATTAAGAAGCAAACAACGCTGAGCCATTTATGATTCAACACTTTATATTGTAATGTATACATATTTATATGCTTTATGCCCGATAGAGTGGTGTATACGAGAACGAGTTATTAAGAAGGGAATTCATGGTTGTCTTATTAGCGCATTCAATCACATGCGCTACATCAGGGAGTGTACGGGATGTTTCTGTTAAACTGAAAATGAGCTTTCATCGTGAATGCTGTTATGCAGCGTAAACCTCGTACTGTTATTGTAATTTAAACTTACTGGAACGCAACCCCGCTAAACGCTGGGTTGTCACGCTCAAGCACTATATCGCGACACGAGCGCTGGAGGTCATTGTGTAAGTGAGCAATCAACAAAAGGGGGGCGTTCGCGGAGCAGACAGGCAGGAAACGGAAACCGTGGTTATACGTAGAGCTGATAAGTTAATCTGTGCAGTTGCAACATAACCACCGTTGCCCCATCCCACATCCCATCGATAAATCGAGTCAACGTGGTTGCCTTCGCGTAGTGTGATAAGGTTTCTGCTGCAAACCGAAATGCTAAATCACAGTTTCCTCTTTTTCTAGCTGCTTATCGGGGTGTAGCGATTACCAAGTGCCGTCCCTATGTGCAGTAACATTTACGGGAACGGACCCACCCCTTCCGATTGAAGGTAAGAATTGTGAGTTTACAGCAAAACGTATCGTACCATCTTTCACGATACTATGTGTAGTAATCGCTACGCTTCTGTTTAATATTTTTTGCTGGAATTTTTGGAACGTATTTGGAAGGAATCTCGCTCGCATACAACAGTACCCAACTTTCCCCCTATTGCTACTGTTTAACCAGTAATTGCCAGTGTTGACATTAGTATATACGAATGAAATCCACTTTGACATAGCAGCTTAGCTTCTTAATAAGTTGAGTAGTTCCTGTTGTACATATTCCTTTCGACCACGGCGGCCCTCCTCGCAGGCGTTCCGTGTCAGCCTCAACATCTGCAAATAATGAGTGCATATCATTGCATCGTGTACGAGGGGTTGCACTACAATACATGCCCTTTTCTACGCCAGCCATTGCTCTATCTATCCATCCATCCAACCATCCATTCATCCCACCGCTGCATACCATGGTATCCTACGCGCTATACACACCTTACACTGTCCATTCTGACTGAGCTCTAACGACCTTTCTTAACCGCATTTTATTTACTTCACATTAGCTACATGATAGAATAAGTTACTGGCTTATATACGTACATCGCGCTAAACATTATCATCAACAACGGGATAGGAAGTAGGTTTTCTAAAATTGAACCAGGTGCAGGAGAACAGAACATTCTGTGCTGTGTTTGTGGCAATCGTCATTTCTCGCTTTGTGTCACATTTACCACCGCAATGCTCAAAATCTATTGTTCCGTTGGTAATGGTTGTTTTCGTTTTTTCCTTCGCTCTTTTATAAAATAATTCAACACAATATGGGATGAACCACTAACTCCGATAGGCTGCTAACCGATAGATAAGTAGTTGCCATCCTGTGGACAACAACTTTTACACGTACATTAAACATAGTTTCAAATTCAAACTCTTGCAAAGCATCCAACGTGTGTTTCAACCGCTATAAAACCCAAACACGAGTCCAAAGGTTAAAGTTTCCGGATGTATCATTAAGCTACTGCAACAAAACGTAAGAGTATCAGCAATACGTTTCGTAAAGGCATTTTTGAGGCATCAATCTCAAAGAAAACATTGCCGGATGGGATTTTTGAATAAAATGTTTTATACCTTCCAACGTTACAACCACATGAAATCCACATGAGCCACATGAAATCACAAAAATTTAACCGTTCCTTTCGATATCACCTTTTCCTGGGATTTTCCAATTCATTTCATCAACATCTGAATAATCCATACCTCCCTCTACCTTCATTCAAATATGTAAAGCAATCCTCATATTCAACGCAGCTGAAGAGCCCATAAATTTACTCTTATGAAATATGGAATTAAAAATACGCTATGAACTAAGTAAGAAATAGGGAAATAAAGAATGTATATGTTTATATACGTCTGTGATGCACTACAAAATGCATTTCCTGCAACAAGCGTCATAGTGGTGACCTAAGGAAAGAACAAATTATCACATGATCGTCTACCTCTAAGAGCAGTCGCGTTTCTTCTTCAGTTCCTTTGCCCTTTTACGGGTGTAATTCAACACTCGTCGATAACACGATCGATCGTCGATGTTCAACTGCCCAACGATCGACTTCGATGGTTACTTTGATTGAAAGCATTCAGGGTGGTCCAGCGAGATCCCGTTCGCTCAATTTCTCGCTCTCTTTTCGCGACACCGATCTCCTCTGATCCTCTACACACACACGCACACACTAAAGCCATTATCATAGCCCTACAAATGGGGTTGGATTGCATTGTGTTTAAAACAAAAAACAGTTTTAAAATCTCATTTTGTGGTACCTCCCTTTCAAGCCATATCAGTCCAAAGCATGTGATGAGTTGGTGTAGTAGATTAACAAACGGAACACGTTCCGTTCCTTGCCGAACTTATTTCGTACTTTCGGATCTAATCGAGAGTACGGCGGACGACCTAATTGGCGAAAAGATTCTGCTGGCTGGCATCGCTCTCGAACTCTGTCCAAGCATTGTTCAACTCCATGAAGATCAGCTTAGCCATGCTTTCATTTTCAGTACCAGTGTGCTGAAAGGAAAAACATATAGCGCTCGCAATCATCAGTATACTCTGCTCTATTACCACTTTATTCACATGGGCTTCACTACCTACCTTATCCGGATGCACAGCTAGGCAGGCTTTGCGATAAATTTTCTTTACATCCGCCGCCGTTACCAGCTGATGCATTTCGCATTTAGTCCATTTGGCACCCGGCCATAGAACGGTGTGGACGGTGCAAAGCAGTGCTCGTATGTTGCTCTTCTTACCCTCGGTCTAGTTGAAGAAATTCGAATGGGAAATAAGTAAGTACAATAACGATCTGCTGAACGAACAGCGTTTCAGGACAAACCCTTAATCGACTCTTACCCATTCCATCAGCTTCAACCGTTCTGGATCCATCTCCTTCACGAGCTCCTCCTTGCGCATATCATTGATCGTGCGTGGGCCCTGATTTTTCGAGCTGCCGAACGAGTAACCCTGCTGACCGAGAATGTCCCCGAAGATGTCTCCAGAACGGCCACCGGTCGCCCCGTTACCATTGCTACCATTACCATTGTTCGGAGTCGTACCCTTGGCCGTCGGCTCAGCAAAGTGCGACCGGCTGTAATCGGGTTGCCGTTGTGACTGGCCCTCGTTCGGGCTGCGCATCTGCTGCTGCTGATGGTTCGGTGTCGAAGGTGCTCTTGGCGATGGGTTAGCCGTACTAGCGCCACTGAAGTGATGCGTAGGACTGGAGAATTGAGTTGAACGAGGGCTCGGAGTCGTCGCTGAGGGCATCCCACCCTTACTACCCCATCCAGCACCACCGCTACCACCTCCAGCGGCATTAGCTGTTGATCCTGCAACTAACCCAGCCGTCAGATTGCCAATGTCTGCGAATGGATCTTTCGATTGCTGCGTCGCCTGTTGCTGAGACTGCTGTGCCATGGGAGTAGGAGCACTGTTGTAGAACACCTGTGGACCTACACCAGCAAAAGCATCGAACCCGAAACTATTATTTGCATTCGGTGCATTGACGTCCGTCTGCGAACCATTACTGAACGGCCCACTACCAGCCGTAGGTCCAGCCGCTGGCTGTGCAACACCACCAAAGTGATCAAAGTTCAAGTTTAATCCGTTCAGATCACTGCTAGACTTGGTGGCTGTTAGCGTTGCTCCTCCGACTGCTGGTCCAACACCCTCGAAAGCACCGAAAATGTCATCCAAGACCGCTGATTTGGTAGCAGTAGCGTTGCCAACCGTGGACTCAGTCACTGCGGTTGCAGGTGCATTGACAACCGGAGGTGATAGCCCTCCGAGAAGATCGAACGATTCCTCTACATTCGAAGGCCGTTCGACTGGGTGGTGAAGTTCCTGTTGTTGCTGCTGCTGCTCGACTACACCTGTTCCCGTTGATCCCTGACCAGATTTGTTCAGATTCAGTAGATCAGCTTCTCGATCGGCGATCACCTCGTGCGCTTCACCGTACCCTGCAACGGACCGGTGGGCAGGTTGCGGAGAAGGTGGTGCAGGGCGAGGCGGTGGTGGTTTCGCTGCACTAGCTGCTGGTTTGCTGCTCGGTTTAGTGATGAAATTATCGACATTCTCCTCGTACTCGAGCTGGGTGGCGAACAGAATCTTCGGATCACGGGATGCTTTCGTCGATCGCCATGGTGGCTGAGAAGCAGGCGGACGCTCCGAATCACCGACGAACACGCTTAACGCGACGGAAAACTTTTGCGGTACGTGCTCCAAATCCGGTACCTCATCCAGTTCCGATCGATCGTAGTTAATCAATGTTTCCTCCTCCGGAATGTAGCCCGTGTGGAACTGAAGTTGGCATATGCGGATACCTTGAGGCCGTCCTATACCACCCAGTGCGTTCCGTGCGTGGTACAAACTGATCGTCACATCACCACACACGGTCACATTCATTGCCAGAGCGATCTTGCCCTCGGACGAATGGTAAAGCCTCATTCGTTCGTAATCCTGCAGCGTACAGAACACCGTTCGATCGGCCGTTGCCACCTCCACGTACATCCGACAACCATCGCGTGCCTTCGTCATGCGCGGAACCGGTGCGACGGCTAGCGAGACGAGCGTGACCGGTTTGTAGTGCGGCAGATGCGGGATCGATCGCACTATATCCCCCAGATAGTACAGATACCGCAGTTCCGAAGGACGCATATTCGGTGGCGTTCGTCGGATCGCAAACATTTGCATCGCATCTTCTGGCTCCGTAACGAGCCCGGCATAGATCAGTAACCCGCAGACCACGGTTGCCGCCAAGGCACGACCACTATCTGGGCTTTGAATGACGACAATAGTTTTCGGGTCAGCGCTCAAAAACCCGTAGATGTCTTCCACCAGCGAGTACAGACCGGTGAGCAGCGGTGCCTTACCAGAACCCGTACTGGACGGAGGAACCGGAGCATAGATGAAACCCGCCTCGACCGTGCGCACCGGTGGTGGCATACGCGGACTACTCCGTGGCCCCAGGTTGTACACACTGAGCTTAGTCGGTTGATAGCGCGTATCCAGATACACCTTCACATCTTCGATGTTGTTCGTCCGGTATGTGGACTCGAGGCCCTCCGATGGACAGGGCATCACCAGGATGCGCTGCGTAATGTAGCTCAAATCGAGATCGGTCCGAGCAATGCTCTGCTGTACGGTTTGCATCACCTTCGAAGAGGTATCCTTCAGGTTCTTCAAGAAGCTGCCTGCTCCTCCCTTAATCGAAGAGAACAGGCCACCACCGCCCACAACACCACCTGAGCCGGCTGGTTGTCCGTACGCTGGTCCCCCGATGTGATGCGAAGGTGGTACCATGCCTCCATGCGCTGCTGCGCCACTCACTGTCACACGCACGGGATCGGGTGGTCGCTGCGGGTACTTGTTTTTGTTCAGAGTACCATCGGGTCCCACCGGAACTGCACCACCCGGTGGTGGACCAACGGTCGGTCGTGGAGGTGCCGGTCTTTCCGGTGCTGCTCCAACACCACCACCACCACCACCATTGGATACTCGATGAACCGGACTAGGTGACGGGGTCACACCGGAAGGTGGAGAGTTTAACGGTTTACCAGACAGCCCAAGCGGTGCCTTCAGTGGCCAACCTTTCGTTTCAGCAATCGCCGCCAAACGCTCCAGCACGGTTGCCGTATCGAAGCGCTGGTTCGGGTCAACCTGCAGGCACCCGCGGATCGTTTCACTGAAGCACGCGTACCGGCTATCGTTCGGGATGGTGTAGTTAGCGTTGATGATACGCAGCTTGGCCGAATCCTCGAACGGGTGCTTGCGGTAGCATAGTAGATACAGCACGCAACCAAGCGCCCACACATCCATCTTAATGCCGATCGGATAGTTTGCCCACGTGTCCAGTTGCTCCGGGGCACGGTACATGGGTGTTGTGCAGCGTGTTAACGCATCTTCCAATGTGTCCCGTTGCTGTGCATTCCAGGTTACGTCCGGTGCGTAGCTGTCGGTCGATGCGGAACCGAAATCACACAGCTTCAGCAGCCCATCGCTTCCGATCAGAAAATTCTCAATCTGTAACGCAAGAGAAACCCCATAAAGATTAGAAAAAGTGGTCGGGCGGTCGGATGTCCACATGTATGCACGTATCCATTACCTTAATATCGCGATGATTAATTGGTTTCGATTGACTGTGCAGATGTGCGACTGCTTTGGTAGCCTGATAGAACACGCGCAGTACCGTTTCAGGAGCGAGATCCTGCTCCAGGCAGTCGTACAGTGAGCCTCCCTTGCATAGCTCCGACACCAGCAGATACTCGGCCCGTCGCTGCGCGTTGGCTGTCTGCGTACGGTCGATGAAGGTGGCAGCCACAAACTTGACCACATTCGGGTGCCCGGAAACCTGCTTGTGGACGTTGATTTCCCGTATGATGTTGTTGCATTCCTCCTTGTCCGTACCGAGCAATCGCTTCAGCGCGTACTCCGTACCCGATTGTACATCCTGGGCCACGAATACATAGGCGAACCCACCTACAAAAAGAAGAAAGGGTCCCACGGCATCAAGCGACATGAAGGGAACACATAATTAGTGCTGATATCGGCCACCAACGCGTGTCTGGGAATCGATAACGGGTTAAAGGCCATAGACCACGGGCTTTGTCCTGGAAATGTTCTTTCTCCCTTCTCTCCTTGACTTTTGTCTCTTGCTCGACAAAGGGCACATTGAACAGACGCGACAGCAGCATCACCACCAACGCATAACAGCTGCCCAGGCGCCCGTACTGCCCGTCTGCTCATTTTGCCACTATCGTATATCCAGCTCCGAGACAGACGGAGAGATAAGAGGGAATCTGGAAAACCAGCACCAGCAGCAGCAATTACTAACCTTCCGCTATGACACGCTTGATACGCAACTTCACATTCGCCACCTCAACCGTTTGTCCCACGAATTCGTTGTCCAGCC
>NC_064874.1:32489402-32516902 GCF_943734745.1 Anopheles darlingi | reverse complement strand
GTATCGCCTCCCAGAATCTGTACAGGCCATGAAAAGTAAGATAAACAAAGAACAGGATTAGGGCATCACTAGTGCGACGCATGTTAACATATAGCATGCCATCCTTTTGTTAACGTTACTTTAAATTTTCACCGCTGAACTCCTTGTCCAGAAATTTGGTGAATTGCTCGCGTCCAACCGGATCATTGAGCAGTTCTCGCAAGCTGAAGCCCCAGCGTTTGACTCGCTTCATCGGAATGTCCTTTCTAGGGTAAACGAAAAATCGGGAAATTAAAAATAATTAACGTCTTGCATCTCAGAGTGAAACACTTTTACCCAAGCTTCTCAGCATCCCAAAGTTCCGTGTTGTCCGTATGCCATGGATTAGGATGATCCGGTGCGGAAAGAAAGTAATCAAATTCACTGTACTGCTCGTAGTATGAGATGTACCTAGGGTGGACGATAGAAGCGAAATGGACAGGAAATGAGAATAACTAACTGGGTACTGTACAGAAACTATGTTAGCGATTAAATAATGCATAGCAACTTATGTTTGAGCATAGCAATTGAATGAATCAAGTTTCCATTCCTCTGCTAACTTACGATTCTGCCGCCTTTGACACTTTGATCGTGCGCCGGTCCAGTTTCTGCTTCAGTAGTGTTATCGTCTTGGCCATGGTTTCCACCGGATTGCTGTGTGCTGCTGTACCGGCCGATCCGGAGCCCAGCGACGACGCACCCTTCCGGTACGCCTTCTTGATGTCCATCTCGGTGGTGTTCACGCAACCGGGCATGGGCCGGTGCACGTCCCAAAAAGCGCGCTCCTGCGAATCCAGCACCTTCCGCTCGAGCTTATCCCGCTTTTTGTCCACCTTGCTCTGCGCTTCCGCTTGCATAAAGATAAATTCCCATTTGCGCGAAAACATCTTTTGCAGTTTGGCCAGATTCTCGGCCTCATAGTCGGCCAGCTCGAGCCGCGTCTTGTTCTGCATGGTGCGTTTGCACAGATAGATGGCGTAGTCCGTGTTTTCCGGTTCCCAGAAGTTGGACGGCCAGAAGTAGGGTGTCTGGAAGCGATAGAACGTACCATCGTTCCGCACCGTCAGCTGGTGGTCATCGATCGGGAAAAGATAACCGTGCGAGGCCAGCAGGTGCGCTAGATGTAGTGCTTCACTGATGTCGTCCACCGTCAGGTTAGCCATAATCCACTGGATCAGATCAGCTCCGGTGAAAACGGACGGCACCTTGCTCATGAACGCTTTGACAGTGCGCACCGATACTCCGCTTCCCTCGGTTTGCATCCGTTCCACGATGGCTTCCATTTTTTTGTACACCAAAATATTGGGCGCATCCTGGCCGGGTGCAGTTGGTGGTAGTGCTTGTTGCTGATGCTGCATCAGGTGGCTACTACCGCTGTTGCTGCTGCTGCTGTTGCTCGAGACGACGGTACTAGCGCTAAAGCTAACCACCGCACCGCCGCTTGCAGCGGATTTTTGCGGCAGTCCTGCGCCACCACCACTGCCAGAGCTGGAGTGCATATTTTTCGCTAGTTTTTCCTTCTCTGTATCAACGCTCTTCTTTGTGACCATCGTTCGTTTGCAGTAGAGGAAGATTGGGCGGAAGCTTGAGGGACACTTCCTAAACTTCAACTTCAGAATTGCGGTTCCGTGAATCCGTTGGCGTTTGGAACTTCTGCTTCTAGGCCGATGGATGGTGGAGCACTCTTGGGGACACGCACTCTCGCTCACTATCTCTCTCGCAAACACTGACACACGCACTCGTTCACGGTTTTTTACTCTCCATGCGAGATGCCTCCAAGAATATGTTTTCGCTATTGAAATACTACGATCTCAGTAACCACGAATCACAAGGTCATCATACCTTCAGGCCATGAAGACATTCTTTGGAAAACTACGTTCCATCAGATTTGCTGCTGGTGCTTCACCAGGACACGTGTGGTGTGTGTATTGTAGCTTTTTTTCGTGGCAGTAGCAACAGCAACAGCAGCAGAAGCGGTGGTCTCAGAGCTCAGAATCCGACAGTGATGGCAAAGCACCACCAGCTGGAACGAATATCTCAGCTGTATCGCCCTAGTGCACAACATATCAGCTCAATCGGCGACACATTTTCGTACATGTACTATTTATTGTAACATGCGAAACATGATAACTGTGCAACACGAAACTACGCTGGATAATGGCAAATTTTCACAACCAACCAACCCGCCCATTAGTCGTCGTTGCCGTCACGCTGCACAAGGACACCGAGCTTTCCCTGGAGCTGTGCTTGTGAGACTGAATCGCGGAGAGCTGAACTGTCGCCCCGATCCTTCTTAATACAATGCTAGGATAAGAGAGCATAGCATTAACGGGGACGAGCGAACGAGAGCCCAAATGGACCGAGATGGAGGCGCCCATCAGAGTAGCAACATATCCTGATGGTGTGGCATGGGTTTCTCTCAGACCCATCAGAGCAATCTGAGCAGGAAAATTGCACATTTTCTCTCGTATCTCAAGGGCGCTAGCGTTACCACGAAAACAGTTATCGCCACCTGATTTGCATCAGATGCAAGGGAGCCTGTTTTATGAATTTGTGCTTACACTTACACCCCGGGAATAGTAGACGGAACGAAAGAAAGCTAACCAGTCTAAGCGTTCGGGTGGAAAAGTGTAAATTTAGGCATTTTACGGTTGGATGAAGCAGTTTATTTTTGGATTGGGAGTTAGAAGCGATAACCAAAGTAGGAACATGCCAACTGAGTCGCGGGAGTCCATGAAGGGCTAGCACGCAGTTATGCTACGAGTTTGAATAAACTATTTCTTAAAGGATTTAACCCTTTTTTGTAAAGAAGCAGACTTATCAAATGGACTGACTAGCTTTACCAGAAAGCTACTACTCATAAACATGAAGTATCCCATGTCCCATGTTCTCGTTCATCACTTGTGAGATGGAACTGGGAATCATCGTTAGATTATTTGTTGTTACAATGGTTCACACAGTTATTTTTTTGCGGAAATGTTACATAATATACCCAAAATATGCCAGTGTCGTTACAAATAGGCGTACAACTATCTGATCATCTGAGTTTGTACCGGTTGTATTGTTTATCTCAATAGAGCGTTTTTAAACATGAAATTCACTACCATTTATGGCCAGTTTATTGACTTTAAAGCTCAAACTGATTGTTTGAGGACATTTCTCTTCTTTGCAATAGATTGAATGGTTAAAGGCCATTTGCCGCCGGTCGCCGGTGCTGGTTTGGTTGTCTATGAAAGAGTATGCATCGTTGATGTTATTATTTGAAGGCCTACAACAGTGCATGTTTGTGCTGGTTTCAAGTTTTACTGCTTAATTAATCGCAAAAGCATTAGCCTTATCTTAATAAAGAGTCATGTTCAATATGGCTGTCTCAATAGGTGCAGTATAATCGCACCGGTAACACGCCATTCCACTCCACACTTTTAACCGCTGTCTCTAGCCGGTCCTCTCTGCTACGTGATATGATAATTCATCGAAAGCAAGCGCTCCTCGAGAATGATAACGGACTGGCCACTCGTAGATTGCATCATAGAAGATTCGTATTTATTTCCCAAAAACACTTCTCACACACTATCAAGAGCCGTCGTCATGGCACCGTGGCCTGCCTGCGATGCCTGCGTTCACTGTCGATGGATTGATTAGTTGCACAACTCCCGGTACCACTGCTTACTGACGGAACATTTTTGATTAACGCAGGCCGGGCAACGTAGTAGGAACTTGGGTCCAACTGTGACGTCGCTGGCAAGATGGTTCCGTACGACATCCGCGAGTGCCTCAATGAAGAGCGGATGATCATTTGGGGCCGCCGCACGCCCAATTTTCTCCGCGCCCACTTCATGCGCCAATTCTTGACAATACTCAATGTCGAGCTCGTGGAGCGTCTCGATGTGCTCATTCACAAATGCGATCGGTATAAGGATGAAGTTCTTTTTGCCCTGCTTCACGTAACCCTTGATTGCATCCTCGGTGAAAGGTTCCAACCATGGTAGTGGGCCCACCTTCGACTGCCACACCAGGCAGTAGGGTTGCGACCAGCCCAGCTCCTGCATCACGTTCTGCACAGTGGCACCAACTTCCGATGGGTAGGCATCACCTCGGTTTACTGCCCGCAGTGGCAAAGAGTGCGCTGAGAAGAGCAACACGACCTCCTTCCGTTTTTCGGTCGGAAACTTTTCCAGCTCCTTCCGGATGTTATCGGCGAATGTTCGTGCGAGCAGCGGATGTGTTCCCCATCGATCGATCACGCTCCATCGAGCCTTGGACAGATTAGCCGACGGGTTGTCCTTGTAGTGCGTGAAGATGGCGTTGAAGCTGGAACCGGACGTCGCACAGCTGTACTGTGGGTACTGCGAGAACAATACCACTCGTTCCGGTTGATCACGCTCCACCTCCCGCAATGTGTCCTCCGTCAGCGGGTTTACATACCGGAAGGCTACGTAGTGCTTATGGGGTCCCGTTTCCGGTGACAACTTGTCTAGCGCTTTGCACATCAGTTCCCCTTGTACGTTGGTCCACTTTAGAATCGGTGATCCACCACCGATTTCGGCGTACTTCTTCTGTACTTCGGGCGTCCGGCGGTTCGCTATCCAGGGCCCCAGTTTGCTGCAAGCGAGAAAAGGGATATTCGATTTAACAGGAACCGTATAGTGGCCCAACGGCAGGCGGGGAATGCCGTGTGTGCGTGTTACCTTTGCACCGGTAACTGTATCATGTCTCGATCGGTCATAATGCGGTGCAAATAATCGTGTACCTGATCGGTATTCTGTGGTCCTCCCATGTTGAGCATAACGATCGCAGTGCGGGGTTTCGTCGCAACCGTACGCAATGGAACTGAGAGGGCAGTTACTAGGATTAAAAGAATCCGGCGGGATTAGTTTCACTCAACTCAAGTGTCCGGTTCGTTTCACTTACCATGCTTGGTCGTAGGGCTCGAGGAAATGCATTTTCTGAGTAAGGAATGCATATTTGAATCGCAATTTGTGGTCCACGCAGTCACACTTTCACCTTAATCACTCTACGGACACTGAACACCTGCGAGAAACGTTGGCTGTGGTCGTAGTCGGGGGTTGAGCAACTTTCTTGCGCAAGCCGCAGTCGCTCCGATCAGCCGGTTCCAGAAGTTTACGTTTTGCGTGTCAAAGTGAATGTCATCGTCAGCCGCACAACGGGAGTGGTGCACGCCGCGGTGATAGTCAAAACCGCTCTCTCAACTAAATTTTGTAAATGGAGTATTTGAAGGTTTATTTTGCAAATTTCCTTAAGTAACCAACAGAGGTTGCTTATTTAGAAAGAAACAAATCCAAAAGAAGAATGAATGTGCTTGTAAATGAATCGTTCGAGTATGTATATTTTAAAATAGTTTGTTCATATACCGAATACAGTACATTCGAGATTTTAAAAAGTCATGCAATATAGAATGTAATGGACGCTGTTGTCTATAGAAACATAAAACATTGGCACGTGCTGGTTGACTCCCGTTTCCCAAACCGCAGAATGCTGAGGAGATTGGATTTGTATAAAGCTAGAGCTAAAACACATGTTCCTTATCGGTTGTTGCATTCCCTTCATGCATTGCCAAGGATGGCACAGAGAGCCTTTTTGTAGTCGCCGGAAGTTTCACTCTGTAAAAAGAAAAGATAAGTGAGAATGACGATAAGAATTGGGCATTCAAACGCAGCTTGACTCAACGAACCTTCACCGCACTCAGCAGCGTTTTGTTGTACATTTGTTCAAACTCGTCCTTGATGTTCTGCAGATCAATCTCCGCCCGACTGATAATGATGCGGATCAGTGTTTTGTCGTCCGTGCCCATACCATCCATTGCCAAGAACAGCTTTTTGGCGAAGAAATGGGGCGCCATTTGGACGCACTCGACGATCGCACTGAGCGCCTCATAGAAATCCCCGCTCAGCTCCGCTTTCAACGCTTGCTCGATCGTTCTGCCCGTCTTTTTCTTGTACTCCTCAAATACATACTCTAGTTGATCGAAGGAAGAATGAGCCAGGATCTTATAAAACGCGGTCTCATCCGTACCGAACCGGCCTTCGCCAGCATCGTACAACTGTTGGGCCTGTGCAACTGCCTTCTCCGGGTCTACCGTACCAGGTGCCTCACGCGTCCCGGTAATGATCAGAGTCAGCAACCGACGGAAATTACCGGACGTTTCTGAGCACACATGCTCAGCCAGTGGCCTATTGTACATCTCCTCATAGACACGCGCAATCTCGTGCATCTGTTCGTTGTTTTGCGAGCAAAGTATTTCGATAAGGGCCTTCTCGTCCGTACCGATACCATCCATCGCTTTGAACAGCTGCTTGCACAGATACTCCACCGGTGGCAGCATCAGGCCGATAATTACATCTTCAAACTTGCCGCCCAGCTCCGATTTCAGATCTTTAATCAGATCGCGACCCAGCTCGTTCTTGAACGCCCTCAGTATTGCCTGCCGTTGAGCGTTGCTGCGTGAGCAAAGAATATCGATGATCGCCTGCTCATCGGTTCCGAAACCTTTCATAGCTTTCCGCAGCGCTGCCGCATCTTCCGATGGGTTGAAGCTCTCAACCGGCACCACGGTCGGAACGGGCTACGGAGAGATAAATCAAACGAACCGAATGGTTTAATAATGTTCTGAGGCTACTAAGCGAAAACTAAATGGAAAAGCTGCTTTTAAGTGCGATGATTCATCGATGCTTTCAATGATTCACTACCGCACTGATACTGATACTGCGGTCTACGTTGGAGAACTTTCTATAGGAACCATAGCCAGTGCATACCAAACGATGCGATTTAGGGAATGGGATAGCCAGCGTTGCTTTTCACTTTCTTTAAAAATAGAAATCTTACTCACCGTATAGTACCACGACATGTTACGATAAGCGAATCACTTTTGTTAGACTACCAAACAAACGATAATCCGATGCAGATGTTTAGCTTCAATTGGCAATCGGGCGTAAATTTGCGTCAGGTGAGCCACGAACGTACTGTTACTACCACCACTTATTTGTAATTCAAGGCGTTACTAGATCGGTTTCGAGGTCACTTGACGTGTACGCTTCCCACAGGGCGAGATCGCGCTGCTGTTTCTCAGTGAGGATGCGTGGAACCGCGAACCGAAACCGCGATTTGAGAAGAGCAAACGTGAGAGCAAGTCAGTGGTCAACAACTAAATGAAAACGCTTCGGCGAGACGATTCAACCAACACCTACGACAACATCGGCAAAAACCGAACGCTTTACAACTCGTCCGCCGTCTCGTCGTCTGGGATTTTTTTTTTGCTGAATGAGTCAAAGGACCATCATAAATTAGCTAAATGAGTCAAAGGACCACGAGTTTGTTTATGGGGATTAGCAAAACTGCTCTGCTGGGCAGCGTAATATGTGTGTTGGTGTAAAACTCACATATTAATTACAGACCGGAACATTCCATTTCTAAAGGGAGAAGTACGATAAGAATATCTTAAATCATTGTAACTTACCAAATAATTCGAATGGATACCAGGAGCCCACATGTTTAACGGTCAAACGGAATGTATTATTTATTTAAAAACGTTCTATATAATGTCTAGTCGAAACCGTACACGATTCTGGTGAAAGAAGGCTTGACACGCCAAGAAGTCCGATTGGAAGGAATTGATGGAATCTTGATGGAATATATTTCGCCAGAAGCGGATGGTGAAATTTGTGTAGCCCAATTTGTCAACAATATAACCTTCGCCTAATGGACTTTATTAAGAATGCCTCGGATTCCTTAATGCCTGATGTTGGTCATTAATGGGATAAGGAAGGTGTGGCCGTCGCACCGAAACCACTTTCGCTACACACCCCCACGGTATCGATTTTTGTCTAGTCGACTTTTTTGTTGCAAATTGTGGCAGTAGGAGTAACAATCATTACACCGATCGATAGGCGTCGACTGGGTGGCGCCAATACAGTGGTCGGGCTATCATTAGGTAGAACTGTGAGACTGAGAATGAGACATTGAATTCACTCCTTCGAGCGTAGCGTTTGACATAGGTCGATTCGTTCGATTTATTATAGAGAACGTTAGTAGACACCGATACACTGTAATGTAGAACCAACCAATTGTACGTAATATGCTTGGCATGAAACAGTTTTACCCATAAAACGGATGCATTGTGCACGAGCTGCTGTCCCCTTGCTGCTATGGACGATTAGGCATTTCCGATCAAGGCACAAAGGCCGCGTTTGTAGTCTCCAGATGTTTCATCCTGTATGACGATGCAGAAATAGACGGTCAAAGTCAAACCAACAACCTTGGTTAAACATTCTTGCCCCTTACCTTTACTGCACTCAGCAATGTTTTGTTGTACATTTGCTCGTACTCATCCTTAATGTTCTGCAAATCGATCTCAGAACGCGAAACGATTATCCGGATCAGCGTGGCATCATCCGTACCAACACCGTCCATGGCTTTATGAAGTCGTTTGGCGAAGAAATGGGGAGCCATCTGGACACACTCGACGATCGCGCTAAGCGCATCGTACAGCTCACCGCTCAGTTCTGCTTTCAGCGCCTGCTCGATCGTGCGTCCCGACAAGCTCTTGTACTCTTCGAACACAATCTCCAGCTGGTCGAAGGAGGCGTGAGCCAGAATCTTGTAAAACACCTCCTCATCCGTGCCCATCTTTCCCTCACCGGCATCGTACAGCTGTTTGGCCTGCTCGACGGCTAGCTCCGGATCAACGGTGCCCTGCGGATCGCGGGCTCCTACGATGATCATCGTCAGCAGCCGGCGGAAGCTACCCGACGTTTCCGAGCAGATATGCTCCGCCAACGGTCGGTTGTACTTTCCTTCGTAGCAGTCAACGATGGCTTTGATCTGATCGTTCGTTTGCGGGGCGATGATTTCAATCAGCGCCTTCTCGTCGGTTCCGATACCGTCCATCGCTTTGTGTAGCTGCTTGCACAGATACTCCTCCGGGGGCAGCATAAGTGCCAGAATGACATCCTCAAACTTCCCGCCCAGTTCCGACTTGAGATCAGCAATCAAATCCTGTATGTCGACCACGGCAACGAAGGCGAAAGGAATGGATGGAAAATTAAAAATAGAAACCACAACTTGTTTTTTGGAAGCGGCCATCTGCAGCAACTTACGCGACCGAGTTCTCGCTTGAACGCTTCCGAGATCTCCTGTCGTTGGGCATTCGATCGCGCACAGAGAATATCGATGATGGCCTGCTCATCCGTACCGAATCCCTTCATCGCCTTGCGAAGTGCATTGGCGTCCGCGGACGCATCAAACTCTTCCGCCGGCACGACCGTCGGTTTGGGCTGTAGAAAGCGGAACACCAAAAGCGAACGAGGCGTTAAAAGCATCCGGCGTATCACAAAAAGTGCATCTGGAACCAGTTGGTCTGGCGTCTTCGGATGGAGCAAAAGTAAAGGCCAGGCCGGGGCTTTAATTATCTTACCGTATAATACCAAGACATTGTGAAGAAACAGGACAACAAAAGCACTACTGGGGCGGGAAATTAACGCTGGTGTGAAACTGTACCCTCTGTTCCTAGAATGGAAAAATGATTACTGACGACGTCATCAGCGTCACGACGGTACACCAAAGAGACGCAATAACGGCGAGAATCCGAGATGAGATGAGCCCGACAGACGCCGAACTGGCTTCGGGGAAACAGACGACGCGGTTCACTCCGGCTCACTTGCGCTTCGAAGGGAATTCCTTGATAAAAATGCGTTTCGATCTGTTATCAATTCGACCGGATTTGCTGGTTGACTGCCAATAAGAGACTCTTTTCTTATCGTCAATCTAGGAGGCGTGGTAACGACACTTTTTTTGGTCCACACAAGTATCTTAAAAAGGGGAAAGATTCGTTGATTTCAAAATGCAACTGCAACGTATTTCGTGAATGAACACCGCGTGAGAATCACGATGCACAGTCATCGACAAAATTATGTCTCAGACTAACATATATTCGTAAATCTGTGATACATTACGGAAAACAAAAGGACGAAAACATGTCCTGATCCTCTCTACTGCATGCACTACTCGCAATCTTCTGCGGATATTCCATTGCTGGTTTATTTGTTTCAAATTTTCTGAAACATCCAGAAGGGTTTTGCGATTTCCAACCATTTTTATTTGGCAAGTAATGCATTCTCCGTTTGTTAAAATCAAACGTAGCCTTTACTAGCGGCTTTTATGTTTTCAAACGAAATGTGAGATGAAATGCTGTGAACATGTCTTTTTGACGACAACTGTTAGCAAACGCGCATCCCGCATTCATTCTGTGTTCGTGCTAGCAATCGGATCGTTAAATTGTTCAATTAAGGCAGGAATTCCGGTGATTCAGTGAAAACTTCTTAATAATCAACAGCATCATGTCTTGGTATTACACGGTAAGCTTAATCAGGAATAATTGCAGCCATTTCCTTATCCAAAAAGTGTGTCGTGTAACTGCGGACACACCTTATCGATTTTCCCGCATTCCATCGCTCAATTTATATGCTGCTGATGTGTGTTTCCCGATGCAGCCCGTTCCAACGGTAGTTCCGGCCGAAGATTTCGACGCTTCCGCCGATGCCAATGCATTGCGCGCCGCCATGAAGGGCCTAGGAACGGATGAGCAGGCGATCATCGACATTCTTACCGCTCGTAGCAACGCCCAGCGGCTGCAAATTGTGGAACAATACACCAGCGAACTTGGTCGGGTAAGTAGAGGAGGGGTCGGTGGCGGGCTTCCTTACCTTGAATCACTGACTAGGCGCGATGACTCATACGCGTAAGCGCGCAATAATAACCCCCCTCTCGGTGGCATTGCAGGATTTAATCGACGATTTGAAATCCGAACTGGGTGGCAAATTTGAGGACGTCATCGTCGGTTTGATGATGCCACCGGAGAAGTATCTCTGCAAGCAGCTGCACAAGGCGATGGATGGTATCGGGACGGATGAAGAGACGCTGATCGAGGTGCTGGCACCACAGACGAACGAAGAGGTAAAGAAGATTGTCGATTGCTATGAGCAAATGTACGACAGACCGTTGGCGGAGCACCTGTGCTCAGAGACCTCGGGCAGCTTCCGCCGGCTGCTGACGATGATCATCGTAGGCGCACGCGATCCGCAGGGTACCGTCGATGCTGAACTGGCCGTTCAGCAAGCTGATCAGCTTTACAACGCCGGCGAGGGAAAGATGGGTACGGATGAGGAGGTGTTCTATAAACTGTTGGCCCACTGCAGCTTCGACCAGTTGGAGATTGTGTTCGATGAGTATAAGAAGCTTTCCGGCCAAACGATCGAGCAGGCCATGAAGCATGAACTAAGCGGTGAGCTATACGATGCACTCAGTGCGATCGTTGAGTGTGTCCAGATGGCCCCCCATTTCTTCGCAAAACGTCTACATAAGGCCATGGATGGTGCCGGTACTGATGATGCCACGCTCATTCGGATCATCGTTTCGCGTTCCGAGATCGATCTGCAGAACGTGAAGGACGAGTACGAGCAGATGTACAACAAAACGTTGCTGAGCGCTGTTCGGGTGAGTGCATTGTTTGTGTGGTTGTTGTTTTGGCTAGTCGATCGCCTCCATTCAACAACATTTTTCGCTTGACCACCGTACTCCTGATTCCCAATAACCATCTCAAGCACTAATAGAACGTGTTTGTTTGTTTGTTTGTTTGTTTCGTTCCCTCTCCGCTATGTGTTGCCCCTTTTCCAATACCACAATAACGGCATCTGGCTCATCTGGAATCGATTACGTCCGATGATCCACCGATAGGAGGTAACAAAAAGACACAATTGCCTTAGGATCGTTTCATTTGCACTCATTCTCATCCGAGTTTCATAAACTCGCACCCAAATTCTCATTATCCATCCATTCATGAATTCATCTCTATTCGGCTAGCCACGTATTTCAATCAAAATGTCTCAGCATTTGGAATTCAAGCACCACGATCATGTGACGATAACGATGGCTTTACTAACCAGCGAACCTTTATTTTGTTCTTTCCAGAACGAGTGCTCTGGTGACTACAAGCGTGCTCTTTGCGCTTTGATTGGAGGGGCTTAAGAGAGCATAGCGCCACATACCATTAACCGAGTGTCGCCAATGAAGATATTAACGGACAATTAACACAATATTTTAAGCAGAGTAAAGCCCAACGAACGCTCAGCGCAATGCTATTTCTACGTAATCTCGAAGATGCAGAGAAGCTCGACGATAAGCGTGTAACGTCCCCATGTCGACCAATAAGTATTTGCATTCAATGTGTAGCCTTTGCTCTCGAGCTGCCTTGCTGCGTAACGCATTTGAAGCACAGTATTTTACAGCACACCAAACCGTGAATAAAGACATTTAAATGTGGCAAATCAAATCGAGTATGCTGTGAAGGGGAAAGTCGAGGCAAAAAAGAATTTCAATTTGCCATAAAGGTCATAGAAAGGCTTTCTCAACATATAAACATTCCCCAGAGCAAGACGAATTCATAGTTCGGCCCATCCGTTCTCGTTATGGGCGTTCACACGTACGCAACTTTCATTTATATATATATATATAGAAGATATAGCTTACAGTACAAAATATTCTTAATGGAATACCTACGAGAGATTACCTAGCTATGGATCCAATTGCTGCGACTGCCAACACTGCCGGAACGCTTTTTGTTACGATCCAGCACCGTGTCCCGTCGCCCCAGCACAGGACTACCACCTGAACCGATATTTCTAATCAGTGATTTAAATCCTCTGGCCTGGCTTTCCGCCGCATTGCCTAAGCTGTTCGATTCTTGGGCAATAATGTAGAAATCATCTACGATGTGCGTCGGCGGCGGAATGCCAAATGGTTGCAGATCATTCAACGACTGCATGCTGGAGGAAGTACGTGTCGAGTAGCGGATACGGCCGTCGGCTGTTAGACGCTGATCACCACCACCAGCAGAGGCGCTCAATCTCGAATGATGACCGGTAACACCAGTGCCAGCAGTGGCTGATTGCAGATACTGCTGTTGTTGCTGCTGCTGAATGGAGGTCAGTTTGCTGCGCAAGGTAGTATTTTCTTCCTGTAGCTTTTTAATCAAACAACCCTCCGATTCTGCCTTCGAAATGATAGGCTGTGGCATGCACTGGTAAATGGTGGAGAGAAAGTTGTGCAGCGAGATGAGCAGCGTGTCCTGCCATTGCTTCGTGAAGCACACCGCGAATGCCGCATGATCCTCGGGGTTTTTGCAAAAGGGGAAAACTGGAAAAAAAAGAAAAAAGTAAAGGATGGAAAATTAGGTTCTGGAGAGTACTGAAAATACGGCTCACCGGAATCACTTACAGAACCACTCTTTCCATTCACTCTGCGCTACCAACTCGGGAGAAAGCTTCGAGAAGAACTCGGTTATTTTGTCCGCCTTGTTCGAGGTGTACGCCACGATCAGGTAAAATTTCAGTAACGATTGCTCCAGTTTATTAATCGCTGCCAAAGAAAAACGGGGGAAATCATCATCATCATCATCATGATGCGGGGAAGCCAACGGAACAGTACCGTTACTACGTACCGGTGGCGAAATGGTGCTCCAAGTTACGAAACAAATGGTTATTTAAATGGGCCCACAGCTCGCGCAATCCCTGCAGGTCATGGTTGTGTATCAGCAGCAGAATCTGGTCAATAACTTTGTCCACTCGGAAGCTCTTATCCTTATCACTTTTCAGCTCGTTTTCAAACACTTTCAAGGTATTGGAAAACCCGCGAAACAAGATATACTCCCGGATTAACCCGTCCATGTATTGAATGTGTGCCATTTTGGGCCAGAAGACGAGAAAACCTTCCTTTTCGTGAGATTTCTTTTATTTTGTTTCCAGGTTTTTGGGTTTTGGTTTGATTTGAGCCTTGATTTTCGTTCCATGTACGATATTTTCTTGCTCGTTGAGTTGACCGTAGCTGCAGTGGTGGTCGTATAATTAGCAGCATTTAGGGGCAAAAACGCGAGATTTTCATAAAAAATACCAAAATAATCGAAAATCGTGCTACAACCCTGGTTGTTTTGGTCTCCTGTTTTTTGGGGTTGGAAGCCCGTTCCGAGTTCGGAAATCGTTGTAAAAAGAGGGAAATTCTTGATTTGTGCGCGATAGAAAATGGCTTCGACTAGGGTGAAAACTAGGGAAACCAAATCGGGCGAGATAATCGCGTACAGCGATGCCGCCATCCGAAACAACGCATCCGCCGTCGAATATTGCCGAACGTCGATGGCTGCACTTTCCGGCAGTACCGCAGGTAGGCGGCTGAGCACCCCTTGTTCCGAGAGCTCCTTGATCCGAAAGACCGAATCGCTCTTTTCTTTTGCAGGTGTTCTAGGCCTTACCGGTATTCTGGGATTCCTGTTCTACTTGCTAGCCGTGCTGTGCCTTTGGCAAATGCTGCTCCTGAAGTCGGGCTCGAACTGGCAGAAGTATTTCATCAGCCGCAAAAGTCTTCTCACACACGGGTTTCTGAGCGGATTGTGCACCTACGTGCTATTCTGGACGTTCCTCTACGGTATGGTGCACGTGTATTGAGATGCAGCAAGTCGGGACAACCGGGTGGGACGTCTAACTGTGGGCCAGGGCTTTGCTGTATAAATTATTGTTTCCAAATACATCATACCAACATTTACCTACCAAACCAATCCTCGGCAAGTGTATTTATCATTGCGGACTATGAGGGTAACACCTGTGTTTGCGCAAGGGTTTACGGCTGTTTGCGGTTGGGCGAATGCATTGTTAAAGGAACCTACAAGGTATAGTTAAATTGATGTCGTCTTGAATGAATGGAAGGAAATCACCGAAAACTTTGTAATGCAAAATCGTTGATGTGCATCGAACCATATTTCAACATACGAGTCGTCGGCCAGTCAGCCAAATCATCATATTGAACAGTTAGTTTAATGTCTTCAAGTATCCTTCAAAGATTAATTATTTTATTGACAACGTTTTTGTAATCTCTAGAATTTAATTTTAACATACTGACTCAACCGCGAACACCTCATCCTGTAACATGCTTGGATTACCTAGCCCCCTTTATTTTGGGAAAAAATATTATTGTTGTGTTAATTTATTCAAAAAGAATAAAGAGTTCCGTAGAATGGCGAAGACGGAATAGCTTCTGTCTGATCAATAAATAGCTTAAAATAAAATAAGCTCAAATAATGGTAAGATTTGTCTGTTTTATTGAAACTTTTTAAATATAAAATGCTTTGAATTAATGCTCAAGATATTGTCTCAACTAGGATGCGAACCATATGAATATGATTGTCTTTTAGGTTCTGCGCTTACAAACTTCGAGACGAGGAACGCATCTCAATTGCTCAATCTCAATTTCAAAGAAAACTAAAAAGAAACTCGCAAAATCATAAATTCCCAAGTCCATGGAACCGGCGGTACGCCGCCGGTACTAGACCGTGGGCAACTATCAAATTACAGTGATTTGAATCAAATTAACTTATCATCATTGTCATCATCAAACGATATCATTGAGCGGACGCTGGATATTATTTACATTTCCCATCCATCGACACTTGCCACCACCGCTGGGAGACCGCAGCAGTTACAACTTGGCTCATGCTCGCCGCAGATCAAATCATTCTTCATCCTCTGCCTAGAAAACGTGCGACCAGACCGGCTACATAGGAAAAGTAGCAAACCAAGGAATTCTACCCGGTGATGACTTTGCCCGCTACTCATCCCGAGACCCATCCTATGGTAGTCATCAGCTCATCCAACGCCGTCGTCACACGACCCGTTCCCGCACCAACCATCGATCAGTACCGCTCGCTGCGCTAATCGCTATTATTTACATCACCGGAAACACGTGCTTCCGGGGCCACTATCTACTCTCCGGTGCGAAACACCGTACCAGGGAAGGGGTGCCACGGAGAAGGGCAACATCATAAGAACTATCTTGTCCGCGTATTCGACACCCCTCCAAACACACCGGCGAACTACGCTCTTTGGTTTGATTGATTAAATCACTTTTCATCACCCTCTTCGAATCGCGGCGTATCGAGGGGACGCGCCCGTAACCGCAACCGAGACACCAATCCTACCAGGCGCACCGGCTGACCGGAACAATATGTCCCGGTAAATTAAAAGGCACTAAGTATACGCACGCTGGGTAAACAAATGATCGAAATCGTGCGGTAATCCGGGTATCGAGGGGCCACAAAATTTACTTGTGCAAACACTGGTTCCTCGCTATTAAGGTACTTGTGTCAAAAGTGGGCGTTAAACTTAGCGTAAAGCAAATTGTAATGTTCGAATGGTACAGCCACATGGTTCTAGTTAACCTATGATTTACGAAGAGGGCAAATTTTAGTCAATTTATTCATGAGATTATCCAGGAAGAACTGCAGCAAATCAGCAATAAACAGCGTAAGAGATGATAATATGTATATAAGAAGTTAAATTGAAGACACTTTTTGTTAATTTTCCCTGTTTGGAAATGTACCATAGAGTCATAAATGGACTACATTTTGAGCGAAATGTCTGTGTTCGTATTCATCACTATTAAACATAGGAATATTGCCACTAATAAATATAAAAACATTGGCGATCGAGAATGAATCGTCTATGAACATGAATATGAACATCAAGCAAAACTCGAACCAATGTTGATTTACATATGAAAGACTCTGAAACAAGAAGACATTTCGCTGATAGTTTCAATTCTCTACCAACGCATTAATGGAAATCAAGTCACTATTTCAAAACCGAAATCATTTTCCAGGCTGTGTAAACCTGTGTAAAAAATTGTTAACTTAATGATGGTATTGCAATTTAATAATTTACGAAATAGAACAAAGAAAGTCAGAACGATGGAAAACGATGCGCCTCTGTTTAGTGAATTGTATTCATTTACTTTCCAAAGGCTGGTGGGAAAGGTATTGATTACCAACGCATCCAAGGATATCAGACCCCTTTCATTTTGAGCCACCGACATGTTACATGGTCCTCACGCACGCAAAAAGGATCAAATCGCTAGCGACGGCTTGTGTGACGAATTGATATGTCACTTTCCCGAAGTGACCGGGAAATGCATCCCTTGGCCGAGGAGCGAGAGCAGTTGGAAAAATAAAACAACGTGGCCATGGAAGAAGTATCGATATCATCGCGTTCACGATTCCGAGTTCCGCCTGCTACCATTGGCCATCGGCTGGTCCCCGGATGTCAGTCACTTGTTTCGATCGTCCGATTGATTGCCGTTCGTCCTGGCTGGAGGCAACTAGGGGGATGGGTTAGAATTTCACGGCATGGGAAACGGAACACGATCGCGGCCGGCGGGAGAGGATCGCTTTGTTATAATTGAAACATAAGAACGTTACCCACCATCCGGGACCTCGGGAATGGTTCCGTTTCCGCCGACGATAGCCCCATCTTGGCCGGACATAACCCACCAATTCGATCATTTAATGAATACATCACAATCTGAAGCAAAATTTAGTTAAAAGTAATGGCGCCCAGTGCCGTGGAAAGTGGAAAACCTGCGAACAACTTTGCCCAACGCCGCGAAACAACATCGAGCGAGCATTGAAAGATGGAAATGTCCTCGCAGGCACTCGACCAACTGGGTGGAGTACATCCCAACTGTAAGGGCCACAGTAAGGCTTGTTGTTGTGTTTTGGCGCAGCTCGACAAGGGGAAGGAAATTGAAAAGAGGAAAAAGCTAGCCGGCTCATCAAATCATGTGGCCTCTTGTGGGGCTTCGACAATCGATACCGCTCGGCAGATCGTCGACAGGGACCGTGGTTCCGGTCGCCGAGCCGCTTCTCGCTTGCTTCATTCATCCGTTCCGTTTACCACGAAGACAGTGCTAGCGATGGCACCTGGGACCTGCTAACGGACACATACGAAAGGATCACAGCGCTAGCGACTTTGAATGGTAAAGCAACGGAGGATTGTGGGAGGATTGGAGGGGGACATAAAGGCGCGCGCGCGCGTTAGGTGGAACAGGGAAAGAACTTGATGTTTCTAGGTATACTCCAAGGCATCCTATGTTATTCGCGTAGTAAAACGGGAAAAAATCATCCCAAGTTCCCATAGTTACCGCATTGATATGCGGTTGAGATATGCTATTCTCGATTGTCGCCATGAAAATAATCAAAATTACACTAATAGCAATGTTTCTATGCACTTTAACCAGCATAGAACAAGTACATGACTCATCAGTAGCAGTTGGAAAACAACGTTTGGCGCATTCCATTACGACTAGGAGGCATTGTAGGCAAATTGTATTTCCTTTGATGGCGACAGAAGCGACAGCGGCGAGCTAGCTCTACTCGTGCTGCTCATAACATGTGCAAACCCCCTCTCCAGCGTCACTGTTGTGGGGCTTCATATTCGTTTTTAATTTACGCCGCGCCACCAACCGCGGAACCGGCGTTGGCGCTCGGAAAACCGGGAATCCTGGAAAAACGTTCAAGCACACACACAGTTATAATGGCTATGAAAGAAAAGCTGTAATTGTGTACCAGGACGGCTCGTGCAGTCGCCCCACTTTTGTTCTGGTTTGCTGTTAACCAATCTCGTGCTCCGATTTCACCCACTATCGAACGCCATCTTGTAACTCCTGGTCAACGAAACGTAATATGGTGTTGTTTTAAATTACATAAATTTAAATAAACTTATCGAACACCGAACGGTGGTCTGCTTCAGCTTGTATCTGAAACAGTCTAGATGTCACGCATGGCAGCTACTAGATCATTTCTACTTCGTTACGATGTCTATATGCTTGTCAATTAAATAGTCAAACTTGACACCCAGTTTGCCATCAAACATTTAAATTTTATAGAATTCACGTGTAATATTCTGATACCTGAATTCCCTAAGCTCGTAGCTTCCGTAAGAGGAAGAGCAAATTATTTCCATATTGGCTGCTCTCTACGATCGCGACGGTAAGACATGCAGCTGCAATTCATAAAAACCTGTCTGCATCCAAAGCTGCAAAAAAAACTGGCTCGCATAAAAGATGACACAGACGAGTCATTGCCCCTGGGATACCTTGAGGAAAAAGAAAGCAAAAAGCCCCAATTAATCCAGCAAGAGGATTCGCCTCGTATGCAAACCATGTGGCCAAAGATTAGTACACATCATTGCGTAAACGTCGTCCCTGGGGTCTGGCTGACTGACCACGGGTAAAGCGCGTACCGGTTACAGCGCTGCTGCTTCAACTGGGGGCAAGAAGCGGTTCGCCAAACTCATCAATGAATTTTCCTGCTACAGCTTCTTCTCAGCGAACGGCTGCTGGTGTTCTTCAAATCTTCCCATCGCATGGATAGACGGGTTTTTGCGAAAGGAGCGAATGGTAAGCCACGCCACTTTTTAACCAAAACGAGATCGTTCGATCGACCGCTTGGTACCGATCCAAAGGGAGGGCTCCGCTCCCTCATGAGGAAGGACTTTTTTTGACAGCGTTTATTAATTTTTTTCTGATGACCACGACCACCCAGTAGGGTGCACAGGGAATAAAAGAATAAGAAAACAAATCCCAAAAACGTACCAATCGAAAGTGAACCGAAGAAGACTCCTTTTCCGGGAGCTCCGGAACACCGAGTCAGCGCGTCAGCCGTGTACTGGTGCGGGATCACTTCGGGGAACGTCATCGTTGTTTCAACCCTTCCTTCCTTCAGCTGAACCGGTTACGTCGTCGAATGGATTACCGATCACCAATGTCTCATCTTACGGTCGAACGACCGAAATCCGGACGGGTGCGGGACGGGACAGCACAGCAGCCCGCATTCACAGAAGGGCCCAACCTGCGAGCGTCCTGCAAGCGGCTGAAGCAGGAGCATTTCGTGCCGCTCGAGTGAACATTACCTTTACCTTCTTTCTTCACTAGCCGTGGCCACACGGGGCGAAAACTCTAGCGCAAACGAAAAAATTAATGTCAAAACGGTTTCGCTTAACCCTTACACGCTGTCAAATTTTTATACGTCCGCGGACTTTTTCGCTGAACCCTTGACGCTAGCGAACGCTTTATTTACGAAAATGTAGGTTCTTTTCGTATTGTTTTTGCATTTTTAATATAAATATAACAGCAACAGCAACAAAATCGTTAAAAACTGCAAAATTTATTCGGAAATCAACTTCAGCGGCCAAAACACAGATGAAAACAATACGTTTGACATTTCGGCATAAATTTTCGGGGTTTTACGCCTGCCACACGAAGCGAAAACATTTTGGCATTAATGTGCAAATTTGCGCGCAAATTTTCGCCCCGTGTGGCCACGGCTACTCGCTTGACTTCTACGTTTTTTTTTTTTGGCGTAGAATCCAGGTCGGTACCAACATCTCGCAACATCGGTGGCAATCGGGAGCAGCATCATCGGATACGGCAGCGCTGATCTGGCGTTTGCTGGGCCAATGTTTTGGATGAAAAATTGGATGTTTGGCGGATCGTGGGAGAAAACATCGGACCGCAGGACATTCAGGGTCGAGCGCTGCAATCGCGCGTGTCCGGTTTCGCCAAGGAATAGCCTGTAGGCGATCATCACTAAGCGTGAGCGTTAGTATGACTGCTGGTAATGTGTTGTTTCTGTTAATAAAAAGGGAGCATTTAATAAGAATTGAAACGAATAAATAACATTAATGTAATTCCTTTTTTTAGTAATGAATTACATAATTCAAGTTCATAATTCAAATGAAGTTCATAATTCTTGTTCTACAATCCAAGTGGAATAAAGTGTTAAACAAATTGTAGCGTAGGTAAACAGACACAGTTCAGACTCACAAACAACATTCCGAGCTCGGAGGTCCCTTGTACAAGTGCCACCGAAAACCCCTGGATTGAAGCTTATCATCGAACAAAAAGGTTAACAAGGATTAAAGCGCATCAGCAACCTTTGAAAAAAGATGATCGCCGTATCCGCGTCCTGATGGCCACCGGCTAGAACGGAAACCGAATGGAAAGCGGAACGCCGAAGAAAGGATAAAATATCAACAAAGTAGACCGGTAATCGATAGCTTCCGTACCGTTTTGATGCTGCAACTGCTGCTCTGGTGGACAGTTTGGACACTGCCACCGTTGCAACACCGGATCAAAATGCTACGTGCAGCCCCAGGATGCAGGATGTGGCACATCTTGCCCGTGGCACCAACATCCGAATCGCTTCCTTACGCTGATACACACGCATCCTGCCCGGCGAGAGCGAATAGTGTGGAAGGGAAGAAGGGGGGGGGGGGGGGGAGTGGGGCTTACTGCGTGGTCTTGGAGGCAGCTTTAATTTTAAACATCGTGTCAGCAGGTCAAACCTGTTGTATGGGGGAAAAAAAACCAAGAAAATGAAAAAGGAAAGTCGAGGTAAAAAAGTATCAAATTTGCGATCGATGCTGTTCCACCGATCGATGGGGCACCGATCGAGCGTTCCCTGGCAACGCGAGACCTTTGCATCGATCGATTGATCCGTGGTTCCTAGCGTACAGTACATGACAGAAAAATGATTAAAAGGCACTCAAGCTCGTACGGGCAGCGAACGTGCAGAGCTGGCTTTGATGGATTCACAGCATATTAACATTATTTGCTAGATGTGTCTCCATGCGACCACCATACTGTAGCAGCTTGCTGCCGATCGCCAAGCACTCTATTCACTGATTCCACAGGCATGGGTGTGCGCCATGGTAGTGGTCGTGCTGGTGGTGGTGTGTGTCCTCAATGCGGTGCGAGCGGCTCTTGAGTAGTCGGATTGTCTTCCTTCCTCCTTGCCTCTCTTCGTTTGCTTCCCTTTACTACTGTCGCCTTCACGCTAGCCATTTGTCCATCATATGTTCCATCCGTTCGCCTTCCGTCTCGGCACGGTGGAAGGTGATGACGGGCTGTCCGGACGACGGGGTGTGTCCGTTCGGCCGGTCGCTGGCTGGCTGGCTGGCTGGCTGGTTTGCTAGCAGAGTTGAGTAGAGGGGACAACGGTTGGTTGTATCGTGTGTTCGTTCCTTTTGGTCTTTTTTTTTGTCTTCCTCCCGTTCATGAACTCACCCCTGGCAAAGAAGGAAGACACCAGAGAAAGGGAAGCATCAACGTATGGGCGTATGGCAGAAGGGTGTGTGTGTGTGTGTGTGCGTCCTGGTCTGGTTGGGCGATAGTTTCGGATAGTTTTCCACCCGGCCGGGCCGGTTGATGGTGACCGGTCGGACTTCGCCCATTCAGTCCTTAGCATACCGTCCTTCCGTGAGTATCGAGCATCGAACCATCTAACCAGTGACCGTCGTCCGGCCGGCACGTTCGATTAGCTAGCTGCTCAAACTCCATCCTTGTCATAGCTGCAGTGTAGTTACAGTTAGTGACGGATCTGCTTTTTGTGTGTTTTTACGATCGCTCGCTAATTCTTCTTACCTATCTCTACCTGACGGGTCCGTGTGCGGCAAGAGAGAACGGAAGTGATCGATAGTAGTGCCTGTGCTATGTGTCTGCTCCCGAGAGCAACCGGAGTAAGAAGCAGCGAGTGCGGCCCCCACTTCTGACCGTGCCATGCTTTCGCATTTCCGGATGCTGCCACTATACCGCTTGCAACGCAGGAGAAACCGCACGAATGGCTCCACCGTTCGATGATGATGCTGGGGCATCAGAAGGGCAACCGGGTGGTAGTGCAGCTAGTTGGTTGGTTGGTGGAAAATTTGACCAAAATGTGGCCCCAGCCGCTATGCTCTGCGAGTGTGCGAAAAAGCGAGTTATGATATTTACTGTTGGGTGTAGCAGCGATACAACAGAAGCATGATCATCAGTTGGCTCGCGATCGATTCGTTTAGACTTCAAACTCACTCAGTTCCGCAGTTCTGCGTTTGTGTTTTTATTCGTTTGGTTCTTTGGTCCTTGTTATCCTGCGTTCGTGCGCTTTCGGCATTTTTAAGTTGATTTTTGTGTGTTTACGCGTGTGTATGCTACGGTTAGATCGGTGAGCTGTCGATCGATCTTGTGAGGTACCGATAACCGGAAGTGTACCAGTATACCGGAATCGAGCAAAGCCGGATGATATCCGCACCGGCACGAGCGTTGGATCGAATAATACATTCACTCTGGGTTAGTAGTTTCGTGTGTACTTCTGGCCGTTGTTCTCTCGATTTTACTTTGTGTGTGCTGACTACTGGGTGTTCCACAATAGGTGCCTTTAAAATGAAATGTAATTTTGTCACAACTGGAGCTCAAGATTCAACCCTCCATTTATTTGTTTTATCACTAAATATTTCAAAAGAGAACTCTATCAATTTGGTTCGAATGTGTCAATTTTTGTTGTCATAAATTTGCGCAAACGTTTTATGACTCAGTCGGAGCTCCATTTCGGTCGAGTTTTACTCGAAAATGTTGATCTAAAGCTGGTTAAGTCGGACCGCCGACCACGTTATTAGTGATGGAACTATTTTTTTGCTTTATGAAGCAGTATCCTGCAGGCAGCAATTTTACTTATCTCATTCAACTTGGAAGTAAAACAAAGCAAATGATTAATTAAAATTATAGACCATCCCATAGCATAGATTGTATAGATTATTTATGGGACTCATTTAACTCTTTAACTTTGATTCTACATTTCTATGAAATTTATGTAATTTTAGTTAGATATTGCCTCACCGGTCTGCGCTAAGCGCGACTTCCAAACTCGGCGATTTAGTAAATTTTTAAATAATCAGATCAGAGTAAATAGATGATCTATCGGAGCGATGCGGCGGTTTGGCGCATTCTAACGTATGCTAGAAACAAAGCGATGCTCGGATCAAGCCGGCAAAAGAACTAGGAGTCTACCGAAACCGAGCAGCAGCATGGAAGCTACTCATGATAAATACGAAAAGGTGGTCTTTGAGTTGGACTTTGCATTGATGTTAATTGAAACGATGCAACAGTAATGAAGTGTCCTCGAATGGCTCGTGTAAGGTACTACTAAACTTAACCAATCTTAGCAGACATATACGCTAACATTTCCGCGAGATGTAGTTCCGATTGCTTGGTCCGATTGTCGTTTTTGTAGACTAGTTCTATGCACCAAAACCAACCATTCTGCGCCCCAGTGACGCTCGAGCACTCTTATTCGAATGCCCTCAAGAGACGCAGGACGGACGATGGACAGTGTTTCAAGATCTTAGGGCTAGTCTGGGCTCTGCTTGAGTTCCGTTCGAGTGCCAATTTTATGTTCTGGTCTTGCTTCTGGTTTGACTGAAAAAGAGTTTGTTTGATGAAAAACCGGTGGTTGGGTACTGTTTTGATGGGACTTATTGCAAAAACAAACAATAAAATAAGGAAAAAAACAAAACCGACGCCATTTTGTTTTCGAATTCACAACCATTTTGGGCGTGGTGAAAAGTCACGTCCTACACTGTGGCATAGTGAGAACGGGGGCGGGCCGTGAGAAGCGCTCGACCAATGGCAGCGCCGGAACCATCTCACTATAGAATCGGCCATCTCACTCCGACTTCGGGCTATTTTCACACCTTCGGGAATCTTCGGCTTTTTTTAATTTGAAACGACCGTTGACGACCGTTAAACGTTATTTTTCCCAAAAGTTGGCCCTCTTTCGAGTGTTCTCGGTCAATTTTACATCAATTGAGAGAGAATCCCTTCCTGTGTCTTCAGACCGTTGTGTTTTTGTAAAATAATAACCCCAAATACGCCAAAACATGCATGAAAGTTGGATTAAAAACAAATGTAACCGAGTACAGTACGTAAGGTTGCACAACGCACTTGCGCTACTAATTTATCGACCAATACTGAAGTAAAAGGTGATGAAGGATTCCACTTGCGCAAGTTTCTACCGCTTCTAGAACAGATTTTAAACAAGTCCTTTTCCTCGTAACTTCAACAAGAAGTATACTATTTTGGCGTTCTACCACGGGAAAGCTCCGCCAGCTTTCCGCCAGTCAAATTTAAGGGAGTTTTGCTTTTGTCCTGCGCTGCGCCGTTATTTTCCCCTAGAGATTCGTAGATGACGATTGCTACTCTCTAATTCGGTCCTTTCCATTTCCGTTCTGCTTTTCCCTTCCACAGAGTTCAATCAGCTACACGAAGGTGGAGCCATGTACATATCATGCGGGAGTACGGATAGCACGGCCCTGGAGACGGAAACGGGGTATGTCCCGAACAATCCCCTCTTCGGAATGCCGCTCGACAGCCCCCAGGTAAGTCCATCGGTATCCAAGCATCCGGTATCCATCGCAACCAACCAATCGGCTTGGTAACGGTCCGGAGCATAGCGAGAGTCCTTGATGGGGCGTAAATTCCGTTTTACCACGTAAAAACGAGGAATCGGGAAACGCCCGGAATACTTTTCGGGACTTTTACCGTACAGCATCCGCGCACGGTTGATCGGGGTGCTAGTTAGTCGGTAGAGGTTCGCGGTTACGCTTCGTTTGGTATCGCTTGCTAGTTGAAAGGCAGATTTTGCACACATTTTCCAATATTCATACTGCATCAAGCTCCTGATAGTTCATAGAACCGGAAGTGAAAATCATTGTGGATATTCTGGCTCTGTCGCTTCGTATGTGGATCAAACAAGTGTGTCTTTTCTCTATTCGCTGAGTCCTAAGTTAGTAGATATTGCAGCAGATATTGCTAGTAGATGTTGTAGTGCTAGTAAGCAGTACAATGTAATGTGTTATATTTGTGAAACAGTGTCTAGAAATAGGGATTATAACAAATCATGTTGTTCACGAATGTAACATTACTGAATGTATTCATAACGTTTGTTTTAGTATATACCAGGTGTAACGGTATGAAATGAACGTCTATGCATAAATGTTACGGAACGTGAACGAACCTTGAATTGATTTTTCTTTGCTTGCTATTACATCTGTTAAACATGTTTAGCAAACATCAAGCCACAGCTCAACATCATCATGTTGAACTTTGTGCCAAAACGTGATGTTTTGCAGAAAAGCATTAATAATTCGAAAAAAAGTTCTGCACTATCGCATTGAACTACTTTTCAAGACATATTCTAATTATATTTGATCAGAAGCAACAGCATTGTTCCGACGGTTTAGAGATGAGGAGCATGAAAAACCTCCAAAAAGTTGAATCCGAATTGGAATCAAAATTTAGATGAAGATGACACTTTGAACCAGAAGCAAATTGCAAGAAGATCACGATTGAAAGATAAATTTTGCATCGAATTATTTCTGACCATGAAACTTTGTCTAGCTAAAAATTTTCAGCACATAAAACTATGTTAACCCTCCAATGTTAATTTGCACAAAACACCCTCACTCCCTTCCGTACTCCGTATACCGTGTACAAAGACGAAGCATGTGTACTTGACAGAGAGTTTCAAATAGAGTCACAAAAAATAAAATGTCTCAAAATAAAAATGGAAATTGAGTGGCCAGCATCATCAAGAATGCGAAACATGCTTAGAACGTGCCTGTGGATTAAGTGTCCGTGCAAACGCAAACTACCGTCGCAACTTATGCAATAGGATATTGTGTAAGGCTCGTTGCAGAGCTGTACCTTGCTAATCGATCGATACTCGGCTTACATCATTGTACAGCGGTTCTGCCTACGTTCTAATGAACTTATCGATATCACGCTAAAACCGATTATGATAACAGCGTTGGCGTCGGCGATGCTAAATTCAACCTCTTTTCGCATCCTTTTTTGCGCAGTATCCCTATCGAAATGGGGCGATCTGTTTTAGTTTTCGATGGATACTAGAAAGCGCAAATGCGTCATGTGAACAACCTGACCAACAGGAACTAGTGTTGGACCATTCCCCATTCGAGAAGGCCTTCGTTTGCTCACGTCAACCGACGGTAATTCACGTGATGGCGTGTCCCTTTTCCCTTTTTGCACTAATGCGATTATATTTGTCGTTGAATTGTGCTTATCGCAGTTCCTGGCCAGTGTTTTTCGTTCTGTCGTCAATAGAATAATGTGTCGACGCTCTGCGTGTGGACAACAGAAAGTGGCGCCGAGGTCTGTGTTGTAACCGACAACAGCACATGTGCGAATCCTCTTGACCAACTTGATGCCTCAACAGGGTGGTGGAACTTGCCCTGACGCAAAGATGCAGAAGTAGCTTAGTGATCGAATGTAAAATCAGGTGTACTTTTTGTCCAGAAATTTGTTAAAAGTTTCAGAACCTTTCAAAAGATGCCCAACGGTATCAAGGTTTTCTTTTCTTATTCGTTGATAGATTGATTAGTTTTTACAATGTATGTACAATGTGTATAACAATGGAGCAAAAAAGGGATCCACAAAACTGTAACAAACGAGGGGTTTACAAAATATTTTCGCTTATCGTCGTTACATAAGAGTATTAATTTTCACTGAAAATTCAAGCATTCAATTATATAAGCGTCTCGTAATAACCATATAAAGTTATAAATTTACGTAAAAAAACAACCACTTACCCAATTTTGTGTAAGCCAACCGAAGTTGTTAAATCTAACGAGTTAAAAGCACAAAACAATCCAATCAAATCAAACCTCTTTACATATTTAAAGTAGTAATCAAAGTGGATTGATTTCAATTATCTATTCGTTATTAAATCATTGACATTTAAATATTGTAGTGCAGCGGTTTAT
>NC_064874.1:32479402-32486902 GCF_943734745.1 Anopheles darlingi | reverse complement strand
AGCATCAATCCCAGCTTCACCAGTCACAGCAAACCCACCAACAGCAACAGCAGCAGCAACAACAGCAGCAACAGCAACTACAGCAAAAGCTTCATCATCAACACCATCATCTTCATCAGGAGCAACAGGATCAGCAACAACAGCAACAGCAGCACCAGCAACAGTATTATCAGCATACGCACCATGGCCACCATCATGGACTTCATCATCACCATCATCATCACCACTCGCAATCGGCTGCAGTGGCTGCAGCGGCCGTCGTAGCTGCTGCTGCAGCCGCCTCGGCCGGGTGTACGCCACCGAAAAGTGAGACACCACCGGACAGTTTCTCTCTAGAACAATCCCCCGGGGCCGTGGCAGCGACTGTAACGAGTACGGTAGCGGCAACTACAACGACAGCTGCTGTAGCGGCGGCCGCTGCGGCAGCGCTCAAGCTGAAGGCCGAAAGTGTCCGTTCGCTCGGGCTCGGCTATCTAACGGTAGCGGAAGCGGCCGGTACCATCAACAGTAATCCGGCGACGGAGGACGACGATGAGGATGCGGGTAGCGGTAGTGGCAGTGAGGAGATGGCCGGTGGGGACAACAAGCCGAATCTGTGCCGGCTATGCGGCAAAACGTACGCCCGACCGAGCACACTGAAGACGCACCTAAGGACGCACTCGGGTGAACGGCCGTACCGCTGTCCGGACTGCAACAAGAGTTTCTCCCAGGCGGCCAACCTGACCGCGCACGTTCGCACGCACACGGGCCAGAAGCCGTTCCGGTGTCCGATTTGTGATAGACGCTTCTCGCAAAGCTCCAGTGTAACGACGCACATGAGAACCCATTCCGGTGAGCGGCCATACCGCTGTAGAGCGTGCAAGAAGGCGTTCTCCGACAGTTCCACGCTCACCAAACACCTGCGAATCCACAGCGGCGAAAAACCCTACCAGTGCAAGCTATGTTTGCTCCGGTAAGTGGCCAGTTTTCGATGAAAAGCGAACGTCTCGAGTACAGCAAAGCCCATCATCAGACATTTCCTTTGCTAATCTGCGTTGCTAATCCCTTGTTTTACAGATTTTCACAGTCTGGCAACCTGAACCGGCACATGCGTGTCCATGGTAACAACGGTCAAGCGCTCATTACTTGACACCAGAAAGCTTCGCAGTTACCATCGAGATCCGCCATCGCCAGTAGTCAGCATGCCCTCGCGCAGTCCCACTATCATCGTCATCATCAGCATGTCTACCAGCATCAGCATCATCAGTCTCAACAGCAAGCGATTCAGCACCAGCAGCAGCATCACCAGCAACAACAGCAGTATCAGATCCCCACCGATACCGTCACATCAAACCATCTTGCACACTCGGCAGCCGCGGCGGCTCAGTACTTCTATAACCGCGATGCTGCGGCCAGTAGCTTTCACCACCATTATAATCGAGCCTGCTCCAGCACATCTGTTGTGGGGCCTGGGGCCGCTAGTTTGGGGGCTTCTGGTAGCTTATCTGGTGGTGCTGCTTTCAAGGCACTTCCGTCGGCCACACAACTTTCCTATTTTGAAGAGTCCTATCATCACTTTCAGCAGCAGCATCAACACCAGCAACAACAGCAGCAGCAACAACAACGCAGCAAGTACGATGAGAACTTGGCACTCTTTGGAAGGAATAATTTCGTCAACATTTTCTAATGTGACATTATCGAAGACGCGGTTATTTTGAATATTGCATAATACATAATTTATCTAGTCAAGGGCAGACAGGGCAGCTTAGAGGCAGCAGAGGCATGGTAAAGGGAACGGATCAGAACTGTATTTTAGCTAAGCCACCAGGCGAAGGTTACTAGGTAAAAATCAAAATGCCAACCTAAAAATAGACATTGTAAGGTAAATGTTGTTGGACCGTGGTTTGAAGAATCTCACTTAAAACCATTTATCGTTTACCGTGCACTGGACTGTACGAGAGGAGACAGCGAGGCTACCACACTAGATGTGCTATCATCCAAACACGGCCTTCCGGCTCGATTACAAAGAGGAACTTTATGATGCTACAAACGTGACAAGTACTCCGTTAACTGGCTTTCTTACGATTAATGGAGGAGAGCTGGGAGGAATTGTTCAAACAAAGATTAATATAGACTAGACGTTAAACCAATAAAATTATGTACAAAACTTGACTACCATTGTGGTTCTTTTGGTGATCATCACTATGCTGTTATGAAACCATTTTGTTTTGTTGCAAACGATTTTACTTAAATTTATTTGAAAAATACGGAATAGCAAACCAAAATGACACACTCTTATAAACCTTCTGCAGATCGACTTTTCTCGAATGTGGACTTAGACTCTAATTATGATATTAAAAGAAGGAGCAAATCATGCAAATATAGTTATGATTCATCTGACGTGCATTATTGCACATTGGCTCGTTGACTCTTTTCCGAGGACACTTCCATATCACCTCAACATCAGCCCCTACTTATCGTAGTCGTTGGCTGGCTGGTAAATGTGGATCGTCAGATTGACAAATCGTAACATAGGTATTTAAAAAGCATCATATTTACATCATCGAAAAGGTTTAGGAAACAATGGAAGAGTGGACAACATTTTGAATTACGTTGCCCAAAGAGCCCAAATTCCACAATTTCTTTGTAATTTTGGATAGAATGCATACGCGCGGTAAAATTGGGATGAGAGAATGATTACTTGAAATGGAATTGTTGAACGAAAAAAAAAATAGGATTGTGTTTTGAATTCATGATTCAAACAATTGAAAACAATAGGGTAAAACTCGCGTTCTTCCTTAACCTTTACAAGTTAAAAGTGTGAAAGAAAACTTATGAGGCAAGAAATCAGTAGTAAAAGAAGAGCAGTTAATATTGCCGAAAAGTGTGTCTACGTAAAGCTACTACATAACAAACACCTTTTCAATTTTCGGGGCCCGGAACGATTCGTTGGTTTTCGGGCAGACGATGATATCGTTCTCACGGCGCATCTGTTCGATCGCCTGCTGGCCAAAGATCTGCCCATTTGGCAGCATCATTGGTAGATTGTGTTCGTTCAATGGTTTGCCAGTAATTCTGTGATGAAAAGAGAAAAATAAAAAGACGCATAAGATAGTCAACCAGCGAGAATGATGGAAATGTTAATCCTCGCCGTGCTCTACCTGCAAATCAGTCGACTCTGGGCACAGTGTGAGAAGGGTAGATTCTCAGCGATCTCGTTTACGTTCTCCTGACACACGGGGCAGTTCATATTTTTCGATGTGTATGAATAGCACTGCGGTGTCTTGAGTGCGGAAATTCCCGCCTGCACAGCCACGCTCAACACCGATTGGGACGGTAGTTGAAAGAGACGATAATTCTCCAGCCGAAAGTGCAACACGAGATCATTCCAACGCTGCGGATCAAACAACTTCCGATACGGCTCTACTTCGGTGTTCACTTGGAACGCTAGCAACGCCATATACTGGCGTATCTCTTTCAGTTGCTCGTGCTCAAAAGCGGGAAAGTATTTTTGCGCATGGCGCACCGCTAGCATCCGATGGTCTTCCCGGATCAGCTCTACAAACTCTTGCACGCGCAGCTGAAACTCGATCGTCGAGTTGATTTTCTTTAGCTTCGATTTGTTATCGTTGCACCAAGCGATGCACTTGGCAGTGCGACGGTTTACCAGGTCTCGTTCAACCTCGCGGGTCACCTGAAAGATGTCTATGTTGGTGAGATCACGGATGCCGCTACGATCGGCTAACCGCTCCGCGGTATCGTAATATCCAAGCCGCAGAAAGTGCTCCACGATCATTCGATCAAGGCGTATTTTCTTCCACTGGCTAGTCGCGGCGGCCTGTAACTCCAGCGTCGCAGCATCAAGCGGGGGACTGAAATTTTGCTTCAAATGTTCCAGTCGTCGCTTGCATACGTATCCGGCGGATAGTTCCTCTGAGATGCTTTCTTCGGCTTTGCGCTTCAGCACCTGCAGCCGTTCGACGACTCCACCCAAGAGGCGCGATATCTCTGAGCTGGCCGAACCCTCTGACAGGCCCTTCTCCAACTCGGAGGCCACATTCTGTATCTGGCTTAGCTCACGATCGAGCGTTTTCTGAGCAATACGGAAGCGCTTGTTCAATATCTCGTAAGGGACCTTAGATAGAATGAAAGTTCAAACCATTATCAAGATGTGTTATAGATACAAACTAAAAGAAACCCAACCCATAAAAACCAGTATCACCGAGAGAGAAGCAGCAAGGAAGGAGGTTTTTGGAAGGAAAAGGGCAGCTAAAAGAAACTGCGATTCACGTTCGGATATCAGTCTTTACCGCAGCAGGCCATTTTGTCTACACGCCCAGAAGGTGATGCGCAAAACGAGATGGGGATCCATTTTGTTCCACACAATAATTTTTTTTCCGTTCTCACTTCAGGATGAACTGCTTCGCGAAGTGTGAAAACGGATCGCAGAAATTACCTTTAGAGTAGGGTGTTCCATAGCTTTAATTTCAGCCATTTCCCTCGTGCACACACTCTGGTTGGATCAATCAGAACTTTTTGATCTGTGTTCCCTTCACTTGCTGGCTCTGGCGCTGTACTGCAGAAATCGAAATCCTTGGTGCGAAACTGGCGAGCGTTCCGTTTTGCTAAGAACGCTGGAGCCACGAAGCCTCTAACATTCTCGAGACAGAGATAAGGCCAGTTAAAGTTGGATTAATTCCTGAAGTGAGCCAAATTCTGCAAAAGTGATAAAAATCACTTGGAAAGACAAAAGAAAGTCGGACGATCCGAATGTTTTGATGATCCGGCCTATTTTTCCATGTTGGCAGTTGCAAATTATACTAATTTGCTGTTATCACCTTTATCTTTAACACGAAACTCTTGAAAAAAGTTAAAAATTCCCTTTTTTTTGTTCACACCTCAAAGCCAAAACATCGGCACAGTGCCACGCAGACCATTTTTAACACACAATTCTGACTTTTTCATGCATAATACGTATATTTTTCCGACAGTCACTGTGAAATTTGCTCCATCGTTTACAACGCTGCGGTTCCGGGAGTCAAAAATTCCTCGGAATTTTCGACTCCTGGATCCGGTTTACACGCAGAACAGCGCTGCCAACCTGACGGAGTGACGGAATTATTCGAGCAATTTTGCGGCGGCGGCCATTTTTCGAACAATCGCAGGCAGCAGGACGCGTTTCTTTTTCCTCCATCGACCGGGCGGTGAAAATTGGTGAAAACTAGAGAAAATTAGCTCGCTTGCGAACTGTTTCGGCGTGCAAATGTGGCGCGTTGCGTTCCCCTGTTCGTTCCGGTGCTAGTTCAGTGACAAACGGCGAAAAGTAAGTGTTTCGGTTTGTGGTTACCGCGCCTCCAAGCGGAGCGTTCTTGTGAAGCGCGGAAAGCGGTGCCGCCGTAAGCGGAGTGCGTTTTCTGCCGGAACCTCACGAATGGCGGCTCAGCCAGCATTCCACGCTGATGCTTGGTTTGTGGGCTCGGAAGAAATGCAGGCAGGACTCCCGGAATAATGCTGAAAAGGAATGTGGCGCTCGTTGGTGGTGACTGAAATCAATTCAGGGTGGAGGGGAGGGGGGCACCTGATCCGGAGTGCAGGTCAAACGGAAGTGTGATCCCCTTTTCGTACGCTCAGCCCGCAACGCCACCAATAAAAGCCAATCTTGTTCAAGGTGGCCCACGGGCTGTCGGCGTCGTGAAATGGATAGTTTTTTTTCTCTCCTCTTTTTCGCTGGCACGGTGACCCCAACCGCAAGATGCCGGCCGCGGCGGCAGAAGGTCGGCCCGAAATACACCCGGGAAGAACGCAGAAACGCGCGCGCGTTCCTTCTTTCTGCGAAAGGCAGAAAATGTGTACGACGATGGCTGCTGCTTGTGTGTGTGTGTGTGTGTGTGTGTGTGTGTGTGTGTTTGTGTGTACGTGTCACCGCGTGTGTGCGGCATCCACCGCCGAGAGAGGGCCATCAGCACAACGATCGCAAAAACGAAGCAGCAGCGGAAAGAGGAGAAACGAAAAAGGCCTTTTCCTTTTGCTTTTTCTCATCACGATGCGCTCTTGGACCGGTTGCTAGAGTGTGGAGGAAGAGGAGAGGAGTGTGGTGTTTGGTGCGCGAGAGGCAGTGGCGGCAGTACCCCGGTGCGAAGGTGGTGGCTGGCGGTTTGTGGAGGATGAAGGAGATGAAGGGGGTGTGCGCGAGAAGCGGCTGGCTGCTGGTTCATGGCTTGATGACGCGTTCGCATAGTGGTATGGGGCGGAAGTGGTGCTGGTGGTGCTGGAAGACAGGAGGAGTGCGATTGAATCGGCCATATTCTAGTCTCTCTTTCTCGCTCTCTCTCACTCTGTCATCTCGACAGAGGCAGCAGCAGCAGACCGACGACGGACGGCAAAAAGAGAGCGAAGATCTTCTTCCTTTTTGTTTTTGTTTTACTCTTTCTGGTTGTTTTTGGAAAGGTGCGCTGCTACACTTTCCGCCACCGTTGCCACTGTCGACTTCGATGATGAGTGCGAGTGGAAGGTGTTTGTGATTCTCTCTCTCTCTCTCTCTCTCTCTCTGCCGTTCTTGTGTGTGTAGGGCAATGATGTGACGCGGGTGCGTGTTTTTGTGTTTTACCCTCTTCTGTCTCTCTTTGCTTTACTTTTCAATTCCAAAGGACAAACGGCGGGTGAGGGAGCGTGGCTCGCCTGTTTTTGCCTTTTGCGCTGGAATCAAATTTGAGCTCCATCCGCCATCTCATCGGCACCATACTTACTGGCCGGTAGCGCCGGTCAAATGGACGCTGGCCATTGCGTCGGGTCTTTGTTAGGGTCTATCATTGCTATTCTACGGTGGACTAATGCTGCTGTTGTGCTGGCTATTCGTCGCTTTCGGAATGAGCGTGTCTTGACACGGAACCGCAATCCTTGAAGTTTGGCCAAGAAAAGGGATGTTTTCCTTTCCTAATCGAGCCCCTCTCGGGGATTGGTCGGTTGAATCGTTCAGGAAGTTTTACGCATCGTGAGTGTGCGTCCATCTCTGGTATTTTCGTAAAAGAATGGATTAACCAAGGTCGTAAAGACGCATAATACGCTCTGAGTTGGCCGTGGATCACTTGCGTACTCCCTGTCAACCCATACACGCACGGCACACTGCACACCACCATACAACACAGCAGCCCAGCATCAACGCTCTCTGCACCGGCATTTCTATCAACACCCAAGCGGAATAATAGATGCAAGATACTTAGAACAGAGACATCACGGTCCGATGTGACCGTTTCGGTAGTAGGTTAGAGCTTGGTCCAAGCAATTATGGTGCCGGCTTGTGACAAAATCCCCCCCATCTGGCAAGAAGGTAAACTTATCGTAGCATGCGTATATGCTGCAAATACATCGACAACCGGCGGTCCGACCGTCGGTTTGACAACTCACAAACGAGATACCGCCGGTTATTCGCCTTTGTCCTTTGTTGACATGTGTGCCACGGTGGTGGAACGAGGCGCGGGTCTCCCCACACGCGCGGGCCTCCTCGCGCCAAATTCGTCATTA
>NC_064874.1:32449402-32474402 GCF_943734745.1 Anopheles darlingi | reverse complement strand
CCGCGCGCCCGGCTGCTCTAGATGATTCAAAAAAAGTTGCATAAAATGTAGGGTAAGCGACCATCACCACTGAGAGAGCGTTGCCGGCAGCAACGCGCAGCGATCTGTGTCTGGATATCGATTTAAAGGTTGAGAAAATGACTAAAATCCAAAATAATAGATGGCATTCCACCAGCCGTGATGATGACGATGATGCTGCATTGCTGTTTACGCACACCTTGCGGAAAAGTGATTAGCTTGTCGAATACTCTCGCCCTAAATGTGGGTCTCTTGGTCGGTATTGGCTAATTTGTGGTATTTATGTGAAAATTGAAAAAAATAAACAAAAAGAATTAACCTTTTTGAATTCATAACAGGTAATCGCTTGCGTAACTGTTACGTATATTTGGTTGCTCGCGATACGCAGCACGCGGCAAATAATTTCACCAAATGACAGCGCACGCAGCGTCTCTGGTCCCCTGTCATTTGCACAGGGGGAAATGGATATCGATTTTCCTGGCATGGCCTGCTGCGCTACCGTGTCTGTTCTGTTGCTGTGTGGTTTGGTTGGGTGATTTATTCATAATCGGACCTCGCGAAGTACCTTTGGTCTGCAAATACAAGCGAAAAATCCGGTGTGTGCAAGTGGTTCCAGCGCGCGTTTCTTTCGCTATTTTTCCTGCTGTCCACTTCCACAATTGCCATAGATAGGCTTTCTTTCTCACTTTTTTTTGATCGAATGTCTGTGTTCCGATGTGATTTTCTCCGTAATATGTTACTGAGGACTCGTTCCAAGTCCCATTTTGGGGCGATTATTCAAAGCCAAGAGTGTGTGTCACTGGCAAGTTCGGAGGAATTTGAATCGCTACGCTTCGTTACAATGCAATGGAACCAATTATGCTCAACAATGTGTGTGACGGAGACGGAGTAAACATTTGACCAATCGTCGCCATCATATTGATTGCGCATGGTTGCTGAGAGGATGCGGTAGACCAGGAGTCCGTGAGAAAGGTGTATTCCATGTTGTGTTCATGGACTCTGGCAATTACGATTGCACGATGAGGTACTGTGTTGTGCACTCTTCCTCTCATACTCGGCCATATCCGTTCGTCCTTCTGGCTCTGTTTGTGTTCGCAATAATTAAAATTATTGATTTACTTGCAGATTGTTTATATGCTTCTGGGCAGATGGCCATATGAGAAGAATGGGAAGGTTCTAGCGGTGGTTCCGTTTCGGTGGTGGACTACTCTGTATTGCCAACATCCTCAGCATCACCATCGTTTTATGCTGTGGCTCCCATGGTGATCGGTCCCCTGCAGCCTTCTTCGATTATTGTGCTACAATGGATGCGCCTGCCGTTGACGTTGGCAGATAGTAAAGGAGGCTTTGCGGTGGCACTCCCGGTGTTGCTCTTGTCTATTTGCTGCCGCCCCGTCATATGTGCCGTCTGTTACACGCCCCCCGCTCTCCCACATTTGGAATCGATCGAAAAGAATAGAGATTTATGGAAAACGATTTTTCCAGCAAAAAGTTGCAAAATATGTGCGAACAATGCCATCACATACCGGAGAGAGGCGCAGCGAAAGAGAGATAGATGCCGGTTACCGTTTGGAAGATGGCACCAGTGTTTGAAATTGTATTTGCCATGGTGCTGCCTGCTGGATTGCGGCATCAGCAGCCCATTCACCATAAAAAAGCCGAGCACAAGAAATCGTGCCAGCAATCAATATTGGAAACGATATGCTTTATACCGCACGGCTATGACCAGAACCGTATCGTCCTATCCAAGGCCACACACACATATTGGCCGACGCTAAAGCTCATGTCATACACATCACAAATTTGCTGGCTACTGGTCCCCTGAGACTCGTAGCGCTCTGTCCGATGTATGAGCACCAACATGCTGCTATGTTGGCAGGATTAATAGGATTAAATCCTGCTTCAATTGTGCACAGGAATGGAATGGTACAGGGAAGCAGAGACTAGATGATGGTTGTGTCTAATGTTATTGCTACGGTCCGACGCACTTGGATTTTTGATGAAATATTGATTGTTCTGGTCTGTTGTGGACGAGAATGATCGTCACGTGCACGAATCATTCGCAAAGGTGCTTACCCGTTTGTAAATGATAATGGTCCTGGAATGGTGCTGCCTACAGAACACAAATATCTCTCTCTCTCTCTCTCTCTCGTTCTCTTTCTCGGACATTGTTGGCTCGTCTGGAGCGCTCGATGATTGTTTTCAGTAAAAAATCTGCTCTCTGCTGTGATGCTTTAAGTTCTGGTTCTGTAACGGGAAGATATGAAGAGAGAGCACAGGCGCATCCTGCATTGCGCATGGAAGTACCTCTCCCCCCCCTCCTCTCTCCTTCACCATATGCAGAAGGATATGCAATGTTCGGGGATGCTTTAGAGATCGAGAATGCAAACAGTTTCTATTTACAAAAAGGGTGCTGCCCATACGAGTGAGTTAAGGGTTTGTAAAGGTTAAGTAAACGATGTTGACCCCCGCCAAGGAGGTTATATGGATGAAGAACCTGCGCTCAACTAGTTACCGTTGGTTCGTTGTTAGCTTGCTGCTTGGTGCTACGGCTTTGATGTTCGTCAGAGAGATCTTTCTCCACGACATACGAATAGTGTGGTGGTTGTCAAGGTTATTGTTAAGCCGTGTATGTGCTGGCTGCTCCTCTTGCTGCTGCTGCTGCTATGGCAACACGATGCAAGTCCACTGGAGGCTGGCTTGGCTTCGTCGTCAAGCTGTATGCGCTGTCTTTTGTTGTTTTTTTCCCATCGTGTGTGGCCAGAAAAAGTTGCATCTCCCACAACGCATCGGCAGCGTTCTGCTTCGACCTGAGTATCCTTCCATGCCATGCACATTGCGTACATGCGGCCCCTACTTTGTATCAAGAAAAGACTCCATCTGCAACTGCATGTGTTTTGCATGTTCTGTTGCGCTGAACTCGCACGCGCGTGCGTGTGTGTGTGTGTGTGTGTGAATGTGCTACTGGAATTTAATTGTCGTTCCACAGTTGACAGATTCCGATGATGGAATCTTTTACTATGGGAGCATTCTTATCAATTTTATCGAAGCAACGTTTTCGCGCCTACACCAAACCTGCGATGGATGTATGTGTATGTGTGTGTGTGCATGACAACTCACAGCCTCTGACTGTCTGATGCATGGACCAGATGGTAGCAACCAAGGCAGCAAGCAAGCGAACGTGCGTGCGTGCATGCATGCCCGGCGCTCTCGCGCGCGACGTGTGTAATGATGGTGACGGTTGTTTAACTGTCAACTGGAGAATGTTCCTCCATTTGACTCACTCGGCTGTAGAGTGTTGGAGGAGAGGAGCTGGTTTGTTGCGTTCGTGCCGTACCACAACCTATTCTACGGAGGAAATGGAGGAGACATTTGCTTGAAACATCAAACGATGCTGCTAACGGGCGAGACGCGAGATGGGACGAGTGCACCTGGTTGGTATCGCTTTTATCTATTTACATCTCCCGAAGGTAGCGAACAACATAGCACACGTTCCATCTTATTAAATCGCTGAGTTGACATTGGCAAGTGGGAGTGAAACATTGTGCCCAGTTGCAAAGCTTTAAGGTGTTTAATGCTTCAAAATCTATGTTTACAAGCTAATGTTATCGCGCGTCACACCCTTGGACGGTCGTCTACAGCTCTTGCGGCAATTTCTGAACGCGTTGGCCGCCCTGTATGATTTTATAAGACCTCTGAAATATAGCAATAGACAGAAAGGTGTATGCCAACCTATTAATTGATGCCTTAATTTACCAAAGTTCAGACCGTGTGATTCAAGCTTAAGATTTTCGCGTCCCTTCGTTTGCTGTTGCTGCTGCCACCCGAGCAAAACGCGTTCCTTTGGTCGTCGCGTTCCTATATAAAGCAATGGAGGAGAGGGAGTACAGTGTCTGGAGAGTGTTTTCTGTCTGTGTATGAGTGCAAAATAAACCGGAATGTAATAATATTTGAGCGTGAATTGATTGGCTTCGGCTTCCGCGGTGCTTCTTTATTGCTGTAGCGGGTAAGAGAGAAAGAGCGAGGAAGCGAGTAAGTGGATGACAGGGAAGAAATGGCGTGCAAAGATGCTACTGAGTCTGTGTTGCTTTGCTGCTGCAACCCCCGGTCCCAGGCCCAGGCAAGTGGAGTGGAAACTGCGTCGCGTACGGGGCTTTTTTCCATTTTATTAACTCACGTCGAATCATTGCTCTCTTCGCGTTCGGTTCGCCGGGCTTTGGGAGGAAGGGAGCGAACCGGTTTTCTGGAAGATCTGGAATAGCGACGCGACGCGACGCGCACCCCTTAGCACGGTTGCACTTCGCGGTGCAAAAGTGATCGGGAATGATGAGCGCGTTTGCTCACTCTCGCTCTCTCTCTCTCTCTCTCTCTATCTTCCTCTCTCTGTTTCTCGCTCACCTCACTCGGGCTTCGACTTCTCACGGCCTGAGCAAGAGCCAGACGCGGGATTCATCGCGGCGAAGCGATGACAGAAAGTCAAGGTTTTCTTTACTCGCTGGTGCTGCTCTCTGGTCGCTGATAACTGATACACCCCGGCCGTGTGGAAGAGGGGAGAAGGGTGACGAAAGAGGCCTGTCTGCTTACTCCGCTGTTGGTCGCTTTTGTTACGCTAACGCTCCTCTTCTGCGGCCGGCTGCGTGACGCGATTTCGTCTTGTCCGTGCTCCACGCTCTATCACCGGGCAGCTCCGAAACCGGAATTAGCAACAGAATACTCGTGCTCTCGTGGTCGGTGTAAGGTAGGGTAGGGGCGCACGGTGGGAGGAGGAGGGTGCCATGTAGAGAAGCACTAAGACACACACGCACATTCAGTCTGGTGCGCAGGCGGGTGGGGGGGGGGGGGGGGGGATTTAGGAGAGGTTGCGCGCCGCCGTGATAATCAGCGAACAGCCGCTGTCTCCATCGCGGGTTTACCTCCTTCCGGCGGCGGTTGGTTGCTGGCTTTCTGTCGACATACACGCACACAGGGAGCGGTCGTCAACCGGTTCAGTTCACTTGACCGTGATAGTAGTTTTGTGTTTCTTTTGTTATTTTTGTTGGCATTATGTCTCCGAGACAACCTCGGTCTGCGGGTGCGCTCAGTTGCGTTGCTGCAAGATAGCGTTCTTGGGGGCCGGATGAGGGACGCATTGAATGAATTCTGAAGATGCACCGTAATTGTGGAGGGGTTAGCTAACTGGAAAGAAAATACATGGAGCAATTTTTCGAAAAATCCCATTTCAAGCCAAAACAGGAAACAGGATTCGCGATAGTATGTAGAGCAGCACGCTGCTGCCGGTATTTTGTTAACTTACACATCATTTGCTAACTGCCTCTACGGGGCGCCTCTATCGCTATCGGTAAGTCGTACCGCCGTTATCAGTGCAACGGCTGCTAGCGCACGCTCCTTGTACTGCTTGGCGCAGTGAGCTTTAGCGGTGCTTAAACACCACCATCATACCAATTGTGCCATATACCGCCGCACCATGCACGCTGCAACGAGTGTGATGAAATCGATCAAAATGTCATGAAATCGTCTGACCGACGACTCCCTTGATCATCATGATGTTCTTCCACCATCATGGTATTCACCAGTCGAATGGTGTGTGTTGCTTGGATTGTTCGTTTCCGTAGATAGTTTTTTTTTATGTGGTTGTTATGTTGTGTTGGTATAAATCTGTCATCCAACCATCGCAGCACCATTTGCCTTAACTTCTCGGCCCAAAAGGAACCACTACTAGCGCCTCTGCTCCCATGCGTCGCCCATAAAGTCGTTAGTCAGTTGCATATGCAACTGATTGCAAGTGAGAAAAGTGATTCCTGGCACAAACTCTCTAAAATATTATTAGGATTGCATGTACATGACAAAATACTTTAACAAGGAATTTGTTCACGCGTAACTTCATTGTAATTTTGAAATTTTTGGCGAAATGTTTCAATTTAAAGAACATAAACAAACAAACGAAGTAATTGTATTGAAGTCCTGCAGTACAGAGCATGAAAATCGCACAATCATGGTGTTGTTTGCGGACAAGTATAGTTTGGTATTTATGTTTATTGTTTGTATTTTTTTTAATTTTCATAATTTTTGAAACACACATTTGATGGCCAGGTGCAAAGAACAAATAATATATGGTATATTTTCGCGGCCTATGTTAGAGGAATTGAAAAATTCACATAGCACAACTCTGTTGCATACCTGCACCACTCCGTTACCGATATTTGGTGGTCTGCTTTTCAAAATGGCCACTTTTGCATTTCTTTGATGTGCGGTGCGGTACGGGTGCGATGCGCGCTGTATGCCGTATTGGCCTTCTTCGGCGTCTAAATTTTCCCCGTTGATCGGTTTATTTTCTGGCTCGGAATTTCACATTCACTCTGGCTCGTTATCACTTGCGTTGTGTGGACAAAACACGTCCCAGTCGAAGGAAGGAGGGGCGGGGGTACGGTGGTGCCCCTGGTTGAGGTGCTAGGTGGTTGGTTGAGTTGATAATGATGATGATAATGTGTGGCGAAATGGCGGGTGCTTTGGAGTGTTTGTTTATTTGTGCCATCGTCTCCTCGCCCCTTGTCACCCCCGCTTCAGCAGCCTCTCTTTAGACTCTATCTTGACCCTGTGGGGGGGGGGGGGGGGGGCTGCTGTTGCTGCTGCTGCTGCTGCTGCTGCTGCTGGTGGATGTGTTTGGCTCTCGAACGGCGATGGAAATGATGGCGCCCGACACACATCACACACCCAGGTGTGTACCCGCCCGTACGTTCCGTGTTACCGTTAGTCCATCCTCTCTTTTCCCTCCTCTCCACCATTATCTTCTTCGTCGCAGCGGCGTTGGGCGCGAGACGCGTTACTTCTCTATCGCGGGCTGTAGAGTGAGTGCGTGTCATTGGGCAATCACAGGTCGAAACGTGCAATGTGTGTTCGTTCGTGCACCAATATGAGGTAACGGTGTGGCTTGTGGAATGGCGATAACCGCTATCCGCGGTGGCATGTTGCTTCGATGCAGCTCCTGATAAGAATCAAACAGCATCAGATCGGAGCGACCAACGAACGGCGCGAGGGAAGTTCGTTTTCGAATGCGCGTTTCCAGCGCATTGGTGCCTGTTGGATCGCAAATGTCACAAAATGTCGTTACTAAGCACACATACACAGGTAGATATAGCACCAGTAAGCATTATAACAGTAACTTATACCACTTCTAATGCATCGTGAGACATCGTCTTTTAGGGGATTACTGGATAGGGAACGTATGTGAATTATATCATGCTTGGCCTTCATGCTTATCGAAGGCATTGAGAGCATTGTTTGAGAAAAAAGTGTTAAGGAAAAAAATCTTTCCTTATGTTACTGTGATTCATTTGGACTGACTGCTCTAATACCATCCATGTAGGCTTCACTAAAATATGAAATTGCCCCTAGCCGTCCCCACAATCCGTGCTGTGCTCTTTGTCCTCTGTTCTCCTAATAAACTTGACTATCTCATTCGTCCCGGAATCGCGCAAACCTCCTGAACCTGAACGGCGCCGGGCGTGCGCGTGGTCGTGTCCCGTGTGCTGCTCTTGGTGATTTATTGGTTTTCATTTTCCATCTTCTCGATGGTCCGGCATGTCCGCACACCGCGACCGCACCTTGTCGTAGCAACAACAGCAAAGGAGCGCGAGCGTGCTGCTGGCCAGGTCACCGAAGTGGTGTTGTCTGTCTTCACTGAATCTGACCATAACCGGTTACAGACCCCACCAGACCCCCCCTGCCTGCGTCCCACTAAACACCGATCCGTAAACGTGATTTTTTTTGCATTCTCCCTTACCGGGTTTTTCTTCGTACAGGAAATGACTCTTTCAAAGGGGGTGAGTAGGACAAGAAAGAGCAGAAGCGGTGGTAACGGCGGACAAAAACTGTATTGCCTTCTTCTTGCGTGCCTCGCGCCCGCCTTGAGCGCTTAAAACTGCGTTCCCGCGGCCGTGGCGTGGTCTTTCTAGAAGGCACCTCACGTGGGCGTCTCGCTGAAGGGCAATCGAACCGGCCACCACCGCCGCAACAACGCTTGTGATGCGCGTTTATGTGTGCGTGTGTATGTTGTTTGTGGTGTGGACTTCTTGGAAAGCGAGTCACGCAAAGACCTGCATCGCTTGTCGTGCTCACTTCCATTAACGCGGATCCAAAAGAGAAAGACAAAAAGCGAAACATCGCCACGCACTCACCAACAATGCCGCCCCGGTCTCAGTGGTGGACGGCGGCCGGCATTCTCGTCGTCGTCGTCGTCTTCGTCGTCTGCCGGCTTTTGCTTACCAATTGGCGCGTTAACCCTCTGTCTCCTCACGGTCACCACACCAGCCACCCAGCCAGCCAGCAAGCAGCAACAGCAACAGCAGCAACCATACGATGTGCGGCTGCTCACTTCGTTGGTTACTTTGTTGGCGCGTCTTTGCGTCTTACGATTTTAACTCTGCGTGTGTTTGTGGGGACAGCAACCAACCGCGCCTCATTCCAATGATTGCTACGATGAATGCACATTCTGCTGGGAGAGCTGCCGCCGGTTGCTGCAATCCATCCCGCTCAAGAAGGCGTTCCTCGATGGTGAAGGAAAGGAGTACGAGAGGTAGGGGTCGCTCGCCGGATGGAACGCCGTACGAGGAGAGATGTGGTGGAGCAAAAACGTGGGCAAAAAATGGAATGGACCACCGCAGTCCCACCAAAACACTACCACCTTAAAACCGCCGATGAGCTGCTATAGCAAGGTTTTTTTTCATGCCTTGCTTGTGCCCTGTACCAGCGTTAGCGTCTTCTTTCAAAGTCGCCGTTCCGCCTAACTCTGCACCGCTATCCTCTCCACAACTCTACCCTTTCCTCACGATTCTTGAAACAGATTCTCAATGCATCGGGCAGAAACGGTACACAACACAGTCGAACAGCCATGGGATATGAGGGAAGTGGGGAACAGCCATGGGATATGAGGGGGATGGGGGCTTTACCACAAACCCTTTACTTCATATTTTCGTTTTTCTCTTCCTTGTTGCTTTTTTAATTCATCCATTCCGTCTGTTTCAATCGGGACCTCCTCAAAGCAGCATCATCTTACCGAATCGTGAACATCAATCTTCTTTTTTTGGCGCTCGCTCGCTCCCTCTTGTGCGCGGGAGCACTTGTTGAAAGTCGACCAAACCAAAGTGCGCTTGTTACGAAGGTGTGGTGAGCGTCACAGTGTCACTGAACGCGTGCTGAAAGCTGGTCAGTTGCCAACAATATTGGGTTTTATTGCTTAAAAGATGTCCGCATGCTGGGATAAATTTCGAAACTGTTTATCAACAAGGTAGATTCGAGTTGGTTTATTTGTCTCTGCCTACTTCATTATCTGCTGTTTTTTAGAAGATATACACGTTATATTGATTGTTGCTATTAGTTAACTGAATAACTGAATATGGTTTCGGGAAGAAGCTCTTTTAAGCCTTCATTGGCTTAAAGTTGGTGTCATTTTGATTTGCCTCAAATAAAACGATAATACCCTTGAAATAAGGTAAAATTTTATAAACCATATGTGGAATTTTTTGAGTTGAGAAAAGTTGAGTACATAAACCGCCACCTTCTAGAAGAATAGAGAAAAACCCGTTTCCAGGTTTCGCGTGCCATATTTTTTTGCCACTGACCGAATCCCCGTACATTTTTGGAGTGATCCGTTCGTTGCTGTTGCCCTTTTTTGGAGGCCGCGCTGCCGTACAACCCACCGGGGTTGGTAGCAAACCTCCTTCACTTGGAGCGTTCTGATTTCAGATTTTTGTCCCACGTTTTTGGTGGGCTCTTTGTCTCGTTCTCTTTCTCTGACACACACACCTTCCAGACCGTTCCATTTCGTTCCTCTTGCTCGTTTTCATCTCATTTCTTTCCCATTTTCGCGGGCGTAAAACCGTAAACAGCACCCGAAAGCACGATCGAGGTAAGGTAGTGGTTGCAGGATTCCCTTTATGGTGATCCGAGGGGATTTTTGAAAGCGTAACGCGCTTTCCTCGTGGCGCCATTTCTTCCCTCCTTCTTGGTTTCTTCTGTGACTTTTGGTTGGTTGCTATAAGCTACCGGGCATCCACTGATGCTGGTTCTTGTCTCTTGGCGGTCTGTTGTATGCAGTCCAAAATGCGGATCCATTGAAACAGATTGGTGTGTCTCTTAAGGTCACGAGAATGAATTTGTTCCCCGTAATATGCACATCACGCGGGCGCCAATTGTCTCTCGCCGCGTCCTGTGTTTGTTTGTGTGTGGGAGCTATACTTTTTGGATGACATTAATATTCCAAACAACACGGGCGTGTTATGTTGCGTGCATACCTTTTATTTAATCGCTTCTGTCTTCTGACTTACATACTCCGCGATTGGCAATAAAAAAAAAACTCGTGGACGATTTGGTTTGGCGCCAAATGTTTCTTCCATTCACCACCAACTACCTGTCTTGACCTGCATTGTGAAATAGCGCGTTTCAACCAAGGCCAACTATGCGCGTTCCATTTGGAGCTAGCTCATGCTCTCCGGTGCATTATATGTCGTTGTCCCAATTGCGTTTCTACCGTAGATCCGGGATCAGTATTCACGGTTAGTAGACTGTTTGAAAAAGGCATTCGTGGGAAATTGCATCTCAAAGAAAAAAAAAGAGCTCTCAACCACCAACCTTTGCTTTGCCTGTTAACTTACCTTGTTGTGGCACATTTCTTATCTGCGGTTGCCAGAGTCCAATCATACAATGCTGCACCTCGTATCAGCATACCACCACCATGCCCAAGGGAGAGCGCAACGGCAACAATTAATTGCGCGCAAACAACCTTGCCTTACTGTTTGCCTCGTCAGACGACGTGTCGCGTCTTCGTCGTCGTCATCGTCACCATCGTGGTATCGTGCGATAGAAAGAGAGAGAGAAAGCGAGAGTGAACCTTCAATCGACGTCCACGTTCCCTTGACCTTGGATGCGACCAATCGAGTTTACGACGAGCCGATCCACACTGCACACTCGCCTCACACATCCGTTGCTAAAGTTTTTCTTTCTTTGTAGCTTTTGCTTGTTGAAGTGTAACCGGCGGCAGCAGAGCATTTTCGAAGCCGACGACGACGACGACGACGCCACCGTCGCTGACGCTGAAATGAAAAGGATGTCCTGAGCGAGCGAAGAGTGCGAAGAGGAACTAAACGAAGTGCACCTTGCCATTACACTTGGTGTTTTTGTTGTTGTTGTTGCCTGATGTGGTACACCCGCGTGTGGTTGCGGTAGAAACAAAAGAAAACTGACGACGGAAGGTCGCCGGCGTAGCACCGACCGCGTACCACACAGATGGCATGATTGTGGTGTATGTGTGTTTGGTATTTATTTTTGTGGCCCGAGGATTTATTTTTACAACCAATTCTCTCCCTAATCTGCTGCTCTGTCAGGTGGGGCAGCCACGCGCTTTCTTCTCCTTATCATCACGTTAGCTAGCTACTCGCGCCCGATAGTCAGATGATAAGTCGTTCAGAAGCACTAAGCTCAGCATTGTATGCATTTGTTGTCGCGTTAGTTATACGTCATATGCTGCTATACGCTAAAGTTTAAGTCACGCCACGTGCAGGTGCACTGTTGGCATCCAGACCCAGCGTATCAGGAAATTGTTAGTCGGCAGTGGAAAGCGATCAATGCGACGTGATCAGAACCGACGGTGGGAATATCCGTTTAATGACACTTTGGAAGTTTAACTCGATGAACGCTTTTAAGGGGATTTGATTTTCATGGCTAATTCGGTATGACACAGTCTTTAGCTCATCGAAGTAGCGCATGGTGCTTTCAAATCGGAAGCTCTAATCATAAGAAGATAGGATAAACGTATCTAAATGACCAATATCGTTTGCTGCATGTCTAGTCGCTTATTTGCTAATTTAATCTAATATCTCGTATTAACGTAACCGAAACTGCGTGCACTAGAACACTAACTAACCGTTTAGTGATATGTTTTACATTTTGCTACCACCGATGTGTATCGGATAATATTATGTTTTCCCTTTTTTTTTGCTGCAAAATGCTTCGAATTCTTCCGATCGCGATGTGCTCCTCGGTGGCCAGTGGGAGATTATTGCAATGTGCGTTGTGTTGTGGTGGCCCCCTCTCTCCCCGTAGAACGAACGTTGCGTGGCTCGTCGCTCCTTCTCTCTCTCTCTCTCTTTCTCTCTCTCGTCCAGACCACATCACTCGAGCACATGATGGCACATGCAGGCGCTGCGTGAGGTGAGCTGAGATGAGAAATAAGTCGTATTTTACGAACCGATCGCACACACCAGATCGAGTTGTTAGCATGCTGGTGGGTTGAGTGGTCGGTCCATGCATATCGTTGCCAGGCCAGACGAACATTCCCCTCTGTCCTCTCCATTCTTTTCCTCCTTTTTGCCGACTCTCAATGTTGGTCTTGTTTGATTGGTATGGTGTTGCCCAGCTTAAAAATAGACACCCAGATGGTTTGTATATTTTAAACAACATCTGCGTAGTTATCATGCCTCACGGGGTTTGGTTCTCGAGCGTCGTCGTCTTGTGTATGGTAAGCGTCCGTTGCTGTTTTGCTCTTGCTCTGTTGCATGTGCTGCTGCACTTCTTCGGCAACATTAAAATGAGAGGTATCAACTACCGGCCTACCATCGCCGGGCCTGCCAAGCGGAACGTTACCAGCGATCGAACGCTCTACCGCAGTTCTCAGGCACACACGCACGTACAGACCGGCAGCCCTTGCCAGGCAGTTGCAAGATTGATGTAGAAGCGACATAAATATTCAATAAAATCGAGCAACATCACCGCGCACCGTGCGTTGGCGCGCAGATGTGAGGAAAGGAATTGATGCGCGTAATGGATAGACCCATTACCGCCGTGCTCGTTATACGGTGACCTGAATGTTGCGATGCGAATGACCGACGACGCCCTAGACCGTAAGATAATAGATCCGAAATTGAGACGGTCTGAAGTGGTTAATATGTTATTGATGCTTGATGAGATGATGGTACCCTTGATCGTTCGTCGTACGTACGCCTCTTAGGCTCATTCTACACTGCATAAAAAGTTCGCACGTCGCAAATAGCTAAGACACAATCGTTCGACGATTCGAATAGTAAGAAAATTGAATACTTCTTTAAATAAATCGAATTCTTAACCGCTACATCTCCTTAGAGCTCTCTTTGGTGTTCTCTCTCTCACTGCTCCCCTCTCTCAGCAACTCCGAGAATGTCTTAAAATCTGCGAAAATGCGAAAATTTATATTTTTAAAACTCATACCACAACCCCTGCACCAATCCTACCTACTTCTTCTTACCTGCGTCAAGCCAATGCAACGCCACGCGCGCGCCTATGATCGCCAGCCACCAGACGTTAGTCGAGCGTAAAGTATTCGCGAAATTTGACCATGAGCGAACAACCATTAAAAGCAGCACGTAGTCGCGCTGTAGTCGGGGCACCACCGTACTCCTCCTCCGATGTTACGGTTGTGTCATAGCTAACGGTGTTGGTGTTAGGTATTTTGAACGCATAATTTGAACGCGGTACTGCCTCGTGCCCTGATGCCAGCGTGACACATCATCCATCAATCCCTTTTTTGTGTTGGCTATCGTCCAGACGGTATGCTTGGATTGGTTACAGCGAAGCAGCACTTTAGTGCGTTTGTAAATGCGACCATTTTTAAGGCATCCAGCGGCCAGAAAGTAGGCTCTGGAAAGGTGCGCAACCAATACACAGCTCCGAATAATAAGTAGTTGCAGCAGCATCATTATCCAGACGTAGTCGCAGATCATGGCATCAGTTATGGATTTGCTGACGAACGACGGGAAGTATTGCGTATAGTGTAATGCTCGAATGGGACGGGACGAATGGATGTGTGCAGTCAGCAAAATCCATTCCTTTTCGTCCCGTCGTTGCACTGCTGACACAGACATCATTATCGGTGTTGTCGAGGGGTGTAGCCGCTGCGCCCTATATGATGTTGTCTAGAGTAATACCGGCACCCGAAGGGAGATGTAGAACAAATTTTACGGCGTCAGCAGATAGTCCATGTAGTATAGTCCTCTGCCTCCTTGCGTTCCTATGATGATGATGATGATGATGACTGTGTTCGAATGTGTTTTGCTGTCTCGGCATTAGTTTTGCTTGGCGAAAGCACGGGGCGGGGTGAGTGGCAATGTAGCTGACGCTGACTCTCCAATGTACTTGGTTACTGCCCAGTCCACACCAACTAGAAGTGATTTATGCTGTTGCTACTCGGTGGAATAATCGGATCAATTAAACGGTGTCAGCTAGCTACGATCGACACAACAATTCCCTTTCCCACCCTCCTCCCTGATGGTGGATGGTCAACGTTGCATGATCCGAAATGTCGCCCAAAAATGCCAGTGCGTGTATGCTCTCTGATGGTTTACTGTCAACCACCCATGGCTCCATTTAGCTGGCGAAGCAATACCAAGCGCTTATACGATTGCAAAGCAAAATGTGCAATACCAATGCGTACAGCGGAGATGGAGACGCCGCGCGCATAACAGGGCCGTGAGTAGGAAATTGGGTTTGTTGACGTGCTGACGTTGCCACACACAGTTTTGTTTCTTTCTTTCTTTCTTTCTACGGGTTCTCTTCATTCAGCGAAATTCCACGCCAAGCGGCTCCTTTGGCCGCGGTGACAGGAGGAAATCCCCTCGGGGATATACGTACGGAAGGTTTCGCTTGTTATTGACGAACTGTTTGTTTCCATTGGCCGGCTTCAGGGTAAATCCCGGGTGCGCGCGAAGCATGCAAAGGCAGTTAGAGCCCCTTCTCCCACCTACAGAACGCGCTTGACTGGGGAGCATAGAACATTTTTAGCACATTTTACCGTTAAATGTGCTGCTCGAACCTTGGTTGGTTGGTGTGATGGTGGTGGAGTGGTTTGGGATGTCGATGGGTGTGTGTGTGTGCGCTTGCTGACGTCGAGGACAACCTTTTTGGTCAGCGATTTTCGATCGCGTGGATTCTCGTTGCTGTTTTTCCATTTCGTAATTTCCGCTGACCGCCACGAAATGCTTCGTGGTCTCCGATGCTAATGGTAGTCGGTAGCAGCAGTAGGCAGTGTTTCTGGACGCTTAGAAAAGACGCAGACAAACGCATTCGGAAATATGCCGATAAGGGGTGGCGGCCGCGGAAAAACGGAAAATGCCAATAAGGGTTGCCGGTTTCGGCAATCGCAAAAGTGAAATTCTCCATGGTGTTGGAAATTCTGTAATCGAGTAATCGAGATAAGTGGTTTATCCTTTCTATTTGCTTATTTCGTATCGAATGCTACAAGCAATGTGTAAGACGATATTAACGATCAAATGATTATAGGATTTTAATGGAGTGTATGAAAAACGAAGCCTAATAAAACTTTTAATATTTCTTTTCAGAATAAATTACAATCCAGGAATTAGTACAACGCTTCTGTCATGCTTCATTGTGAAATTTACTAAGCAACTTACAAAATGGTAAGTGTCAATGCACCTTAGCTGCCTCTTACCTTGACCCTATGGCTTTGAGGAAAAGCCATTCAAAAACTAAAACTACTTTCGTCACATTCGGAGGCCATTCCGTGTTTCATAAAGGCATTCTAGGAATGTAATTCCAAATCAACAGTCAAAGTTAGCATAGAATATCACATAACGGCCAGACGGACCCGCCTACAGCTGCTGGAATCATTCAGCAAACTCAATCTTGCAAGCTTGGTCGACCGGCCAATAAGTTTCAACATGTTTCTCCCATTTCACCATGTCCATTGCTCTTTTGAAAGCTCAGCGTTCACCAATAATGTAAAAGTAATTTTCATCGAACATGCTCTCTGGCTTACCGGAGTTTAGGGCGCACCACACATGGCTGCTGACACCAACCAATCGTGTATCCTCTTGGTACTGCCATTGTGGTACCAGTGGTGGTGATGTAAAATGGAGATTTACGGAATCAATTTCAATCTCTTATGATATTTAAATCTGTGTACACAAGACATGGAGAGCAGAACACTGGGCAGAAGACGTGTTTTCTCCTTTTAGTAGCAACATTTGTTAACGAAAATGTTTGTTTTCATCTTAATATGTTTGGCGTTTCCATGAAAATGGGGAAACAAATCCGTCATCACCACTACTCAATCGATGATCATCCCCGGTGCCTCATAACAACACTGATAACGCCTACTAAGTTGCGCCGATTGAGGGAGCAATCAGTTCCGGTAGGGCTTGAAATAAAACTTTCCGCCACCAAATAGAGGAGAGGTGTGTAGTAGCAGTAGAAGGCGACAACGGGCGGAGAGAAGACAAATGGAAAAAGTTTGCAAAATGAAGATTCCTCAAACTTTTCGCGGCGGCGGCACACCCACCGCCAACGCGTCTTTACGACGAGCTCGGCATCATCCTTCTACTTAAACTCTTTCGCGAACCCCGCCCCTCTATGGCCAAACAGGCGTGGGACCAGCCGCCCAGTCCCCCAGTCTCTAATGAGATAAGTCAAGGGAAAAGTTGATTTCATTCGCCGAACGCCGAACGCCGCTCGGGTTGGTGGCAGCCCAGGCGACCGGCTGCCGGCTGCCAGCAATCGCAGTCATGTAAATCGTGGTTCGTCCCTCCTCTCCACCGAAACTCCACCTCGCTAGCCCGAGCAGCGTGGCAGTTGCGGCGGGCGGTGATGTGGAACGCCAAAGCAAATCCGGCAAAGTTTTCCGGTAACTTTTCCAGCAGCAGCAGCAGCACGAGTTCTGTCTCGTTGGCTAGCCAGCGAGGAAGATGCCACCAAAAGAACGGAAAGAGAATGAAGGAAGGAAGGAAGGGGGAGGAGAGTTCATTTTACTTTTATCACAAAACACAAGAACACGGGCGGCGTGTGAAGTTAGGCTTCTAATTTACCACGCGATTCCTCCCGTTGTTCGTCTTTTGCGCGGGATGTGTGTGTTTTCCATGTCGTTGTCGTTGTAGTGTTGGGTTGCGCGGCCGGGGGGATACATTGTTCGAACCAACCGCCCCTCCGCTGGCTGGTGTGTGTCTGGTGTTGTGAGGTTCCGGAGCCGATCGGATCCTACATTGGGAAGGGATAAAGCAAGAAATCATTGTCGTTATTGTGCCGTCTGACACAAATAAAAAGTAGAAGTAGCAGTGGGGACCACCACCACCACCACCACCATTGCAACAACCGTTGGGTGAGACACAGTTGTGGAGCTCCCACGCTCTTATGCCGGCCAACTTCCATGGCGGAAAAGAAGGAGAAAAGAGAGTGTACATTGCGCTGCTGTTGCTGCTGCAGCACTACCTTCCCGCCACGGTCGTCGTTTCACACAACTCAATGGCCCCCCCTTTTGGTGGCTTGACGAGGAAAGCAGAGGAGGGCCATCATCGTCATCGTCATCGTAGCCGGGGGTGGCGTCGGTACTGACAAAGTTTGCTAGTTGTTTCAGAGTTAGTGCGCCCAACGAAATTGCTCTACAGCAGTAGCGACTACCGGCGACGCCCGGCTTTCTGCCAGCTCTTGGCTTCGTGGGCGCCAGTGGAAAATGGGGAGCAAGCGTGCCCACACACACCGAAGAGGCGGCAGGAAGCGGAGACCACGTTGTATACACTTTACATAACTTTTGCTAGAACTTCCGGAAGTTCTCCTCTCGCGACCACCCGCTGCCCCTCGCAAACGACGCAAACCGGCACCGGAAGGAGGTTGGGGAAGGGGAGACTTGTTGTTTCGACTTTTCGCCCGAATGAAACGAATGAGAACACAATCGAACGGACAAGCCATATGCTGCTGCTGCTGCTGCTGCTGTCGCCTCACCTGAGGGAGAAAAGGGTAGCAGCGAGCATGCGAAAAGGGGGTTAAGTCTGCGGCTCTTCGGCCGAGAGCGGAACATAAAGCGGAACTTCCAGTGTTCCGTGTGTTTTCTAGGGTAGACAGAAGCGTGAGTAGTCGCGACTACCGATGTTGGCGACGACTATGACTATTACTAGCTCGCTCGCTCGCACTCTCTGTCGGTCTCTTTCTGCCTCTCGCTTAGTATCACGGTAACTTTTCTCGTCCAAAACTTCCCGAAAACTAGTTTTCTGTGCAATGGTGTGCCGTATGTGCAGGGTCGGGAACGAGGTTTAACTTTTCCTCCCAAAGGAGACGAGACCACCACCCACCCAAACAGTCCAGTCCCCGGCTCGGTAACCCCGAAATTGACGAGCAAAAGTTAGCTTTGGTGCACGACCGAACTTTTGGCAACTGTTCCGGCAAATTTTCCTGCAACCCACACACTACTACTACATCCGCTGCCCTGTGCGCGCGGGGATTCACTTTCACCTCGTCTCAGTTCCCAATTCCTTCCTCTCGTTCTTTTGTTGGGTTTTGTTGTACTAAGAGGAAGAGGCGCGGAGCACGTGGATGTTCTACTTCACTATTGGATTGGTCGTTGTCTAGCTTTTCCTCTGGATACGCGCGACGTGTAGGTTTGGTGCCTAAAGGGTTAAGCTCGTAGCTAGTTCCCCCTCGAGCTTCCGCGTCAGGCGCGCTTCGATCGACCCTAATTCCCGCAGCTCTCTAGCATGGAGGCGCCTGGTGGTGTGACTTTGAAGAGTGTACGACCTCTGGAAGAGAGAGAAAGAGAAACAAAGAGACAGAGAGAGAGCTTGTGGTTGCACTCCGGCAGGGTAATGTTGGCCGGAAATGAAATCGGGGCCATATTCTCTTTCTCTCTACCAAACTAAATATGTGCCTCATTCTCTCACATCATCAGCCGGTTGTGAAACACTCTTTTGCCATTAAACTTTCAACTTTGGGTCATAATCTTCTCATCCTCGGGCGTGGGTCGAAGTCGGCATCGCCATCCTTCAAGACGCTTGCCAGAAGCTGTCCTTTTTTGGGGGACATTCGTTTGTGTTGCGCCGCACTGCTTGTGGCAATCGATTTTTGATGAAAAAAAAAAATGTTTACGTACTTTTCCTCGGATGAATTGTAGTAGGCATCTTACACTGACATGACCAAACGAGGTCATGATTACGGGATGGCTTAACATCGCCTACTAGAAGTTCAATCGTTTGTGCGTCTGATAATCATATCTTCCTGGAGCACTATTAGATTACGTTCAAATTTCAACTTTACATTGACCAGAAAACCATATTCAGATTGTCACATTAAAGATGTCAAATCGGTCTTCAGGTCACCATTCTAGCTTGTTTTGCTATAAAACGCTAAAGCGAATAAATGTTGGTCCGGCAACTCTCTAGTGGGTTTCTGTTGCCAAGCGCCCAACCAACATTTAAGAGAGAAAGAGAGCGAGAGAGAGAAAGAGAGAGAGGGCCAAAAAATGGAAAACATGAACGAAGAGAAAGATGAGTTTTACAGCGATAAATATTTATCCTGGGCGCTAGCAGCAGCGGTGGCGGCAGTAGAGGAATTCATAAATTTATCCCTCCAAACTGCAGTACATAACGCGCCCACCCTCACATTCCCTTCCACTTACATCCATCCTGTGGTGATCCTGCTATTATCCTTGATGGTCGGTGGTGGTGCTGGTTGCTATTGCTCGAGGATGTGCCCCCGTGGTGTGTTGTTGCTGTGCCAACAACATTATCTTCGCATCCGTCGTCGCCATGAGGTGAAAGGAGGGGGGTTATGGATGCGAGGGTGGTGACGCAGCACCGAGACCACCGTGTCCACTGCTGCTCCTGCTGCTATCTGTCTGCTGCTCCTGCTGCTGCCTACCGGATGGTCGCATTTGGTTGAGAGTGAAAATTGTGGAAATGTGAGATGGTAAGGCAAGGCAGGCAGGCAGACAGGCAGACAGGCTAGCTTGCCTTCCTCGCCCGGAAGTGAATGCGCATGTGCACCCCGCAAACCAGAAGCCACCACCACTACCATCCTCATCTTTCCCTTTCCCTGGCTTGGCGTCGGCATCGGCATCATCTTCATCACCAACACTACGACCACCCCCACCCGTCACGCGCATATCCGATTTTAAATGCTACAGTTTCGGCTCCCCAGTATCGGTTCTCGGGGTCGTCGCCATTTGCCCAGAAGCAAAACGGTGACAAACGGCACGATCTGACTGGAGGTTGGTCACCATTATTACACTGAGAGCCTTAGCCACTCCTTATATGCTTTGTTGGTTCTGAGTCCCATTTAATCTCGGTTTATTCGGAACTTTTGTTTGTCAAAAGTCATTGCGTTTTTGACCAACTCACACCATCCATCTCTTCGACTGTTGTACGCACACACAGGCAATTCTATCAACCGGCCCACACCCCGGACTCTTCTCGCCGAGAGCAATCATGATAACAAGCAGCGGATAAAACGTTGCAAAAAGGCTACAAAATGTCCTGTTTCGTCCTGAACGGTTCGATCGACCGGCAACCGGCCCGGGGAGGAGGCAGCAAGACAGGAGCAGCAGACACAGAGAGGAGAAGAGGATCTCGGTGGGTCGTTCGTTCGCTCGGAAGGACAAAGTTTCCTCCGGGAAAGTTGTGTGCCTTCTTGATGGAAAGTTTTATTTAAAAATTTCCCCTCAGTTGATCTGCTTATTGGGGCACACGCTCACACAGACACCGACTCGTAACCTCGCACAGGTTATGCGAACAGCCAAAAGAGGGAGCGCAGCAACGCAGGCAGGCAACCCTCCACTGGTTGCTGGTGGAAGTTGCTGGCGAGAAAAGTTGTGCTCGGCCGGCGCCCTGCAACTTTGTGCCAAAGCTCGTCGCTCTCTGTTGTGGGGTCGAAACTTTGAATATTACCCACCACCAGCGTAGTAGGCAAAGGCAGCTGGCTAGGTTGCCGGCACCGTTTGCTTCTACTGCCCTCCCTTCCACCTCTCTCCGGTGCTATTGGTGGGGGCACTGAATCGGCATTAAATAAAAGCCGCCTCCTCTTCCCGTCAAGGACGCACCAACGTCGATGTGGTAAAGAAGTACTTCCCCTTACTTCAAGAGGAAGCTTAGAAGGACGCAAGCTGCGTGTGACGACGTCGTGACCCGGCTCCGCGCGCCGCTTTCCTATCAAATGCCGGTCGGTCGCACAGAATATAAGCAATCACAACAAACGCAATTGCGATGGGAAGGGAGGAGGACTTTGTACGGAAGTCGTCCTGTTGGTGAGGGTTAGGGGGAAAAGGAAAGGCACTATTAAAGTTAGATGGGAGGGGGTGTGAAATTCAGAAACTTTTCTCGCCCCCAAACTTCTCTCCATCTCCCTAGACGGAGAGAAAGAGAAAGAGCGAGAAAGTTGGCCAAGCGGTGTGTGGTGTGTTCTATCCCCTCCTCCTCCCCGCTGCTAGAGGTCGCCGCCGTCATCGCAGTCGCCTCGTTTGCTGCCAAAAAGTTACTTTACCCAACTTTCAACCCGGCGCATTCGTGAAAGTATTAAGTAAGTTCCCTTTCCACTTGCTTCCCAGACGACTTCCCCGGCGGCAGGCCGGGTTGTTGGGTGGCGTGACGTGCCAGGGCATAAAGTTAGCCTTCGCGAACTAGCGGGAGAGACGATGTCGGTGGCGGCAGAGAGGTAGCGCAGGAATTTCCTTCCACCACTTTGTTGCTGCTACTGATACTGCCGGGCTGAACTTAAGTTTCCTGAAAATGAAGCAACACACAAAGCAAGCCCTGATGTACTTTGCTCCTTTCTTCACTTACACACATACACACCCACGACAACGGGGAGCATACGATACAGTTGCCGACGCGCTACCACCGATGTGTTGGAATTGTTGGTTGAAGGAGTCCAACTTCTACGGCGCACGCCTCGACTGCAGAGAGCAGCAGCACCAGTAGCAACGTGGTAGGTGAAGGCGAACTGGCAACACTGCCACAGAGTTGTGTTTTTGCCGGCCATGTTTCCATGCTTACCGGAAACTTAACCTCAATCTCACTCCTCTCTCGCTCTTTCGTCCTATAGCGCTCTATATACTCTCTCGCTCTTTTTAGAGTAGGATGACAGGTGTGTGAATGTGTGTGTGTGTACATATACTCCCTCGGCAGTCCGTGATGTCCTTGCTTGTGTACTTGTGTGTTAAGGTCGTAAAATGAAATGATAAAATGAATTTCCGTATCGAAGCGGTCATAATACTGGACACTAAAAGTGTCCTTTTCCCCTCCTTGGTTTGTGAGTTTTCGTGGAAACGATTGGTGGAATCATCCACTCCGAGCCACTGGGAAGATAGATTTGGAGCTTCTTCAGAAGATGGCGTCTAGCGTTGGTTTGCGTGTGTATGTTATATACGAAGCGGAGGAAAATACAAAAAATGCTTTAACCTTCCTCCGAGTGTCTTGTAAAAGCTCCTAATCATTCGCTACTCCTTCGATCCTGTACGGCCAGTAACCTTTGTTGTTATTTTAAAGTGGTTTTCCGGTGTCCGATTAACCAATGTTGCAATGAGTGCAAAGGAAGAGCGAAAACCAATGAGGAACAGATTATCATCAAAAACTTCCACCACCATCCAGTACGCTTTGGTTGCGCGCGCGCGCGTGTGTGTGTGTTGCCGTGTCCGATTTTCCCCCGTTTTCCACGACCAACTTTGCGATGGTGTGGCGATGTGGAAACTCTTTAAACGCCGACAAACTACTCTTTAAAGTCGCACGTGGAATGCTTGGCGACTCTGGAGCGCGCGCGCGCGTGTTACCTCATACTTACCTAACGCCCATTCCATCTGCAAAAAGGAGTTGTCCTTCCCTTCCCGAAATCTCTTTAGCCGCCCTCCACCTCCACCGTGTGCTTTGCGAGAGTAGACACCAGGCGCCCGGGTGGTGGAAGCCGGAAAATGGTTTTGTTGAAAAATTAAAAAAATAAAATAAAAGGAAAAATGCTCCCTTAGGACACTGGAATATAACAAAGGGTCAGAGGGAGGAAGGACTGGCATGGATTGTGCTACACAATGGATATGTTTTTCCAGCGGCTTATCACGCTACCTACTACTACTGGGCAAGCTGGAATCGGTTGGTGTGGCGTGTAAAGTGAAGGGATGGTCTGGAACGATGGTTCGGCTTTAAGATTCAACATTTTCTTCTTCCGTGCTCATGGTTGGCATGGTCTGGTCGCTTTGTACCATTGCGTCATCGGCAAGCAGAGGGCGCAAAGTTTTTCACGACCACAGTATACCGTAACTTGGCTTGGATTGGTTTTTGCTGAAATCATCCTGCGACTGCTTCCGTGTGTATGCGTGTGGTTTTTCGGTGTTCTGCCAACCGCAAACCACGGCGCCAACTCTAGGGGCTGTCAAAGTCCGTGGAGAGTAAAAGTGGTTCTTGATTTTAAAGTCTTGGCAGGCTTTGAGGCAGTCTTTTCGTCCCTTGTTTTTGTGTTTTACCATTTGACTTTTGTCATCTTTGAACAATAAGAGCAACAACAACTACCAGCTACCATCAGCAACGGAAGCAGTAGGGTGCTGTGGTGTGTGTGCGTTGCTCGATCTAAGCAATTCTTGGTGGCGCTGCCGAGGAGGAGGAGATGGGGACGAAAAAGTTTAATTAATATAAAACCCAGAGACCGGCATGTTCTCTGCATCGTGCCCTGCTTTCCATGCATCAGTTGGCACTTTGCAAACTTGTTCCCTCTCCCATTACCCACCAGGACGAAATGATTCGCTTCATCGACCATCATTCCCGCGCTTCGTACTCCGGCGTGCACCGTTTTCCGGGGGCTTTCCCGGTTTTTCCGTTTTATTAACTATGGAAACAAGATTTTGCTCCTGTTCGTTCTACTGGTTGGTGGCGGCTGGCTCTGGCGGGTCAGAGGACACATCATCGCCACCGCTTCCGACGTCGATCGTTGTTTGCCAGTTTTCGATGAAGCCGCGGAGTGGTGAGAATGGAAGAAGGAAAAAGGTGCGTTCGTTAAGCGGCGTGGCGTTGTACAACGAATTCAAGAGGGAGCGAGCTCCTTTCCGGCGATCCTGTGTGACCACCGGTTACCGCTCCATTCCCTGTTCCTCGTATTTTCGTTCGGCGCTCCCCTTCGCAAACTTCTGGCAGGAACTTGTAAATTAATTACATTTTAATTAAAACTTTTCATTTTATTGTATCCTCCTACTACCTACCGGTGTGTTGGCGTGGCAACGAGGGATATCCTCGCTTTATCGAACCGGGCAAGGGAGGATGTCTGCGGGATGTTGCGTGTTTGTGTTGCCTTTTCGGTGCCGGTAGTGTGTTGGCTTTTTCGTATCGAAACTTCCGCTTCACTTGCCCGGTAGATGAATTTGAATGGCTCCCTGGCGTCGATCCGTCGTGTTCGGGTGTTGTCCTTGGAAGAGTGAGTGGTGCCATCTTTTGCTTCCGGTTCTGGATAGTAGCAAAAACCGTTTGGCGCGATTCGGTGCTCCGCAGTGTTATCGAAAAGCCGGCCATGGAGTTAGAGGGAATGAACAAAAGCGAGTATCCTAACAGTAGAACCAACATTCAGCCACCTCTAAACCACATTATTTACCGTGGTTTGATGTGCAACCATCGCCAGCTAAGGGAAAATGGAAAACTTGTCGAACATTTCATTGCACGTCTGTTACTTGCGCTGTGTTGTGTGAGAGACAAAACGGGATGATGATGCGTTCGACTGAGGGGGAGCTAAAGTTTGGAAATTGAAAATTACCATCCTCGACTTTATTTGCGCAACGCAAAGTCACTAGAAGTGGCGGACCAAGCCGAAGAAGTAGCAGCCGTGTGAAATGAACGTTATGTCATGAATCATGGAATAAGGGAAAGTGGAAGAAATAGAAGTTTGGGCAAGGAAATGACCGCCAATGCGTATCTCCATACTTAAGGGCGGGAAATAACTTTGTGGATCGAGAAGGAGTGAGCGAACTCCGCCAACAAACTTCTGGACGACACTGGGGCGCGTTGAGATGGCAAACAGATCCTCTTTGCCCAGTCTATAGGAGACCCCATGATAGGTCGCTCTCTGTGTCAGAAGAGAATCTTGCGGCGGGGAGCACTAAAATGGGAAAAGTTTCTTTTTGATGGATCCTTTCCTTTATCTCTGTGTCGGGTTTTTGTTACGAGTTTTAAATTATTAATACTCCATCGCTGGGCCGACGGGTGGGTACGCGGGA
>NC_064874.1:32421902-32439402 GCF_943734745.1 Anopheles darlingi | reverse complement strand
TGTCTTCATCAACTATAAAAAACTAGAAAAGATTTAAAGAAGCAAAGAAGGGAAAAACAATGAACAAACAAAATTTAAAAAAACGGAGTAGACGAGAAAGAGAAAAAGAGGATAGTATAAAGTACGAACAACTGGAATAAATAAAGTAAAAGAAAGTATTTCGATTAAACTTTCCATTATGTGTATGTTTCTATGAGGGATAGCTTTCCCTCATTGGTTTGGTGCTCGGCGAAAGAAAGTAACCATGGAAAACGACGATTTACTTCCATTTTTTTATTGCTTGATATGAAACAAAACGTGCTGCAAAAACACGTTAATACGGCATTCATTCCGTTGAAATGTTAAAGCCAGCGCACAGAGTATACGATGAGCCGTATATTTAGCATTTGATTTGCAACACACTGGATGCGGATGGATTTGATAACCATGGCAACAATATTGCCATTGCTTGTGCAAGGACAACACTGTTTTAGGATTTTTGGGGTTTCCCCAGTTGAATTATGGAGCCTATTTAATTCTACGAATCCAGTGGAGAGTTTCATTTTGTGCGCACATGAAAACACACACACACACGGCTCATCGCATACTTCGTGTACAGGCCTGATAAGTGTTTGTTTTTAAGATTGTTCTATTTGTTTTATTCTTTACTCGACTGTAATACTTGATAACTGGTCAAATGGTTCCTTTTTGTTTAATCGCTGATTGATTCCGGTTCGTTCAATTGGTTCTTTGTTTGTTTAGTGCAGTTAGGTCGCCCAACGTGTATACTGCTGCCTCCAGTAATCAAGTAGTAATCTTTTGATTTCTTTGGATAACGATCCATTAGGATTTTACTCAAAATCTCACATGCATCACTAGGCATGCGAACAAGCTTACTCTTCCCGATATCTTGTTCGTTACTTTATGTGGCATTCATTTTAAGACATGTTTCTCTAAAACTCCATTGTTCATATTTTGGCGGCATCCATATGCTACCCGATTCTGTGATCTTCACGCTTCTTCGTTTCTTGTTCCTCTAGCGGCTCGCAAAGGCATTCTTTGATTTGCTGCAACGTCTTAAACCTCTTATTGTCACTCGAATCGTGGACGTACTCTTCTCGTGTCCTTATTGTAACTGGTTCCTTGTGGTTTTGTCCTGATCTTTCCATATACAATCCTGGTGCCTAGACTCTGATAGAAAGAAGGAAAGAGGAGCAAAAGGCCCACGTCACGTGACGCCTAATTATGACTGCGTAAGTTTTACGTTGCAACCAGCAATACTCAGACGATAAGTGATGCTGGATATCTTGTTACTTTATGAGTTTTGGTTTTAGCTATTCATAGAACTGTTGAGGTATTTGAGAGAACATGATGATCGTGGGCAAGCAAGAAGTTTAGAAATACGAATATCGTTTCAAAAGACGCTTTATGGAATCGCCGATATTGCCAGTATCACTTACACTACAAGCGTACTGTAGTAATATGCTTGGCAAAGAATGGTCTATAAAATGTATACCTGTGAATCTATCTGTGTAATATAGTGCAACCCTACTATGTTGCATCAGAAACGGCTATCTCGAGAGACATGGGTGCCCTTGATGAGAAGAGTTTATAGTATTAACGCGGTTTTAGATTTTCGGTAAACTTGCTTTCCTCCTTTTTGGTTTTACAAAAACGAGAAACTAGTTGCTGTTGAATGATTCGAACAACCCGGCTGGGTACACATCAGGCTTATCTATCTAAGGAGAATACATTGGTTTGCGATAACCGGTTTGAGCAAGTGAAGGCCTGAGCTGAGATTAAGATTGCGGTTCGTTAAGTAAGTCGAAGTAGACAATTCTGCTTTATCACTTGGAATAATCTATCATTTTCTAGGTAATCCATGCGACGATTTAACGATATTGCTCCTCATTACAACGGCATCATAGACGTTGGAATTGTGGTAGGTACACTCCATAATATGATATATAAATTCAACATTTACTTTTCGTGGCCACACGTTCACAGCCCAAGGGCTTAACGTTAGCTACGCTAGGTATTTTCAACCTGGTAACGTTCAGAGACTGGCTTCATGCCCAAAAACGCTGTACCGTATTGTTGTACCTATTTTGTATTTGTTTTATACTATATTGTAGAAATGCGGTTTTAGTTTAAGCTTTTTGTTCTTACTTTCATTTCTGTATACAATCTGCTGCAAGATAAACTGTGGCTGGTCGGAGTAAAAATGGTTTCGTACGACTACCAATGATACTAAGGCGAACTAGCAGTATTACAGCACCATATTCCGTCCTATATCGCTTGATGAATATGATGAACGATTTTGAAAGAAAGAGGGTATTGGCGATTGCATTTTGGAGTACGTTTTGCGTTTATGCTTGATTTCTTTTGTTTATTTCGTTTCTATAGTTCGCCCTCAATATAACTGACTGGATGTATTGATTAAAATTGATTGTTTAATGAAATAGAAAAGCATCTGGCTAAAGATGCAGATTGTAATGCGCTTTTGCTTAACCTGCGTAGCTGTAGCGAAGTATAGTCAGCAGCAACGATGAATCTATAGCTAAGAATTTCTTAAATTTGTTTTTCATATTAAAATATTAAAATGAATGTCCAGACATAAAAAGGAGAAGAATCAAAACCAGAATCGATTCGGAAATCATCTTTATTAAATCATTTCTCAAACAAACGCAAATGCTACATAAGATGGAGTTTTCAGAAAATAAAACGAAACTTAAATCAAACTTAAACCTTAAATATCTGAATTTTTTCAAGTATTTGAAATCATAGTAAACAATGAAAAATCATTACGTCCACTTTAAGTTCTACGTCTACGTGTACCCCCCTACGCCCACTTAAAATTGAACAGTCTGTAATGTAAGGGTATCTAAGGTATATTGAGCAGTCTGGTTGCAGCAAATGATTGTTTCATAGTGTTGACTTCGACAAACAGATGCTTGCTTGCAATAAATTTTTTTTGGTTACACAACGAACGAACGTAGGCCGATAATGTGGCATATACATCAATAAGACCTGTTGACAATTCTGCTTTTTTTGGTTTCAATTTACGCACTGCATTTTTGATACATCAGTCTCCGCATAAGCCAAAAATGCCGCTGAGTTTACCTTCTTTCGGTATTGAGTTCATATGAGATGAGAGCGTAAGCACGGCTACGCTTCATTGTTGACTGGATTTCTTGTTTGGTTTATATTCTTAACATGAGATGAATTTTGGCAACTTAACTGGACCGAACTAGACAACTTAACTAGATTGAATGAAAGTAAAATGATAATAAAATGAGCGAAAGATGAGATTGAAACACTTGATGGCGTGCTGTGGTAGAAAGTAGCATTTCAGCATTTTATAGATTCCTTCCACTAAGTGTTGCTCAATGCAATTTACTAATATTGATCAACATGCTACGAGCAAATACAGCGTTTGTTATGAACAATACAAAATTCGTGTAAAACATCGAAGATGTCATTATGATCAAATAATTTGTTCCTGAGGGATACGAAATGTGAATGCAATTTTTTTCAATCCATCATGTCCATCACTTACCGTAGGTGAATGCACACAGAAACATACTCATTTCAAATGTATTAAATCAAAGAAAATGAAACTAACGTTACAAAAACAAAACGAAAAGAGAAAACCTTTTTTGTTTTTCTTATATGCTTAAATTTTGAGAGATTTTTAGCAATATTTTGTGCTGCTAACGGGTTTCGATCAGCTACGCCAGGTGCGCACCCATAGCCACAAGACTGTATGCTTGAGCAATGTTACGTTAACCTTTCCATCAATGTTCTGTGTGATATGATAAGGTTCGGACACACTTTGAACTTTGCTGTAAGAAATCCCCTACCACTCTTCCTCTCAAACAGTCACAAAATTCCTGCGAAATGACCACAAAGCCAATCGACTAACGACATTCGGAAATGGTACGGTGCAGTTTACGAGGAGAAATAGTCATCGTACACGTCCATCCCCCAACGCCGGGCCTAGATTAGCCAATCGAGGAAGTTGTGCTGGACAAACATTGGGCAGAGTCTTGTAAAGAGTAGCCCGGTGAAAATGCCAGTGATGAGCATGGCGGCAGCGAACATGCCCGCCGTCATGGCGTATCGTGGCTCCACTGATTGCGGGGCATACATCATGCCGAGCGAGCTGAGATATCCAGATGAGAACGACATCACTATACCGAGACCCCAGAATACCCAGTCATTGTTAATATACACCGGAAGCACCCGCGTAATATTGAGTGGCTGGTAATTACAAAATAGGAACAGCGGCAGAAAGACCACACGCAGCACTACCGGCCAGACAAGATACTTAGGTTTTGGCCATTGCACCCAAGATGTAGCCAAACTGCCCAGCATCGCGCACAGGTTGAACGTCAGGAAGCAACAAATATTAGAAAAATGTTTTTCCGGTACCATGAAATTCTTATCAGACTGTTTAACGTCGGAGTGTACCGCCGGAAAGATAGACAGCGTCACGAAGAACACGAAGAACACGTTGAACAACTGTGGAAAGGCCTGCTTGAAGATGGTCCAGTAGGGTGGCCGTTGGCTAGGGTTCATTCGTTGGTTCGATTCCATTTCCTTTTCCTTCATCAGTTCATGGTAACGATAGTATTTCTGTAAATCGAAGAGAGGTTCGTCGATCATTAGAAAAAAGTGCCATCACCGCTCAGATGGGGTCACGACTTACATTTAACGGTAGTGCAAAGTATGTATCGAAACATAACAGCAGGAAGAACATGGCGGTGATGAAGTAATAGATCGCAGCCGTTCGCACCGACGAAGCGAACTCTGAGCTAAGCAGTAAAATGATCGAAGTAAATGTACCACTGACGTTCGATCCCAACACCACTGCTCCTGTGTACTTAAACGGCAGTTTAGCAGCCATACCGTACACTGAGTTTTGATAAATACCACTGGCCACTGCAAGGATAAACGCATTGTTATTAAGACGATCATATACGCACCACAGTAGGGATATGATCGGCAATTGCCACTTACTGTTCAATATCACAACTGTAGTCATTGTGATCCAGAAGAAGGCGCCCGGCCACTCGGAGGAGTTCATCATTGCAAGAATAACGGTTACAATAAAGGCTATTACTTCTACCATTATGCTTAAAACTATACGCTTGGTCAGATTACCGCTGAAAAAGGGGTTTGAAATCGTATTAAAATTTGCATTTGAATACAAAAAAGTGACACATAGACTAAATTGTGATTAGAACGGCGTCCAACTGTTAAGCCTGAAATACAACGCACACTATACTGGATCAAACATTATTTTTTGTTTGGTTTTCGTCCAACATCACAAACAATATCAGAAAGTTTAGAGTGTTAGCCCGCATTAAACAGATAATGGCTTTCAAATAGTAATTAACATTGGCATTGAGGTCATAATGCGTCCGAGCTTGCCTTAGTGGCGTATCGAGCAATGTGATCATAAGTATAACAATTGCTCACTTACCCAAGGTTCACGAAAATGTTGAGCCAATTGAAGATGAGATTAGGAATTTGAGCGGCGAAACCTAACGACGAAAGAAAATAGGTGCCATAATCCGATCCGTTGACCGTCCCGGTGTAATTTTCACTTAGCTTGTATTCTACAAAATACTAATTAAAGGAAGAAAACACAATCAAATAAATGTCCGATATTACACTAAATGGTGACCTAACAACTTACAGATTTGGCAGTGATAAACATGTTCCAGGGCATCAGCGTACCGATGCCGTGTATCATGAGTACGATGAAGACGAGCATCATTTTATCGCGTGGCGGATTCACCTGCATCTTTGCCCGTTCCATCGTTAGCCCTGGAAGGTAGTTCCATCGTTTAAGTAGATAGTATAGTGAGATAACCATCGTCTAGAATCGGCAGTAGGGATGGCACGGAACAGCCACGGACGCTAATAGTTTGCGCCCCAACACGGTAACATCAAGTCACTGAACAAAGGGGACAAAATGGCTGCGACAGCCCTAACGCGTTGAAAAAAAAAAACGTGATGCGTAGTGCAAACAATCCGTAGCAGTACAGTAACGGATCAAAAACAAAACTATGTCACTTGAGGACGAGCAGAAACATCTCACAACACCAGGGGGCACAAGTAGAAGGTAAAGGTCACTTTTTGCTACCAACCACAGCAAGTTCAGTGTGTTCGGTTAGACGGTTGGATTCAAAATGGAGTCTGCATGGTGGGCTCCAAGGTACAGATGCCTCGGTAACGGAATATGTGGGCTCGAACATGGTATGCCTTTGTAAAATTGTTGCGTCTTCGTAGCTCTGTCAGGACGCAGCACCAAGCTACGATCACAATGATGAGACGATGCGCGAGGGTTCAGAAACAGACAGAGAGTAAAAGAGAACGATATCGGGAAAACGAGAGATTGCATGCCAAAGGGTTGGAGGAAACGGAAAGCAAGAAAGGAATTCAAAATTATAGGCTGCTCCCTCATGCTCCTCCTATCGCTGACTGGTTTGTCCTGCCACCAGGGTGTCTTTTTCGGCGAATACGCCCCGGCCAGCACGCTCAAGATTGCATGCTGCACTGTGCCTCCATCCTTCCATTCTTTGCTATTCCGCATGTCCCGATGTCGGTTGTTGCTACAAGAGACGATATCTCAGAGCCTTCTGTGCGTAGAGGTGTGGGTACAAAACAGTGCACCTGAACGCTGCGGGGAAAATTCAAGGAAATTGTTTCTCGTTGATTAAAGCTGAAGAGCAACACCAAACCTCGCATAGAATTCAATCGCCAGATCCTCCTAGCAGATGGAATGCGTTCGATTTAAAAGCACGTTATTTTAATAATACCGGAAAATGTCAAATGTACCGCAATGTTGATATAATTTGAACGCAATACTGGATTAAAAATATCAGATAACGAAATTACAAATGAAGATCAAAGGGCGAAAACACCTGACATACGATATGTTTTAAAAAAAACATACATTTAAAAAAATCAATATATTTCTTTTGCAACGTAACGTGCTCTTAAGAACGATTAGTTGGGCCGAACACATATTATCGAGCACATTTTTATTTTAGTATCCATCATCGAAGCTTATCACGCACAGCAGCATACGCAGCATTGCAAGGGACTGCGAGGGACAAAAAAACGCGGGGAAAAGTGAAATTTAAAAACCTTTAATTTATGACAACACCAAAGACGACAGCAATCGCCGTATCGAACCGGTTAAAATATCCGCGAGACAACAAAAAATGATTGAGAACACACTGAAAACCGCAACACTCTGTTACATCTTTCGAAACTGGGCAATGGAATAATGTGGATTTAATTACCATAATAAGCCATATTTTTTTACAAATTAACCACTAAACTACCACTAAACTAAGAAACATAAATAATCACTATATTGACAATAAAAAAAAGCTTTTTAAACATTGTTCAACGATCATGTTCATTTGCACCTGAGGATCAAAGTATAGTAGACGTGCACGTTACGAGCAAAATGTGCATACTGAACTCAATTTAGTACGAAGGTTTTCCATCGTGTACTCTCACTGTTTACACTGTTTGGATGCATTCAAAACCAACCTACAACGCGTATTTTTTAAATTTTGCTGCTGTTGAGTTAGCAGAAATTTGGACAGCACCATGTAGCGCTTTCTTGTTCACCGTTGGCGGCCTCGTACGGTGTTGTAGGGTGCCGTGCATAAGGGCACGAATTTTGCAAGCTTAAATATGTAACTTTGCCATGCCATTCGATTTATATAAATATATATTGTATGATCAAATTCACCCGGATAAAAAAAAATGAAGACCCGTTTGTATGCATTCCCGCGGCCACTGGGAAGGGAAGGAATACAACATGATATATGTTTGGAACAGGAAAAGAAATTAAATACAATATGAAACCATCGCGAGTCAGCGTTTTTGCTGCGTCTGATTCGTCATAACAAGACCCCTTGTGGAGCTCCTGTTCGATTTAGCGTGACACTAACTTACCTTTGAAGTTGAGCTCATCGTTTGGCAAATTGTTCTCTTCCCATGCCGGCGTAAGCCGAACGGGTTCTGATTTTTCCAAAAACGGTGACTTCTCGGCTTCAACATTGCTATTTGCTAGAAGTGGAAAAGAAATAGAACAAGCGGTTAAGGTCGTATCAATGTAATATCATATATATACACAACTTTTCCAATTTTCTATTAATTTTGTTCTCTTATCTCTTTTATTGATAAGAGATTGTATAAACTATTTAAACCGATTTGAAAAACGTTGTTTGTTTTTAATGAAATATAACAAAACTGATACCAATTGCTGTGGCGAAGGGCAGATCATTTCACGCCAAGGTCAACCGAAGAAGCGCACAGATAATGCATGCGGCAAGATGCACCTTCTCTTTCGCCGATGAAGACGGGGCTGTAAGTCACCGTCATCACCATCATTCACCGTTCGCTTTCATTTACCGGTCCGACGCCTACTTTGATACATTACTAAAATCAAATACGCAGAGCTGCCTTTAATCTAAACCGACGTACAATAAATAACCGCACCAGTGTCATGAACATACACTCCGCTATGTCTAGTGCTGATCTCGTTAACGTTGACCAACGCGCCAACGCTGACACCGCTAATCATGCTATAGATTTCTTGGCTAAGAATCCGAGATTCGCCCGAAAGATTTTCTTGAGCTCTTCAGTTGGTGGCAGACAGCCGCTCGGCACGATCGGGCACGATCAACGCGACGAATGATTCGTGCGAGGCGTACGACAACGGCGGTGAATTGATTCTCTTATGGCTGGCAGGCTTGACATGCGTGTGAAGAATGAACAAGATAAATTTGATCTATTTTTATCATCTCGGCACACCAAACGTGGAACACGCTACCTCACTATGCCTGAAGAAGTTTAGAGGCCTTCCTAACGAGCCACTGACTTTGAAGACAGTTTACTCTTCCATCACTGTTAGCGCGCTGACCAACATGACGCATATGGAATGAAATAGGGGGATGGGTATGGGTGATAGATCAAATTGGTTGGAATGTGTGTAATGGGTGCCGAAAGAATTTCTTTTGATCGGGAACAGATTCGCAGCTTCACCAATTTATGACTCCCCAATTATGTTGCAAGCGAAAATCGCTGGGAGGATTTTCTCAACGATGTCGTCCATAAAACTCGACTCGTATCTCAGTGAATAGTCTTCGTTAAAGATTGTGACAGCTTGTCGCGTTTCCATTCTTATCATTCCGGTGAATGGGGTTTCCTGATAATGGTTCTTCGTCAGAGGAACTACACGGTCAAGAATCTCGTGACGATAATGTGTTTGACTTCTCAGTTCTTCAACCATGCGAGATGTCTGTCAAAGGGAAGCAGGCAGGAAGCAGCTCATTGTATAGCGTAAGTTGCTATTCATATGTAGCACAACGTGCATCATACATGATGAAATCTAAGCAAGTGCTTTGGATCGTCTCACGATAGGTTTGAAATGTTCTTATCAAAATATTTAAAATTTACGTAATTATATTGGTTTACATAACTGATTGCCGTAAATTGATAACGCTAAAATGATCAAGAAAAGTTTTTTTTTACAAAATGGATGTCCTACTCCGTCGAATATAGTTTTTAGACGAAGTTAGCTTTGATTCGCCGATTTGGGTAACGTTCACAAGTTACGCGCTTTTCATGCGTCAGGCGCCGTGTACAATCCGATCGTGATGCGATGTATTGTGTAGTTTAGAACGCACTTGAGCTTAGTTTCTTAAATAGCTGACCTCTTTTACTGCCAGCTGTTTATCTGACCTCTATGCGAATCATTAAAACTTGTAGGTGTATCTCACGTAACATTTAAAATTAGAGATTTACTCATTTGGCAGAACATCACTTCCTTGGAACCGTCTACCCTCCCAGGGGCGGAATTTATTTGTTTATTAAACTCCCAGACACGTGGTTCGTGCCAAAATACTCACCTCCTCCTCTACTGCTGCTGCTAACTACGCTAATGTTTCCGTTTGTACGCCCTCCAGCCAGAAGGTTCTGATTATCGTACGACGCCATAGTGGTTGCTAGTAGCTTGGAAATAATTCACACTTGCTTGACCACTACACCGAACCTCCGCTATGTAGACGATTCACGTCGATATACGAAGAAATTCAGATCACGAGGTTCACTGCGCCGGTTAGGTCAGACAGAGCGCGATAGCACAAGCGGGGCACGGGAACAATGTTGCAAGATTAGCGGTTTTCAAACGATCGACACAGGCTATGGGTGCGGAAGATTCAGTTGCTTAATACGAGTATTCATATCAGTCCACTCGACAGTCTCAAGAAGAATCTTGCAAAAAAAAAAACGAAACTAATCGAAGCCACGCGTCTCCTCCCGGCAGCTCTAGCATTTGACACAAAATTCACAATTTCGGTCCAGGCTGGAGGGATGGCGGATTTCGTGCTGCCCTCGCACGCGAATAATGCTCTACCAGGTCCGGGTGTCAATCGCTGGAAGTACTAACGAACGAATGAAACTCCGTCGCCGCCGTCGTTCGTGTCTCTTCTTCCTTCTAATGAACTCTCCGGAGCAAGCCTGATTGCTACTGCCAGAGGGAGCTCTGAAACGCTATCTGAAACGAAACGGGAAGCAGAACAATAGACGATCAACTGATGATAGTGGCCAATGTCATGTGTGTGAGTGCGTAACTGATAGCGGTCGTAGTATCTTATGCTCAATCGATCAATCGGGACCTCACCTTACCATCATCTTGCCGTTGTTTGCTTTTCTCTCTGGCACCTAGAAACAACGACGAATGACCTCTCCGAATGACTTACACCAATAGACCAAATCAATTGACCACGGTAGACCCTGTTGCTTATCTCTTATTATTAAACTACGGTTATGTGGGCCCCACTCCAATCGAAGCAAACGCTGCAGGCATATGGTCAGCAAGGCTAGCACAATCGCCGATCGTACATGGAAAACCGGTCATTCCTATCTGGTAGTAGGGGTTTGTACGCTGGACGACTACGTCAATGCAAATGCCATTTATGCTAACACAGTGTTTGGTGATTGTAGCGATGTTACCGCTAAGCTACTAGAGGAAGAAAGTATTCCTAACGGTCACTCCATATTCTCGCTGTTTGTTGCAGCAAGTCGTACGCAATGCCATAATTCGCGCCGCCATTTGATTGGCATATTTAATTTTGTGTCCAGACCGAGGGTTAAACCCCCACGTGTATACTGCTACGACCGAGTAGGCGGCAGGCGAGAGTGCACCGAAGATCAACTGTAATTGCAGTTAAAGTGATTGTAGCAGGCCACCTACCGCTTGATCGATCTAACCCTTCGAGGCATATGCTTCAATCGCGGCGCTTTGGTATAACAAATAAGTTGATTCTACAGATCAGCAAACAAACCGCAATCATTCTGGGGTATGGGGATGTGTATTCCTCGGAAAAGCAAACTGTGCAATAGCAACAATGGCTTGGATGGCAGCTGCAGCATGCTTGCTCGATGCTAAATGCGTTAATATTTCCGGTTACACCACTTCCATACTGTAGTTAGATAAGAGCAGCTTGCGATAACGTAACGGCCGACGCCAGCAATGCTATCGGGTATCTGGACCGGCATTTCATGTTTGCAATGTTGGCACCACTTCGTCACGATAAAGCCGGAAGTGGCTGAATCCGCATGCACTGTTCAGTGCTACGCCGCGCTAACCTATCGTAACCATCGGTTTAGAGTATGCGAAGGGAAAACTATTTTTAAAATAGAAGGAGCACATTTTGCTGCATTACGTCCCCCAGACGTCGCGTGCTTCGTTTCGTGACAAAATAGAAGGGAGGTTGTCTTGCCGCTTGAACGATCCGATTAAAACCCCATTCGTCAGAACAGAGTGGGCGCCTGGATGCGAGAACCATTCACTGCAATATCCTGTTTTTGCTCGTCACGTGCACCCGGTGCCTCGCGTTCAGCCATGCGGAATCCATCATCGACCGCAACTCTGACGTACGGTGCTCGCTGTGGTTCGCGTGAAGCACTGTTGCTCCGTTCTGCTGGAGTTTCACTTTACATTTCGATCGATCCAACAAGTTCGCGCATAAAAATGATATGCGCTGCGTCGAATGTATGCTCTGAAAACAAACCGAAGCCCGCCGGCCGCCCTAAGCGGTGCTGTTTAAGGCACCACGAGCTTACCTTTCTTTTTCTGTGGCCACCGGGAGGAGCGCGCACCGACCTCGGAAAGGACTATCGCTAGTAGTTTGCACACGTGATTATAACATGCGGCACCACCAATCGGACTCCAATATCGCCGCGGATATCCTTTTATTTATCTGACGAGAGGCCTGACAGCTCGGCCTTTTTCGGCCGGGTTGCCAAGCGCGAAACCAAGGAAGCGTTAGACGGTCTCACCAAGATGGCGATAGCGACAAAATGTATTAGGCGATGCTACACGGAGCGTAAATTTACGCGTAAATTTACAAATTAATCACAATTAAGCGTCAATTTATTTAGCCTCCGCGGACCTATAAAAAATTGACAGCGTGTAAGGGTTAAAATTAAACGTTTAGGCATTAATTTGTAAATTTACGGTAGAGTTTACGCTCCGTGTAGTGGGGCCGAAAAGAAAATAAACCCCCATTGCAGAAAGGTATGTAACCGGGTCTCTTAACGCTTAAAAGACCCGCTTGCAGAACAATTTCGGGTCTGTTAAACATTACGAGACCCGGTTAAACATTACGAGACCCGAGCAAGGTACTTTAAAAAGACAGGTAGCTTTATCCAGAACAAATCCCCGATTTTATTTTAGAAAAAACTTCAGAGTTTGACATTCACGGGATGGTGGGATGTTTACTTCGGGAACGCTCTTTTCGGAGCTGTTTTCGCTTTTCCGTGGTATTACGACAGTTAAAATTCACGAAAAGTGGCAGGAAAGTTGAAGTTTATGCAAATATTCCCAAAATTCTTTCAATAGTTTCAATATGGTATCGGTCCGTAGGTCTTGCCACCCGGCCTAGAACAAGAGCTAGCTAGCGTTCCTGGACCGTGCTCACTCGCTGTAAAACACAACTCGGTCGCTCGAATGATCTTAAATCGAGAGATGAATCATTTAAACATTCGAAAAAGAGTGAAATCAAGTACTTTCCCTGATAAAACCACCAAACTTGCCCACATCTTCTTCTTCTTCTTCTTGAAACTCACGTGGTTTTGTTGATAAAAAGCGCCCTGCTATGAATGTCAAACAAATTGAAAATGGTGACCTGTCAAAGCGGTTAAGATGCTACCTGTCTTTTTAAAGTACCTTGGACCCGAGATACATTTTGTCAATTGGGTTGGGCAGTCCTGATTAGCCGTGGCCACACGGGGCGAAAACTCTAGCGCAAACGAAAAAATTAATAGATGCTGCCACACGGAGCGAAAATTTGCGCGCAAATTTGCACATTAATGCCAAAATGTTTTCGCTTCGTGTGGCAGGCGTAAAACCCCGAAAATTTATGCCGAAATGTCAAACGTATTGTTTTCATCTGTGTTTTGGCCGCTGAAGTTGATTTCCGAATAAATTTTGCAGTTTTTAACGATTTTGCTGCTGTTGCTGTTATATTTATATTGAAAATGCAAAAACAATACGAAAAGAACCTACATTTTCGTAAATAAAGCGTTCGATAGCGTCAAGGGTTCAGCGAAAAAGTCCGCGGACGTATAAAAGTTTGACAGCGTGTAAGGGTTAAGCGAAACCGTTTTGGCATTAATTTTTTCGTTTGCGCTAGAGTTTTCGCCCCGTCTGGCACCGCCTAATGCCAAAACTTTTGCGCTTCGATATGTTTACATGGCCGGGTTGAGGAAATTAAAATCGTTTTTTTTAAGAAAAGAATTGAATACACTAGCAATGATCACTCACTGTCGATGTAAACCACAAAAAGAACATATTGTGAGCCCTACCGTTTGCAAAAAGCTTTTACGCTAGGTTTTACGCTCCACGGACCAATAATCGTTTGACAGCATGTAAACGGCAAGCGAAACCGTTTTGGCATTAGCCGTGGCCACACGGGGCGAAAATTTGCGCGCAAATTTGCACATTAATGCCAAAATGTTTTCGCTTCGTGTGGCAGGGGTAAAACCCCGAAAATTTATGCCGAAATGTCAAACGTATTGTTTTCATCTGTGTTTTGGCCGCTGAAGTTGATTTCCGAATAAATTTTGCAGTTTTTAACGATATTGTTGCTGTTGCTGTTATATTTATATTAAAAATGCAAAAACAATACGAAAAGAACCTACATTTTCGTAAATAAAGCGTTCGATAGCGTCAAGGGTTCAGCGAAAAAGTCCGCGGACGTATAAAAGTTTGACAGCGTGTAAGGGTTAAGCGAAACCGTTTTGGCATTAATTTTTTCGTTTGCGCTAGAGTTTTCGCCCCGTGTGGCCACGGCTATTAATTTTTTCGTTTGCGCTAGAGTTTTCGCCCCGTGTGGCCACGGCTATTGAAACTGTTCTACGTCAGCTTGATAGTAAACACAAACAAACGCTGCCGGCTCGACGAAACGTATCGCAAGGAACAGAAAAAGGAGCGCCGAATTGATCAGCAGCAGTATGGATAGCAGTAAAACGCAACTCGAAGAGCTACAGGAATATTTCAAGACGCACAACAACAAAAGAGAAGCCTCGAAAGCACACACGGCTAAGGTGCACTCGGTCGGATGGAACTGTGATGGGCGTCGGTTGGCGTCCGGTTCATTCGACAAAACGGTGGCCGTCTTCACGCTTGATCGTGATCGTTTGGTATGTTTCTGTGAATTCTGGTATCGCTCATTTGGGCACCGTTGAGCTTACGTAGGTTCTTGACGTTCACAGAACAAAGAAAACACTTACCGCGGTCACACGGGCTCGGTGGATCAGCTGTGCTGGCATGCATCGATGCCGGACTTGCTGAGCACTGCCAGTGGCGATAAAACGGTCCGCATCTGGGATGTGCGCGTAGGAAAGTGTGCAACCTTCATCAACACGAAGGGTGAGAACATCAACATTACATGGTCCCCCGATGGTCACACGATAGCGGTAGGCAATAAGGAAGATCTGGTCACGTTCATTGACACGCGCACGCACAAGATTCGAGCGGAGGAGCAGTTCAGCTTCGAGGTGAACGAAATCGCCTGGAGCAACGGAAGCGATCTCTTCTTCCTCACCAACGGGCAGGGTTGCGTGCACATTCTCAATTACCCGAACCTGGAGCTACAGCAAATTCTGAAAGCACACCCCAGCACCTGCATCTGCATCGAGTTCGATCCAACGGGACGATACTTTGCTACCGGGTCCGCCGATGCACTCGTTTCGCTCTGGGACGCCGAAGAACTAGCGTGTTTGCGTGTCTTTTCGCGACTCGATTGGCCTGTCCGGACGATATCGTTCAGTCACGACGGGAAGTTGCTGGCATCGGCGAGCGAGGACTTGATGATCGACATCGGTGACACGGAATCGGGCGAAAAGGTCGCGCACATCCCAGTCGATGCGGCCACCTTTACCGTTGCCTGGCACCCGAAACAGTACATTCTCGCTTACGCCTGCGACGATAAAGATGCCAACGATCGGCGCCGAGATGCGGGTAGCCTGAAGGTATGGGGTTTCTCGGAGTAAAACAGCAGCTCTTCGAGCTTGCCAATAAATAATTAAGTCCTTCGAATGTAACGCCTTGTCCTTTCATCGTTTGTTCAAAATACTAGCCACCACATACACTAGGCCCAGGTTTCCTCCTGATAGCGATTGCTTTTCACCATTTCCTCGATGTACCCTGCATCACCACCGATTGCTTCTATTAATGCTTCTTTCACCGCCTCGGGCATGTTCTTGGAGCTTCCCGAAACCAGTACCCAGCCACCGAGCTCAATGAGCAGCCGTTTTAGCAGCATCCCTTCCTTCCGTATCAGATGCTGTACGTACACTTTGTCTGGTTGATCGCGCGAAAAGGCACAGAACAGCTTCAGCATACCGTTCTGCTCCATGCGTTTGAGATCTTCCTCGCAGTGGAAGTCGGCGGTCGCACTACGACAACCGAAGAATAGCACTAACGGTCCCGCGGTCGGTGTTTCGGAAAGTTCACGCTCCTGCAGGATACCTCGGAACGGTGCCAATCCCGTACCGGGACCAATCATCACGAGTGGAATCGTCTGCGAACGGCAATGGACAATTAATTAGTTTTCAGTAAGGTTTTTTCAGACTTGAAAACAGATTGCTTTACCTTATCCGCTGGTAGCTCGAAGGTGCTCTTCCGCACCCATGCGCCGATTACATCGCCCGGTGTTAGTTGCCTCAACCAGTGCGAACACAAGCCCCGACGAGGAACGCTGAGCTTGGTTTTGTATTCAATGACCGCAACGAGAATTTGTAGTGTGTTGCTGGCGACGGCGGAAGCAATTGAAAATGCTCTAGGTTTAATCGGTTGAAATAGCTCGAACATTGCCTCCAAAGAGAGGGCTCTCGTTGCGTGTGGAAAGTCCTGTAACACTTCCACGATAGTACGTCGCGGTCGATTGGCGTAGGAAAATAATTCTTCCTGACCTTCGATGCTGCTGAACTCCATCAGCTTTTCGTGCTCAAGTTCATTGTCGCAGCACTTGGCTAGAATCGCAAATGCACGTGCCCTCGGTATGGCCGTGAGGTCCCAGAATTGCTCGGCAATAACACCCAACGGAAGCGATTTCCGTAATATCGTTGGAACGGGCATTTCTGGAAGCAGAAAAAAAAATCAAATTACTCCTAAAACATTCGTCATCCATGCGACCACTACCCACGGAACCGTTATACTGTTCTACGAATCGAGTTTCCAGGTTATGCTGGCTCGTCGAAATGCGGAACCAACATGTGAGTTTGTTTACAGTTTGCGGCGTGGTGTTCCTTAAAATCCATAAAAATCCTTTAAAAAATCTGACCGGCGGGTGAAAATTGTTACTGAAAATGTTGCGTCGCCAAGCTCGTCTACGACGGGAGTATCTGTTCCGCAAGGCGGTGGAGGGTAAACACAAAACGCTTCAGGACAAAAAGGAACGCATCAAACGATCGCTCCAGGAGCACATTCCGATTCACGGGGATCTGAAGAAGGATGCGCTGGAGCTGCAGGAGAAACTTAAGTGGACCGACGAGGGACCGAAACGGGCAGCAGAGATTTCCGGTGAAAGCGGCGGTGCAAATACGGTCGACTCGAAGGATGACGAGTACCGGTACGCGGGATGCGAAGATCCCAAGATCATGATCACGACGTCTCGCGATCCTTCGTCGCGGTTGAAACAGTTCGTGAAGGAACTGCGGTTGATCTTCCCGAACGCGCAACGCATGAACCGGGGTAACTTCGAAACGAAACAGCTGGTGCACGCTTGCCGGGCCAACAACGTGACGGATTTCATCATCGTACACGAACATCGGGGCGTACCGGATAATCTGATCATTTGTCACCTGCCGTACGGACCAACCGCTAGTTTCAACATGTCGGGCGTGGTGATGCGCCACGACATCCCGGACATTGGACCGATGAGTGAGCAGAAGCCACATCTCGTGTTTCACAACTTCA
>NC_064874.1:32409402-32416902 GCF_943734745.1 Anopheles darlingi | reverse complement strand
TGCCCGAGAAAAAGGTGGTCCCATCGGTTGCGCTCAGCTCAAAGTATCTCGGCAAAACGGTACAACTGGCGGCAAATGAACAGGAATCCAAGCAGTGTGTAACGACGCCCCCAGATAGAGGTGCGGTAAAGGTGCCCAATACCGCCAAACCTCACGGCAGTCAATTGACTGTGGCCCAGCAGCAATGGAAAAAGAGCGAACTAGAAGGACTACGCTCCACGCCAAAATTGGAGATGAGCATTGCCGAGCAAATTATTGCCGATTTTGCAGAATACGAGACTGATCTATGCGAATCGAAGTGTTCCATCCGAAGTTATCCTAATAACTTCGACGAACTGATCATAACCTCACCGTCGGCGCCTACTGGTAAGAGATCTGCGACAGCGATGGAAACCATGGGTGAACAGCAGCTACACACCGCATCCAAGGTGCATCTGATGAACCATCAAAACAATACAAACATAGAGCTAAGACTTGCAGGGGGAGTAGGTTGTGGCGGCAGTGGCGGTTACCTTGGATCCTCTATCGAGTCCAAAACTATGACCTCCAACGTTTCGGAGTTGCCGTTGGCTTCGAGCATTCGATCGTACGTTACGCGTGTCGATCTGCAATCGTCTGGCGATGATAATCCAAGAAATGCTAATATGGGCCCGCACAATGCTGGAATGCCATTTTGTGATATAGCCTTAACGGCCAGTTCCTCGACGACTTCGACAGTACCGCCGATACCATCATCGACTTCATCGTCGGCGTCGTCCTCGTCTTCATCGTTGCGCAGACGTTTAGCTCTTACCGACCCATCCTATGTTCCTAATCTGCAGCAGCACCAACAGTCTTGTGGCGATATAAAGGATAACAGAAGCTCAACGACCTTTTACGGTACGGACGTGGATCCAGCGGCCAAAGCGTACGAGTTCTCGGAAGATAACGAACGATGTGAGAAAATCAGTGCTTTCCGAAAGCGCCGACTGGCGGACAAGAAGTATGAATTTTCTGAAGAACCAACCAGCGAGGAAAACATTGAACCGTTCAATCGGCTGCGCAACCAAATTCGTGCTCGCGTTCCTGGCCCACGCTACAGTCCATCTCATCACCACTCCGGCGGATACGGCGATATGATCCCGACCACCCATCACCTCCACCGAGCGTCTCCAAATCACGGATTTCGATCGCCTTGCGGATCACCGGTCGGCAATCGTTATCTACGATCGCCACCAGGAATAAGATCGCCTTCCTACTACCGTCACCGCTCGCCTTCGTCCCACTCAACGCAGATCGTGTCGGGCGGTATGTTTGGTGGACCAGCACAGGCGAAACCACACTATCACTATCAACCGCCGCAGCCACTGCCGAAGAAAATGCCTCCGCTTCACGATCCACGAGATTACGTGCATTTTTTATCGTCCAACTGCGGTACAAGTGGTATGGGTATGAGCCTGCACGAGAGCGTCGGTGGGGTTCAGCGTACTACTCCAGACATTCCGAAGTTTTTCCTCGACGCCATCCAAAAGATGAGTGAGCGGAAGCTAGCAGGCGGCGAACAGGAGGAAGCGATCATCAACAACGAAAATAACATCAATTGTGATAACCAATTGCCACCATCGAAACGTACAATCGCCGGTGAAGCAACAATAGCTGTGACTCCCAAGCTGCCCGAACGGCCAACGTGTTCGAAGAAGATTGTGAAAATCTACGTCGAAGAGGATGACGCCAATTCGGTAGTAACTACGGAAGAAGGTACGCTGCTCGCCGCGGGACACTGTTGGAAATGTTTTATTTAGATTTTATTTCACTTACAGATGACTGTATTTCGCCTGGTTATCATACCTCGCTGCCGATGGAGGTACATGGTTCGTGCTATTCCAATATGCAAATAATCTCGCAAGCATCATACAGCAAGTTGAACTGTGCCGCCGTAGTCGTTACACAGAACTCGTTCGATATGGAAACGTTTTCCTTTCACGTCGCCAATCACATCTGCACCCAGGACAGCAAAAAGTATGGTATCTTACTCGATTCAGCGTACGAACTGACACACGTAAGCATTCAATTAGGACGCACAATCTCTTCAGTTCTTATCCTTATATGTACATCTTCCTTCGCCCGCCCCGTAGGTATGCCCGCTGACTGCAACCATAACATGCACGATGGTACTTCAGTTTACGGCCAACGACGTGGACAGCAACAAACCGCAGCAGTGTAAGAGCTGTGCTGGTACGATCGACTGTCAGACGCACCGTAAAGTGTACCAGTGTCGGTCGCTATTCACTTGGTGCGTTATGACCGGTGACTGGGCGGTACTGGACTACGGGAGCCTGTGCACCGGTCCGTATCTTAATATGCAAAAGCTCGCTTCAAACTACAACCGGCTGTTGAAAAAGCTACGGAAGTTCACCAAGAAGCTGTTCGCGAATGGCAACGAAAGTGATGCCAGCGATAGAACGTACGAGTTCTTGCGCCATCTTCGGGTGCATGATTCTGATGTGAGTAAAACGAAGGAAAGGTTGGTGGATCTGGAAAACATGATCGAGTTCTATCGACGGCACCCGGGGGAGTGTAACGATGATCAGTTCAGCAACTCCGATCTGGACAGCTACGGCGAGGAGGAAGAAAATGACGAAGAGGAGGATGACGGGGACAGCTCAGCCGATGATAGCTACACCGTGATCGGTGGCACGTCGATCGCCTCCGACACAGTGAGCGATGAGGACGATCTGTGAAAGTGTTTAGTGGATAAGGGCGAGATAAGGCACCTTGCAAGCACAGTTTGCTGATAAGGTTTAGTTTCGAACATGAACACCCGGTGAACAGATGCTTAATGTTCAACGTGACAAAGATAGATAAAAAAAACGATTGAAGAACCGTTTAAATTTAATTTATTGAGCAACAGACTGGATTCTACTACTTGTGGGTATTGGAAAATTGCTTTGTGATTCCGTGACCTACGAGCTCAAAGCCCCAAGCATGTACATACGACGGAACACAGTGTGTTCCATGGGTTTTGCGATCTACATTACGCGATACTAGACGTTTCTACACACCTATCCACGATATTATAATCGTAGTAAAACGGAAAGCGCTCACGAAGGGAATGGGAATGGGATTTCGAATTGCCATGGAATTAGATTCGTTTATCCAGAACGGTCCTACTACGCTCAGGTGAAATGGGGTATCGACTGACATGGTAGGAAGGGGTGTGTATTGGCTGAATACGAATTGAAGCGATACGGTTATACGGATAGTGGTGGGAATGTTAACATTCGAAACGGCCATGAGCCGGTCAGGAGGTTGTGATGAAGTCAGATTAATTTTTTTTCTCTCTTTTAACGCATAAGAATCTGAATAAAATGGACAGCAAACGAACTGAACTTCGAAGGTATTTCTGCGACATATTTTTTGCGTGTTTTCGAGTGAAAATTATTTCTCTAATGCAGGCTGATTGCTTCAAACAAAGCAATCATTGTTGTAAAGCGGTCGTAGCTAAAAACAGTTTGAAGCCATCTTGCTTAAAGATCCTTCAAAACCTAGAACCTGTTCTAGAGGAGTATTCTCAGGACGATATTTGTATGACGATCTTACCGCCCTGCAATGTATGAGATACGGCTGGCTTCGTTTCGTTTGGCTTCGCCAGGCGTTACGCTTTCGACAGATTCTAAATTGCCAGCACTACTTAATGGGAACGGAGGAACATGGTGGCAAGCCGCTGAACATTTCCATTATAAGTAAGTACGCTTTATACTTATTAGTGAATACCGAATAGGATTAGACACAGCATTGTTTTGAACAAAATGTAGGGGTAAAAGATTATTTTTAAAATGTGTTTTATTGTAGAAGGTACGCGTATATCTTTATACACACTTACAACATAACTAAAAATATGAGGGACCGGATGAGGGAGAGGGGGGTAGGAGTAGTCTTTATAATTTTAGGGATTTTAGGTTCATGATAATGCTACCCTCAGCTCAGAAAGGTCATTCAATTGCATTTATGCTTTGTCCTAGGTGTGGTTGTGATTGATGGTGCCGTACGGTTGGAAATGGTACTTTCCGAAGCAATGTGATACGGCTACACCAATCTTGCAGCCCTGCCACCGATGCCGGACGCAGCGCCACAGCCACTCTCCATTGTTTTTCGCCTTGTAGAAGTTGTACCGATTATCATCGATGATCAGTGTCACGTTGCGTTGTGACTGTCGATGGACACTGCTCGGCAGCAGCTGATACTGCGAGAACGTACTGGCGCCAGGCATCAGAAGCATTGGGCCTCCTTGCGGAATGAATCCTTGGCTGATGAGTGTCTTCAGCATCCCGAACCGTTCCGGGGAGCTAACGGCAGCGAAACGATCGTGATTGTGGGTCCAAGCGCTTCCCTCATCCTCGTCAAACCGAGCCGTGCAGTTCAGCGCCCAGTGGAAGGCACAAATCCACGGGGACACATCCGTGCCATCGACGCAGACGTTTCGCACGTACAGCTGTCCGTTCTGAAACGTTATTATCGCATTGGGATCGATGGCTTTGGATGTTGATTCCTCCTTAGTCACTCGCTCTTGGGCCCAATCGAACAGAGGGGTAACCGGTACTATTTCCGTTTGCGATCGAAAGTCTTCAACTACCCCCTCTATCTTCGCGTTTCGGCCCTTGCGCGATTGACCGGTCACATTTGCGTTTGTCGTATGGGCGTGTGGACTACCGTTACTAAATGCCGGTAGCTCGAGGGAGAGCGGAACAGTAAGTGCCGCTTGGCATCCGGCATCGCTGTGAATACAGCGCCACTGGGAGCAACTCTGCGCGGCAAGTACTTTGTGTATTCGGTACGTACAACCGTCATGTCGGATAAAGGAATTACACTTGGCCATCGTGAAGATGAGATCATAATTTGCTCCGCTGATCGTAACCTGTTCGGTGCGGTCTGGTTGAACGGTTCGCGGAACCAATGCTTCCGTGTGACTATGTCCTCCACTTTGCTCGGCCAACAGTCCATTGTGTTTAAGGGTAATCTTAGCCGGGCACGGATCGGGCTCGTTTTGCGGCAGACAGAAGTACCAGATGTTCCCTTCACCTTCGGCAACGTTGTGCTCCCGGTAAAACATGTGACCCGCGAAAATGATAATCTCTAAATCGAGATGCACATCATGTATCCGGCGGTAGTTGAATCCTCCGGCCATCAGGCGCATCGGACCGGGGCTCGTGACAAGATCGTTCGCATTAACCATTTTGCCATTGGCAGCTGGTCTATCCTTGAGCGAGCTTTTCGGTGTATGATCATGCTCATCCCACTTCTCAGCGATCGCGCCGCTTTTGTCGATCACTATGTACGCCCTACAACAGGTTACCAACGAACGTGTGCAGTTCCACACCACCGTTCCATTAGTGAATGCTTTCCGGGCGTAGAATCGTTCATCCTTTCGGCATATGATCGGCCGCGACCGAACGTTCCAACGCAGCTCGTACTCCTCCAGTGACAACAGTGTCGTTTCGGCGTCAGTCCGACCGGATTCGGCAAGGAAATATTTTTCCAGCGTGTTTCGTACCCGATGCCGATGGTTATTCGAGGAAATGGCGTAAACTATCTGCTCGTCTGGAACCATCTGCAACACCGCTTGACACCCCAGCCTTCGCCAGATGCAGTTCCATTCGGTGGTGCCATTTTTGAGGCTCGATTTAAAGATAAATTTTTGCTTCCGATACACCAACCAGACGGTGCCGATGCCGTCCGTGACGAGACGATAGTTGATGCCCTGTTGCAATAATTTCGGTTGCGAATGCTTGTTGGCATGCTGTAGCGCCGGTGGGTGATTGTGTTGTTTGTTGGCCAGTTTAGCCACTTTGCGTTTTACCCGTAACTCCCCACTGCACGTTGGCCCTGTGCAGCGCCACAGCGTGGCCAACGAAGGTTTACTCGCTCTGTAGCAGTTCCTACCGAAGATGAGATTCCCGTCCATGATGGTAAAGTTGTAGCCATGGTGCAGATTGGCTCCATCCTTTGGCTTCCTTTGAGCCATCAGTGCGCTCTGGGTGTTTGGTGAGCGACGCGTGCTATCCTTCACCGGAGGATGGTTGTGTGCTTGGTCGTATTCCAACAGTTCCCTTTCATTTTCATACGACAACATAACACGCGCCTCGCAGCCACCCGATTTGTCCTGTTCACAGACCCATAGACTTAATCCATCGTTGAACAGTGCACGCCTCAGTCGGTAACGATAGCCGTATGCTAGCAGCCTTAACCGTTGCTGACAATCCGTCAGAAACTTATAGTTGGGTAGCACCTGTACCGTCTGCTCGACCGTGGACTGGCCTTCTCGCGTACCGATGTTCTGTACCATACTCGAAGCATGATTATGTTTGACGGCCTTGCTGGTGAAAAGCGCTACGGGGTACTGCGCCGTCCCTGTGATCGTTAGCGCAGCCATACAGCCAGTACGACCTCGCGCAACACATATCCACTGGTTGCTGGGCTCTGGCTGAAACTGTTGGTGCTGCTCGTTCAACCGATAATACCGGTGTTGTCGATGGATAAGCACTTCCCGGTCGTCGTTCACACGCACCACGCGATAGTTGTACCCGATGTGCACGAGCTTGGTGGGACCAACAAAGGAGTCCAGTTCTAACAAAACCGTCGGCTCAAAGCACGTTTCCGTTAGCTCCATCGTCAGCATGCTCAGCTCGTCATTGTCCTCCAGGTCGACTACCATCGCTTCATCTTCCTTAAACGATGGATCATGATGCGTTTGGCGTAGCAAGCGGTCGCTCTGGCGGCAGCGTTCTCGAAAGCTGTAGAACTGCTCCACATCCACGATGCACTTGATGCAGATGAACGAACTATGATCGTGCTCGTACACGATCTCCAGCGAGGTGCATTCGAGGATCTTCTTCAGCAGGCTATCGTTGACTGGTTCCTTGGGCGGGAACATGGGCACAAGCATGAATTGACTGAGCAGGCAAAGCCGGCACCGTCGGGAGCTATACAGCGGAATAGGGGGAGAGAATAGTCTGCCTCAGTTACAGTCGAAGCTGGGGATCCGTTGCGATGTGTTACCTCGGTTCGTCCATTCCGCACAATCGATACTCGGCTAACCATAAACCGCAGCCTATCCGGAACGAAACACCAGGTGCAGGATACCTCCTTTGCGTTACCTGAAGACGACTGTGTACCGGATAGATCCTGTTTAGCGGCGTTTCCTTTAAAATAAAGTGGTTTTAAGTATTAAAGGAGGATCTGGAGGAGTCTTGAGCAAAGCGTCCTCGGGAGAAACGTCAAAACTCGAGGCTCGCTTGAATCGGCAGTTGCTCCGGAACCTTTTCTTGCCCGCCTTTGCTGTTGTCACAGGATTTTCGCTCACACTTTTCGCTCGCACTTTTCGCTCGTGTTTTTTACAGCGAACTACTCTTTTTCGGCTTCTCTTTTTCATAGGTCCAAAAAAGTAGCGAACCCCCTTTACACCACCTACCTCCAGTCACCTTTGTTTACGTTTTGGCCAGGTTCTCGAAGCAGATCTCGAAG
>NC_064874.1:32389402-32391902 GCF_943734745.1 Anopheles darlingi | reverse complement strand
TCACACGTTAAGCATTCGGTGTTTTGCATGACTATCCTTACCATCGCAACATTTGATAACTGTACTGTTTTACATTTACCAGCAGTGATAGTGTCCATCACTTTGTAATGTGAATTAGTGGCAATTGATGGCTTTTCAACAAAACTGATTTTTACAAAAAACGTAAGGGCTACGCAAATAAATGGGGGAGCACGACCGACGATTTATAGCTACCAACAGATCGGTAAATACTATTGCGCTTCTTGCAAAACTTTCGTGGATAATGGATAGAGATGCAGAATGTTGAAGATCAATGACGATTTGAAAGGCATTCCTAATACCTATACATAAAAATTTCAATCCTTTTAACTGTAAGGCATAGTCCGCCAAATAAATTTAAAGCAGCATTTAAAGCATACATTTCTTTAATGCTATGCACTCATCTTTCCAATTATACCATATTTTATCTCAAAACTAGGTTCTGATAGTTTTAAATAAGGTTAACATATTTTGTTACCAAACTTAGGGATAGGTTTTTAATAAACCATCAAACCAGCTGCGATCATCTGTAAAACTGAAAATTCGGGATCCATGGGGTCAATTGACACAAAAACTTCAGTCCGGTCACGTTGCATCTCGACTGTATTCGACAATTCGTTGCTTCGTGGAAGGTCTAGCCACCGCGGTGAAGAAAATGTGCAGGTTGCATTTAAAATACTTTTCCACTTCACATTTCACTGTTCACACTGTTCATGGCCATTTCAGAGTACAGGCGGTCGAAAGGATGTTTTTAAGACCAAAAGTTTAACATTCAGCCATCGTTCGTCGACAAGTTGTCCACAGTAAAGGGTAGCCGAATGCGATGTGATGATCGGAAATTGATTTGTATTCCAACCATGAGGTCTACTTTTATGACTCGTATCCGTTAGCCTATGGTATGATGGTTTAAGGGCTCTTGAGACGGTATTGATGTAGGTAACATCAGCTTCTTAAACTGATGTTTAAAGTTTTGAAAAAGTATGTATGTTAGAGAGCGAAAAATCAGAATCATTGAATTGAAGCTTACTATTTTAATATAGTGAAGTAGCAATATTCTTCGACACACATTTCGACCATTAATTTCGTGCGTCGTTGTTGACAAACTCCGGTGTCGTTGAATCGTCATAGATGTGTTTGCAAATTACTTCGTCGTCTAATGACTCCGCAACAGAAGAAAGAATAAAGTGTTCATGGCAGGTTTTATGATTGGGACCTAAGTCACATCAAAAACATACTTGTGCTCGTTTGCGTTATGCTGAACATCTTCTCGAACGTTGAGATCGTTAGAGAGAAGGTTTTATTGTATCATTATCACATTGGCCACCATCTTTGGTAATGCCAGTGCCAGTGAAGGCGTTTTCCCTAGAATTGTCCATCATATGAGAGACACCAAAACTGGTCATAAAAATGTAGAAAATAAACATCAAAGCAAACGTTCTCCTGTTGAAACAAACAGGCATATATTCTAATTAGAATATTAAAACTAAACTGTTCTTTAAATGTTGATGTTCGTTTTAAAGCACTAGATTGTACCCAGTTGTTCTCAGGAGGCTAGACGTAAACTTCTTCTTAGCTGGACGTGTTTGATCGTGAAATGCTTAAACCGTTTAACCACAAAAATGATGCCAACTGGTTATACGAAGAGGTCAAAAACAAAAAAGATGAAACAGTATCTCGTCTACCGTATAACGTCCACGGTATGACGTCTTCTCGCATTCACAAACCAACACCTTGACGACGGTTGATGTCCAGCAGGTTGACTTCTTTCGTCCACCTTTGGTCACCTTACATCCGAGTACCATATGTCGCTGATTGTTTAAGAAAGAAGCCGAACAAACTGCCTCACAAGATATTCGATTATGGCTCGCTGAGCATGTGAAAGACCCTTCATCCTAAAGGTAGCTACGCATTCCCATTAATCGGAAGAGAACAAAAACGATCAGGTTCCACCTGAGTCAGGCGGTCATCTATTTTGTTATGATTTCTTTCTCCTCCGTTTACCTTATTCGTCCGAGGGGACCCTTCAGAGTTCAACGCATGCATGCATCGTCTCGGATGAACCTCAAACATTCGCTGGTTGGTTGGAACGGGAGTCAATGGTACACCAAAACGCCATGATTTGAAAACGGAGTCCTTGCTCAGCCTATGTTGAGATGAATCAAAGTCCATCCTATTCACACCGTCAAGAAGCAGATACCGAACAGTTAACGAATTGAAAAAAAAAAGAAAACTACAGACATCCTGTGTAAGCTGATGCCAACTAATAATGTCCTGTTTGTTATGTTCCGTGGCGGAAGCAACATCACGCAGCCTTTTGTCTCTTTAGTACCTCGTGAGAAAGGAATAATGTCCCACAACATGATGAAAATGTGTTGAGAAGAAAGGATTATTCTTCAGGTGCAAGCAGCTTCAAGACGATGCATATCATCGCTTCTGAAGCAGCTCACAAATTCTTTAAGAAATGTGCTTTCATCTTGCTACG
>NC_064874.1:32381902-32384402 GCF_943734745.1 Anopheles darlingi | reverse complement strand
AAGAGCGCGAGCGTGATAATGAGCGGTCATTTTTGGAATTGCAATGAAGTAAATTAGAAAAAAATTATAGATAGTTTCCGAGTTACATGTTGTGCGACAACCCTCTAACAACGTCTGCAACGAACGGTTTTTTTAACATTAAATTTTCAACGCGATACAAATGTTCAATTTATCGTTCAATAGCCATCATAAATGTCACATCAACTGGTTTTTATTTATTTGGTTCTCACAGCTCACCTGCAGTTCACCCACACGAACCACCATCGAACCCCTATCGGGTTGCTTCAACGATGGACCTCTACAAGAGGTCAATGCTAATCGGTTACCCTGGTGACGCCGGCATGTGAATGTTTTATATTTATTGAAATGCAAATAACACCGACGTTACACATGGTCAAATGCATGTAGAGAGGAACATTAAAAAGAGGGTCACAAGATGAGGAATGTTGAAAGGGTGCGTCTGCGAGTAGTACACTAGATATCCACTAAAGGTAAGAGAATCAAACTACAGTAGAGTAGCTCTTTGATGTTGGCAGATGTGACTGACGAAAACGACAATGGAGAGCAAAAGAACAAACAATAATATAATGCGCAACAACCGGAAGTTCGTTGGTGGGGTATCGAGTGTTTCGTTAGTGGAGGTACCTCGCGATCATGGTAGCCAATCGATCGGGGTTGGCTTGTCTGAACAACGCGAAGCTATTAAATCATACGGTCCCCCATTGAGTTTGTCATTCGAATCATTGAACAGCAAACACACACACATTGATAGGTGCCTGGGACCACCTACACCGTGCTGTAGAGCAGTTTTCGGATCGCGGAGGCGGGAATGATAAGGTTACTGAAGTGCGCAAAAACTGATAAGGTTTTTTAAAGAATAAATACACAACTCGTCGGGGACTCTGCAGGGTGGCAACCGTTGGTGCCTGTTTGACGTCTGATTGGCCAGGTGTGATATGATGGTATATTGAATTCGTTCTTTTATGTTGTTGGTCAAACATCCATCAGAGGCTTTCTGTTTTCGAACAGAATGAGTATACCATTGGTCCAGTTTATTCAGCAACAGCTGCTTGCAAAATACTCATATGTTCTCGCATGTGGATAACTGATATCAATCGCTGCCGGGAGCCCAGCATATCCCACCCGTGTCAGTCACAAGTACATCACATGGTTGCATCTGCAGTCTCTTAGGGAATGAAAAACCTCCATTTAATAAATTGATCGAATTAAAAAGCGATTGATCATAATTTGATCCGTTTGTCCGGCAGTTTGGAATGATAAACGCGTTTTTAATAACTCGGTAGGGCTCTTACTCCACTGGATGAACCTATCAACCGAATCGATAGAGACAGCAGTTCGGATATCGATTGCTTGCATCGCTCGTCCTGCAGACCGTGACAGAGTTCTGTGTTTTTCGAGCATGTGGGTGATTCAATGAGGAAAATTTTATGCACTTGAGGCTCGACTAAGACGACAGAACTATTCCAACTGCACTGTTAATGGCCATTCGGCACACCCTCACATGTGAAAGAGGGTATGTGTGTTTTTTGAAACCGGAAGTTATTTCTCTTGGCGATGGCTAGCGAACATATGTCGGTATTCAGCATAGCGTTCACAAACCAGCGCCGAACTAGCTGTAGAGCACAACAAAATAGGGAATAAAATGGTTAGATTCTCCAAGGACAAGCACACGCCTGTCGTAAAATCACGGGTTTCCGCATCACGACAACTGAAAATATGAGTAGCTGTCATATGACACTCTCGAGAGCACTTGTACCACTCGGATTCCGTGACAAAAAATATGTAAATGCCCAATGCAGTTTGCATACGGATGCCAGATGGTTTGGTTAGGAAAGTTATAAGGGTATCACTTCTTTAAGGAAATATCCGCTTTAGAGGCTGGTCATGTAGGCCAGCCAAAAAGGTTGTTCGTTTGGCAATCTTGTTTTTCTCCAAAATGCACTAGCTCCATGGAACATCGGTTAGCTCGAGGGCTAATTGCATTGTTCATGTTCGAATAGTGTGTGGAAGAAGATGTGTGTTGGGTTGTTTTTACTCGGGTTTTCAACTTTCGCTTCTGCTTGCGCTTGAAGTTCACAACGCGACCATAGTGACTAAATGGTACAGTGTTGTGTGGTGTTCGCCCAGCAAACTAGAAACACGGCGTCTAGCTTAAGATGCACACCCTTAGCCGAGCAACATCAATGGAAGCTGTTGTCTTGAATTTGTATTCGAGAAAGCACCAAGGCTGCATTGCCGGCAGACGCACAAAACAAATGGTTGTTGTGCCTGCGCCGCGTTTTGTATGGCTTTTTAAGTGTTCATAAACACACCAGATGGTCTTTGAGAAGTGCGGCGACAAACTCGTACGTAACCGGGACCGTATCTCATGCACAGGAAGTATTGCTAGAGCGAAAGAGGAGAGCCGCCGAACACGGAACATGAAACATGAGAAAACTCAAGGCAAGGTGCATCGCCTCTGACATGCTGCATTGCGCCT
>NC_064874.1:32374402-32376902 GCF_943734745.1 Anopheles darlingi | reverse complement strand
TGCTGCATGCTCACGTACAGTTCCGGGCGAGTTGTGTTAGAGGACAACGTGCACAGGGAATGTGAGAAGAAACTCATTCGCCATGATGGCGGAGACAAACCGAGAGCAATTGGAGCATGTAAACGTAATAATTCAAGAATGTGACTGTTTTACTAAACGCACTATTGACTGTCGCTACAACAGGTCGAGGAAATCATGGTATGAATCACGGGTTTTGTGATGATGATAGTTTCGTGTAAGTATTTGGTTACGGTTTCATCTGTAGCAGGAAGTCGCGTAAGCAACAGTGCGATACGATAATATGTTGTTTGAATTGTATGGATTTCCCCTGCCATGGCATTGAAGCTGTATAATACTTAGCTTGTGATTAAATATGGAATTTCCATTCGATTGCTCTAATAACGATTGCTGATTGACCCATGATGACAATCAATGCAATCGCATATCGTAAGATGATAAACATGATGTAAATAGAGCAGCTTCTGATGGATACCAGCAATTATATGCAGCAAATCAATTTTTCCACTTGACAGATTGATTCGCTCGATATCTCATCGGCAATTCACTTCGCACGCATGGATTGATTTGAAACGAAGACTGAATACGATTCTTAATCTGCTCATGCGGTTCTGATGGCTACACTCGACTATGAAATGGATTGCAAGAATGGTATTTGAAGAATTCATTGATTCCACTTATTTTCTCTGCTCGAAAGATTCACGTTGATGCCACATAAGGCGAAATTGATTTGGTTTGCGTTTTAGCTCGGCTAATAGGAGGAAGGGTTCGGAAATCAATCGTTCGGATTGCTCCACACCACGAACGTACCGGTTTACTAAGGTCTATGCTCTTTTATGCTATGATATGACAACTCTGCCATTCAATCGGAGATTCTGCGATTCAATACATTTGATGGATTCGTAAAACTGGATCGAGTATAGATAGCCGTTTTCGGCATGGCATTCCTTTTAGGGCTGTTTACAATGCAATCCAAAGCAGTGCAATGCATTTTCATTCGTAAACACATTTTACAGCGATATAACGGCAACATAATGATTGTGATTATCAGTGCATTCCACCGTTTGCTTCGATGAGGATGATTGATTTGAAATAGAATGAAGTTTAGAATAAATTTAGTATAAAACTTAGTATTCTGTGTATGGTAGTTCTATTCTATCGTTTAAATTGATTTTTCTCTTACTATAGTACATTTTGAAACATCTTTATGATGACTTATGTTAAAGACATTAACAGTAACTTGTAACCTAATCGCTTAAGTTAAGGAATACATGCTAAGTGATAGGATATTTTCACTAGCAAATTGTTTCAATTTATCTAAAACCAAGAATAAAATCAAGGTACCAAAAAAGGCAGCGAACGTTCTTATACAAGAGTGCCATAAAACATGAAATATGCTACTAAAAAAGCTAAAAGAAGGTTGGGAAGAACAAGAGAACGCATGAAAAAGTAGATTTGAAGACGTCCTATGTAGGACCAATTATCACCCTGATTGCAAGCCTGACGCCTGCCTGTATGTGTGCTATGAATTGTAATGGGGCACTGCTGCAGTGTTTTACTCAGAAAACGATACGAGTCTCAGTGCAGTTACAGTCCAGAGCCCTACAAGCCCCAAGATGTGCAGCTTCGGTTGTGTTCCAAAAACACGACATTTCTAGGGTGTTCACTTGGTTAGGCAGCCCTTTTTAGCACTAGCCTGTGACTATTTTATGGGAGCTTTCTTCGCTGGAAGGAGAAGTAGCACACATCGCTTTGTGTAATTTATAGCGTTGAGCCCAGAACTGGCACAGTCTACGAGGATTCATGCCCGTCGTGGACCACAACATGGCGAGGCCAACGCCACCCAAAATACTCTCGCTGTTCCTGCTAATAAGCTGTTCTGTGGTGTGTTCCATTTCTTCTATTCATATAATGTGCTGTGCCCAATGCTCGAATCGGGTGATAATTGCTTGAAGAAACTTCGAGTCTATAAACCGAACCCATAGGTACCGCTGGACGACGTGTCTCAACATGTAAGTTATAATCTTTTCTGCTCCCGTGGATTTCCTCACATTAGCGGTGAAAATTACTCCTGTAAACAGTGTAAGAAGAACAGTCCCACTCACTTGACCCAAAAGGTACGGTACTGGCGTAGTTTCACCAAAAAGACCGACATTTAGTATGTTCGTGGTTCATTGATTCAGCGGCGATTATGTGTGTAAAATTACAAACCTTACAAACCCAAGGTACTGCAGATGGTAATGAACGAAAAGAAGGTACGAGACTGCCCCAACTGGTGTCCAACCGACACAGAGCGAAGAAATCGGGAAGACCTGCTGCTGCTACCGGCCACCTTCCATCATTAACCTCGAAAATGTGTTTTCCTTACGTTCTCCCAGGGGCCCATCTTCCTCCCATGATTTCCGTCAGCTAATCTGAGAAGTTCATACGAAACGCGCCCCAGTATGCACATTTAGCCTGTCGGTATGCCAGCTGGCGCTGA
>NC_064874.1:32369402-32371902 GCF_943734745.1 Anopheles darlingi | reverse complement strand
AAAATCGATAGAACTACTTTGTGGCCAGTCGCGAAAACGGCCAACGGCAAACAGCGACCAGCAAACACTTTTGCGCAAGACGTTCCTTCTGCTTCTGGGCGTCAGCAAGGCAGACCAGCAATTTTCCACTAGTGCTTTGACTTCTTATGCCTTAATGCGGGTGAATGCTCACTCACTACGGCGGACACTTTCACTCGATGCACAAATCAATGGCGAGCTGCGGCCAGTTGTCGCGGTCGTCTACGGCTAACTACAAAAATCGATCCACCTGTGTTGTTTGGCCGCCCGGACGGTAGTCATGGAAACAATAGCGCACTTACACGAACCAAACAAACCAATCGGACACACTTCATCGAGCCAGCGACACGCCACTAGCACCGCGGTTGATCGAGACCGCGCGTGTGTGCGATTTCGTCGATTTGCTGGCTTTAATCGAGGAACACTCACTAGCTGCCAGGCTCACCATGTAATTTGCACAATGGCTTCACCGGGCCAGGCAGACACCGCCAGGTCTGCACCATGTAATTTACAAACTGGCCACGTGCTGCACCACGTTGTAGCGCGTCTTCCGTCCTGCCGTCGCCGGGACAGGTGACTTTTCTGGCTTTTTGCGCCACCCGGGCATAGGCGGGGCCTACCGGAACGTAAGATAAAACTTTCCTCAAAACAACAAAAACAACAACAACCGCAGGCTCCGGCGAAGGGGTAATTACTATTTCACCACCACATCTGGCCACCTCTCGTCGACCACATTTCTTTCACTTATCTGCTTGAACAGCGCGTGCCGGAAAACAAAACGGCCGGCCAAGAAGTTTTCTTCAGCGCGAAGCGGCCAGAGAACGAGCGAGTAGTTTTGCCGGAAAATATTTCAAACACACATTCAGCCTCGCCACGGTTGCTCCACGAAACGGGTAACGCACCCCAGCAACGGCACGACAACGGTGGTGGCAGGAAGTAACGACGATGATCCACAGCCTGGCTTCGAGGGTTGGTAGGTTGTTGGGTGGGTTATGGTTTTTTTTGTTGCTGCTGCTGCTGCTGCTGCTTTACATCCAGAACAAACGATGGCCACACGAGAATGCCTCACTGTACACACGCGAACACACATCCACACATAGTGACCGTTGCGCGGCACAATCGAGCGACGAACCTTTATATTTATGCTTCTGCCGCACGTCTGCTTCACCCGTTTGCTATGGCGCACACGTTGCGTTAACGTTTACGAGAGGAAGGGGAAAACGGGGGGGTTTGGTCGTTTCGGTAACGCTCCAACGATCAAACTTCCGCCTTGTTCGCCCTCAAAAACGCTTAGAACACACCTCTAGAGGGTTTGGCCTCGTAGGCACAATGACAGCACAGTACCCGGTGGCGCCCGGCGGTAGGTGTGACTCCGTGATGCACTGATTCTTTTAAATGTAACGTTTCGTTGCCACCGCACCTATGCAATTGTGGTTCCAGCTTTTCACGCTTATCACTCAAGGGGCACACACATGCACACTGGTGGCTGACAGTAATTAGGCTGCTTGGTTGAAACTGAAACGCACTTCACTGTCGGCTGATGGAAGCACAAAAAAACCCCGATGTAAAACGGCGCGTATCGCGAAGATCGGAAGATTCGGAGCAAAACGTGTTGACGACGAGATGACTGTGTCCTAACCATCGACCGGTACCGGGAGCCGCACGCACGTCCGTACGCTCCAAGCGTTCTCGTTAAAATCATCTTCGTTCACGATGCGATGCTGGCACGAACCGAGACACGAAACCCCCGAGTGAAGCAGCATAAACCTGAACGACGACCAGCAGCGTACATCTCGGGTTCGTACGCATTCCTCCTCCGTTTGGTGGTTCCCACTTCGTCGGTGCTGCGCGGTCGGTGTTTTAAATGCTCGAACCCCTCGAACAGGTGCTTCCGATTATGCTATTGAGGGGCGCTATCCGTGTTCTTCCCTATTCACCGAGACTAGCGGGTGCGGGACCAGAGGGTCGCATGGTTTGGCATGGTAAGGGGTGGCGTTTGTCGGCTCGGATGCGGTTTTTGCTGTTTTGCACTCTCACGCTTACGCTTCTCATGCGGCCGCCTTCCGCTAGGTATCGGGGGTGCCGGGATCGTGCTGGCTGGTACTGCCGGATCGGACGATGCTCTTGCATGCTGCGATGAATGGGATCGAATTGTTTGCACTGGGATGTCTATCAGCCACAAAGTGACATACTTGGCCTTTTCCGTCGTTCCTTTGGTTCATATGTTTTGAATAAATGTTAAAGTTAAGTAGACTCGATGAAACGAAGCAGTCTTTCCGGCCAGTTTAAACTGCACAATCCACTGGATTGTTGACCTCCCGGGGGCGGTGGTGGTTTTTGCGGAGACTCCGTTTTGTTATCAATTACGTTATAAGGCAGTATATGCGGCGAATACAGGTCTTTGTGTCTGTCACTGGCATTCGTGGAAACCCCGTGGCCATAAAGCACCGAAAGGTGCGTTAATATACGACCCGCCGAGAGG
>NC_064874.1:32356902-32361902 GCF_943734745.1 Anopheles darlingi | reverse complement strand
CGTCTGTGTCGACTGAAGTTCGCTCGAGTGGGGACCACATTGCTTGCAGGGCATTTTGTTCGTCCTGCTTCCAGCAATGATTAAGAGAGATCAGAAATCCCGGTATCGATCTTCGCCTCGAAGGTCTACCGAGTCCGTTACACTGACTAAAAAAAGCAATAATGCGAACGTTGCTTTCCAGACTTATGCGGTGTGATTGGTAGTCTGTGTTCATGCTGAGGATCATTTTTCATTCCTTATTAATGGGACGCCTTATTGGCACCGGTCGAGCAACCGCGCATAGCATAACTTGGCGCAGATCTTCAAAAAGACCGCACAACGTTCAAAACAAACAGCGTAGCGTGGTGGAAACGCGCCACGCCAGATGTTGCACTGGTTTCAGTCGTTTCAGCAAGCATTGTAAGTGTTGATGCATCGTCTGCTACCGGATTTTTCTTTCTCGCCTTGTCCAGCCAGCGCTTTGTGTCTTGTTCCGTTTATTTATTTTGCTGCCTCCACTGTTCAGTAGCTCTGTGGCAGGTCAGAAAGTAGCAATGTGCCCAGCTAAAGCGCGGTCCAAGAACTTGTTGATGCTTGTCGTGTTACTATTGCTGTTCTTACACCTCGCTTATCTTTTGGTCTGGAAAAGGCCTCAATCGTCAGCTAATCGTTTAGCATTTCTTGATTAGTTTTTAACGATACTATCGATTCTCGTTGCTTTCCCATTCCATTGATTGTAAGGATGGTGCTGAGAAAAGGATGGTCATCCCAGGCCTGTGTAAATGGTACCATGCCCAATAACCATGACCATGAGATACTACAAACGATGCAAAACGAAGTGTAGTGCTAACCTAAGGAAGATGTGCAGAGATTATTCGTTTTGATGTAGACGATATCACATGATAAAATATTTGTTCTTGATTGATGATGTCTTCTGTCGTAATGTTTGCGTTACCGTTACTTCGTTTGGGAAGGAAGTTTTGGAATGTACATTTTGGGAACCTTTAAAGTATTAGCAATTTTCATGAAACCCAAAAAAACCCAGAGATTTTTGAAGGGCTTAACTTATCGGTTTTTTGCAGTTAAATTATGTTTTTTTGTTTATACTCGACCTTACGCGCACTTTATCACAATAACCGGTTGAATTGCCATAAGCAGAAATTCATTACCTATCAGCTGCTGAAATGATTTCTGCAATAACAGTTTGCCGAAAGGAATTGATGGAGGGTTTCATTGTTACGAAGAATATTACATTTTAATACAATAAGTCCGCATTTTGAAAGAAATGTTTGTTACATTCCGAATCGTCATTCGATGCCAATTCCAGAACGGTAGCGATCAGTTTCGCTTCAAAGGCAACCAATCTACACTCGCATTCCGGGTGGGTGTATTCATTTCAAAGTGAGTAGCTTCACATCCAATTTTCTTTTTGTGGCAATGCATGGTGTAAAACTACGGGTGGCATATTCTCTGTGGTACTGGTAACCATTCTGGTTGCACAAACCATAGACTATGACAGTATCTATCACGATTGTTCACATATCCCGACAGTTTTCTCGGCATTCGTTCCCGCTGTTCTGTACATTGCTATGCATGATGTATTGAACGAAATTGAAAAACCACATGGTGCATGCAGACCGAGGAATTGGGAGAGCAGATTTCGGGGAGTGCTAACAGGATTTGGAAGTTGCACGAGCAACGACGCTATTGCCGCAAGTGAAATTGTGAAGAACCTAAGGTTTGACAGCCATCATGCATAGCCGTCATGCCATGTGTACGTGCAAAGTTTCAAATATTAAAACCACAAGCTAGAAGTTTTGCTAACCAAACTCTCCTCGACGTCAATGGTAGCCGAATGGAACAGTTTCTGAAATGTATAAAAAAAACCACATTGTCCGAGCCACTTGTAGCTCCCGGGTGTGTGAATGTGGGTAAATGTAGTATGTGAGGACTCAATTCAACTGTGATATAGAGAGGTCATTCGTTGAATAGCCATACCGGTTTATGCTATAGCGTTGCTAAAAAAAAAAAAACTAACACAACCGAAGGCAATTCGGGGTTCACGAACCGCACGTATTTCCAAAAAGGTCTCTATGATCTTGATGCAAATGCGTTTTTAATCGTGAATTATTCAGCAACAATGTTGGTGGGCGCGTTCCCGGTGCTGATGTTGCATTGCGCTGCAAAGAGGCAATTGTCTGTACGAGGCGCTTATTTGTTTCTAGTGTCAAATAACGAATACGTTTCGAGGATTCATATTGAGATGGAATTTTTGATGACAATTTCTGAAACATTCCAATCCTCGAAGTAGTTATGATGAAGCATATAGTTATGAGTTTCTCAGACCTGGCGGCTTTCGTTGAATGATGCTGCAATAGACTTTACCAATGAAATGCATCTATTAAAAAGAAGAAAATGGAATCGACCATAATATTTTATGACATAGTAATAACATTATATAAAATTGATAAGATGATATTAATTATAGCATTGACAACAAACTTGCCTAAACGCTATGCAGTTGCATGCAAAGACGATGGTGTTGATTAACTCCATCTGATTAAGAGGATTTATCCAGCAAAAATAGTAATAAACGATAAACTTTCACATATTCATAATGTTATTATTGAATGAATCTTACTCTGTAAAGCCAGTTTAGTTGGCGAAGCAATATTAATAACTGCGTAGAGCATTTTTTTTTGTTTTTGGTGTCGAATGAAAAAAAAAGAGTTTTAATTCTACAAAAAGCCGAACGAAGTTCAACTGATTTAACTCGATCGTCGCAATTAAGCACATCCACATGCTTAATTTCCGGCCAAACCGACCGGCACATGTACTGGGACCGATTATCAAAATCGCTTGCGTGTATGAAAGTGGAGGTCCAAAATCTCGTGGTGTACTGGAAAAGCGTGCTACTTCTGGTTCCAATTTCGATTAACGATCCATTCTGTCATACAATGGTGGATGGAATGGAATCAAAACCTCCTCAGTCCTTCAGCAATCGTCATGTTGCATAACGCCTGGAGTGAAGAGCCATCCAAATGCAAACAGTCCGCCTTGGGATGGGTGTATTATTTCGCTTTTTCATCGGGTTTTTGTTATGTAGGACTGACCGTTTTTTTGGGTTATGCTAAAGTGATACCGTGAAACTGTGTGCATGTTGAAAACTTGGGCTTCCGGCTGCATAAAAAATGTTGCGAATCAAGCTTGTGATACACATATAGCTGATTCATAGTAAGTTAAGGATGTTTGTATGTTGAAAGGTTTTTATGCGATGTCATCGAAAATCTATCCGCAACTGTGTGCAAAATATACAGTGACAATGACTCAACAGGAGTTTAAGATATTTTAGCAAAGGTATCCTCAATTATTATTATTATTGTTATAAAGGTTGAATACACAAAACCATTACTCTAAAGAAAATTAAATTCAAATAATAAATACACAATGCTTCTGTGTGGTATAACTTTTCCAACCGCAAACCTAGCACACCTCTTGTGTCAATATTCAGAATGAATACTTTGACCAAATAGATAGTACAAATAATGAAGCCAATTGCATTCTCTCAAAGCGCTTCCGTTGTTTTACCTTCTCGGTGCATCATATCGATTGACATACATGTTGCTGCCCCGTTCCTCGCCAATCCGACAGTCGCAAATCTATATGAAAAAATCGATTGAAAATTGATGCGTTTCGTATTGTACTCGTGTACAATGATGAAGTTTACTCATTAAATTAATTTAATGTGCCGAAAGTGATAATTGCGCAATGGTTTCTGAGAGAAAACGCCATTCTTTCCTTTGATATTTGTGGTTGCAGTCATTAGCTTTCATGAAATAGCTGCCGGCCACGATTCGACTGATTGCGTAACGAGAGATTCGGTGCTCGATGCGACATAATGTCTGCAGCTGATGGCGATGGGCCGCGCTGTCGATCGAGGTCAAGCCGTTTTGCGATGAATAAATTTTTCCTGGCGGTATAAAAACGAAATGAATTTGCTCGAAGTGTACCGCCGTGGCTAATGGGGTTACAAATGCGGAAAGAAACGATATGCCGTATGGTTAAAAGTTTGATTGATTTATATTGCGTATGCAGTTTCATCTGATTTAGCGATGAGCGGTTTTAAGTTCTTAAACATTGCACATGCTATGCTTTGTTCCTTCGCATAATGAAGCCGCTTTAAAGGATAATTTAAAGTTTAGATAATATGTAGCAATACAGCCAACAGCAAGAAGTGATATCCAAATTTGCTTAATTCTTGTGCCTAGGCTTGGTATCTGTGGTGAGGATTAGATGAGGAGACGCATCTACGACGAAATGACCGATTGATAATAGATGATTGTGTTCTACCACACGGCTAATTCAATTAACTGGTTGCTATTACGCGGTCTTGGTTGACCATTCAAAGTGGACTCTGCCAAAAACGGTGGACCCAACAGCTGTGACCTGGCCACCTCTCATATGGTACAGTTCGGGCCGATTGGACACAGCATGCTTTGAACGTTTTAAGCAAATTTCGGCCATTTCCTCGGATTGAACTCTGACCAACGCCGCGGAATGAACTCGAATAGACTAGATGGTCGAAATTGAACGGGGTTAGCTAGAACCCGTTGCGGTAGATTTGGAAATTGTCGAAAATCGTGCGGCGCATTACGGATGCACCCTGAGTGGGATTTGATGCGTAGCTCGTGTTGCGTATGTGGTCGCTGCTTCTGGCTACGCTAGAGGGCTGACGTGCCCGATACCGGAGACATCCTGCCAGGAAGCCGGGATCAGAACTTGCTATCGATTATTCAGTGGTAGCACCTAACCAGTAGGCTGATGCTGTTGGGAAATACATTCACGCAGCAGCAGTTGGCTTCCGGCTTTCCGGGCACATTTTTGGTGCCGCGAATCCCCTCAAAACCCAGCTGTGGTCCAGGTTTCATCTGGGTTCGACAGAATCCTCATTTCACCGCGGGAATTGAAATTGACATACTTTGAAACATTTTTCGGTGCGATTGCGTGTTTACATTCGAATT
>NC_064874.1:32346902-32354402 GCF_943734745.1 Anopheles darlingi | reverse complement strand
AAATCATCTACAGCGTGTTGTTTATTGACTAGGTTAGCATACATTCTCGATAAACATTTTTAGAAAAATCCCGTGACTAAGGTAAAAATGAGAAGTCGAGCATAAAATCGACCTCTTTTCCTGGCATAGAACACAGAAATTGTGCTTCAATTTAGGACATTATTCTTTATTCCAAGGCAAGGACGGCAAAAGATATTTCCATGTGTTTATTTTTATTACTCCTACAAAGGATCGGAACATCTGGAGCATGCACGAAACCATGCGTTACTGAATCCTGAAAGCATTTTAAATCTGAGCATGTGCCAAATGCTATGAAGCTAATCTTTGATTGAATGTTACGGCCCGATAGCGAATGCCACAGACATCATGTTTCCGTTCGCGGTATCTTTTTTTTTGGTTTGCTAAAAGCCTGAAGCATAGCACAGGAAACAGTAACGAGAAATGAAATCATGGTTCTTGGTTCGTCTGTGTTTTGATTTCTTTTCACAAACTCGATTTCATTGCTCACAACTTTTCTGTTTCTTTATCATCACGGAGCAGAACGTCTCATTTGCAGAAAATTTGGACATTATGAAACAATTTTTCAACTTTGATAGGCAATTTACCCACCATCTATCATTCTATTCTATTCCCATCATAGATGATAATTATCTGGAGCAATTTCTATAATTCGTTATTAACTGGTATGAAATTCTGCTGTCGGAAAAAGTTAACCTAGTAAAATTTATGCTTACTCAACAATTATGTTTCGTTTACGCTTCAAAACATCAACAACATTGGCAACAAACCAAAAAAATTAATGAAAGTCTCTTTGGAGGATTAAACGGTAAAGAAAAAAAGATTAAAAGTTCAAATTGTTTAAAATTTAACATTTTCAGTGAAACTAATGATCCTCCTGGATGGTTTTCATTAACTTTAATTATACAATTTTACAGTACGTATCATCCTGAATGGATATTTTATTCTTATTATCTGGTGTTTACTGCTCAAATAATACCATTCATCTCAACGCGTCGCATTAAAGGAAGTAATTGTTGAAATAAGTACTACTTCTTATTTGAATGAGGCTAAATATAGTATGACAGTTCTCTGAGGCCATCAAGCGCGTTATAAAAAAGAAGGAGACACTCAAGAAGCTCTTAGAAAATCACAGAGTGCGCTACAAGTTTCACTTGTTTTTCGCTGAGAGTACGTGCTAGCAAAAGCCACAAAGAGAAAGATGAGTAAACAAACAATTACGCTTAATGAGAACTTCCAAAAACATCCTCCTCATCCCACCATTATCTTCAGCACTATCTGAGAAAAACGTCCAACGATTCATGTGAAAAGAGCAAATGCTCATATGCTCATATGGTGTCTCTGGTTGAGATAAGGATGACAAAACGATTAAGAGAAGTCATAAATGTGTGTCGTTGAAAAACGCAGAGAGCCGCCGAGAAGCAAGAATCAGAAGGGTGCTAGTACTGTAAAGGAGAATGAATTCTTTTTATGACTATCTCTCGTTTCTTACCATACCTCAAAATGCAGTTTGCTAGGAATGGGCTGCTTACAATTAGCGGAATATTTCTGAACATAGGCAAAGAGCGGGAATGAGGACCGACTAGAGCACTAAACACGTATAATATTTAATTAAGATTACATCATTTTAAATCTTTTGTTGGCCAGACGCAGAAGACAAACTCAAAAGAAACAGAAAATTTAGGTTTGTCGAATGAAGCAGTTCAACTGTCTTATCAGTAATGCGTGTAACTTCAGTAACTCTGTACGACGGCAAATTCTATAAAATGATTCGGCTTTTGGATTTAGTACAACTTTTTGTGTCATTGCGACCTTGCTTTCTACTCCAACTGTGTATAATTATTTAAACAAAATAGTTTCAAAACTTAAATTTTTAGCTTAACTTAATTGTTAAGTGGAGCTGCAACTAAGAACATTTGGAGTCGTGTATGTTTCGTCTCTCACGGATTTTTTCCAAATGCTTTATGTCATAGCGAAACCTCAAATCATTCTTACACTTATGAATGCACAAAAACCAGGAAACAGTATCCTCCATGAAAAAAAGATGCCACGCTTACGATGCTCGCTTCCGATACCACCAGGACTCGAATCTCGTATCCAGCCGACTAGCACGCTACAGCGCTCAATATGGCAACGGCATCCATACGACATCATTCAAACAGGACGATCAATCACGTTGCTGGGAGGAACCACTTTTTTCTATTCCCGAGATATGCGAAAGAATCTGCGCAAAAAATACGAAGTATGCACTTTTGCCAAGCGATAGCATGGTAAAGTGGACCGTAACTCATAAACCCTTTTTGAAATTGGTTCTAAGCATCGTGGACCTTCGAAGCAATTCTGGAGCAAAGTGTGGCACTACGCTACCCGTAGCTACGGGTTGAGTGCGATATGACAAGATGAATTGCACGCAGTACTCGTCATCAAGAGACGGTTCTATCAGGCCTCGGTACCATAGTCAGTCACATTCTTCATGTACTATTTTACAGTGGATTAGAGTCACGCCTGGCTAGTTGGTTGGTATTCCCACTGGAACATAGAAACGAATGTTTGTGGAGTAAAGTTCAACCATCGACAGGCGTTTTTTTTTTGTTTTATGAGCATAGTATCTGTATTAAGCGTATTCGCATGTCGTTTATCCTCTTCTAGTGTTATCGCTGGGAGTCGAGCGAATTAAAAATTGTGGAAAATATTGTTAGCAAAACATGAAATGTGTTAAGACGCAGCTTGTTTTCCCAACAGTTAACATAAAGCACCATTGATTAATTGAATCGTTCCTGTTTTTTGCATTTTTACAATACCGATGTATGTTGTTTAGTCTGTTTTACGTGCTGAAACATAGAGTTTTAACATAATGATGTTAAACATATATAAGTCCATACGAGCCGAAAGAACATAATGTTGATAGTTTTCCAGTACATATTTTTTGTGCACTGACCATATCCCTGTTCTGGTTTTCGATCTGTGACGCGGGAATTGGGAGCCAGATAGCAGCACAACGTAGTGCATGAAAGGAACAAAAGGGGGTTTTGTCATATTCTATGTTGTGAAATCAGCGCACCGTAGAAGTTACGCAACCGTTTCATATGCGGGGCCAAAGGCTCCAGTTTACTCCGGACAGACTCTGTTCTGTCTGCTGGCATCATGCATTACGTCGGATGCCGAACGTTGCGATAGCATTTGGTGGGCAACCGGGGGGAAAATATGAGAACATTAACGCGCAATCATCTACTGGCGTTTTCGGTTTCCGGCTATCTGCCTGCCATTACTTCTGTATGTTTTCCTCTTTTATTCGTTTTTTATTTCCCCCTTGGAAATAGCCTCCGAAAAGTAGCCTCATTTAAATGTGCTGGTAGAGTCAGTTTGAATGCTGCTTCACTGTTCAGTTGAATCGAATTCTTACGCGTTGAATGTGTTGTAACTCGTTGCCGAACTTTGGTTTGGTTGTGGCGTGGTTAATGTGAAATATGAACATTCACTATATTTCCGGTTTCGATTGCAGCCACGAGTTAACTCATCATTCACATAATTGCAGGAAAAGCATTTTCCGCACAGAATCGAAAGAACAAATGTGAGGGAAGTTCTGAGAGGAGTATTTCCGAGTGCAATTATGGTTTTCGTATACGCTTGGAATCAACGGCTAAAAATGAAAGCAGTTCCATGACGTTGTGTTCTATATTCTTTTTTTATGGTTGTCATGAACATACCCATGGTGCCTGAGCAGTGAATTCGCGTCCTGATTGCAACTCTCGTAACTCTCGTGTTTTGAATGCGAACAGCCTTGTCCAGTGGGCGCGTATATTGACAACGCAGTTGATGATATTTGATAAATTACATAGGTAGAACATTTCTGAAAATGCTCATTTCATTGATCATAGAAACGCTTGTTGACTGACTATTGAACCACCATCGAGAAGCAAGACATAGTTAGCCAGTTCTCTTTGTATACATTTGAATGAAACTCATCACTTGACTTGAGTGAAAGAAGAGCAGCTAGGTAGACGGCTTGTAGTGCTACCGGATAAGCGCCACTTCGGCAGAAGTGTAGATTACTGAGGCCCACAAGGGCCATAAAAGTAAGCAAACGTGAGCTCGAGCATGCTCGAAATACGCAGCCAAATGGCTCATTGGTTCTTTGCTGGACGTCGACAGTAGCGTAATCACTTGCCTTGACTTCCGATCTCTGGACGACGGGTCTCAGCTGGCATACAAGGGAAGCTTACGGAAATGACGCACGCTGCCAGGAAAACCGAGGATTAACTCATTTGCTAAAACAGCAAAAGAAGAGAAAGCAACGGAAAAGATAAATCAAAACAATCTCAGCTCAATGTTGGTTTTCAGTGAGCCCATTATCATTCGGAAGCATCTTTCGGTGTCTTGTGAGCTGCCGCTCTCTGTTTCGTATGAACGGGGCGCTAGCTTGCTGGCGGGATGTAGCATAATTAAACACCCTAAGCAGGAAACGGTTGGTCGCTTGTGTTTCACATATGAGCGTAGTGAAACAAGATTCGTCCGAATTTGGCATATAACTTTTGATAGTTCTTGGAGAGCGTTATTGAATGAAAACATAAGCAATGTAAAACTATGCATGTAGTTACGGAAAATATTATTTGCATAATTTATTACTGGATTTGTTGCCATATACAACAAAGCGAATAGAGAATACATTAACATGAATAGATTGCTGAAAGCCATGTAATCTTTAAATTTTGTGTTGAAAAAACATTTTAAGCTCCTTTTTATGTTCCAAAAGACGTCCATGCCTTATCATAAACAAATGGCAAATGTAGTAATGATTAATATCGATAGCTTTATGTTGTTTGAAAACAAGTATTCTGGCATCCTTCTGATATGTGACCCTATTCCTCAGGTCGGTTTCCTCCGTTCGCTTGTGGTCTGCTGTAAGCAAGGAAGTCCTTGCAAATGATGGAAACTGTGCACCTAGAACTATTATGATGAATGTGTTGATGGACATTATGTCGTTTAGTTTATGCTGAGAGTTTCATTCAGGATCCCTGCGGGCTATTTGAAGCAAACAATGTCGTTAGCGAGTATCGTTTAACAATAGGTTCATTATTGGATACAGTCAACAGAATATCCATGCATAGATGTTGTCCTTGATGTACAGCACCGTATGATGTAATGCGATTATGCAATTGCTGGAATACTAATTGCCATGCGGGCGTATAGTTATCGACTCATCTTTAACGTGGCGATTATTTGTGTACCTTACACGTGATTAATGATGACTGTGGCGCTGGAAATATAAATATTTGTAGGAAATTAAGCAAGTGTTAGAGCCAATAAACTCATGCTAAATAAACCTAACCTAAATAAAAGCAAACAAATGTTCGTTCTTTCTACCAAATTAACAGAAATAGGAAACCATGTATTAAATGTTATAATTTTAGTTGGTTCCACTATATACAATTACTATTATTCTTCATTGAGTCGTTGAATGTATAGCTTAAAGCAACCTTCAGTTATAACTTTCTGTAGCTTAAACTAAATGTTTTTACTTGACCACGAACCAACGCACCTGTGACCGATACATAACGGTCACGGTAAAGTATTCCGGAGTATTTCTGAATTAAGTAGGTAACTTTGTACTGGACTGCCAATGCATTTAAGGAATATTGGTCGACGAGTGGATCAACATCTGGTTCCACGGATATTTTATGGGAAATTTATCGCACCCTCCGTAAGTTGTGCCATCAAATAAGAAATTGCTAACCCAAGGAAAATGGAACGCTGTTAATACTACTCCGTTGGAAAACGAACAGTGAGGATCCTTTTCAAATCTTCTTGTTGCTCGGTACGAAAAATGCAATTAGAAGATACATTTCCCCGTAGAAATGACCAGTTTCCGTACCGAAGGCTACCGAACAGATCATGACGTGGTAACCATCTGGGCTCTGTTGGTCAGCCACGTTGCTTCCTCATTTCTAAACTGCCTAATAACAGCAGAAAGATGGCCGAAAATCGACTTACACGCCCGTAGCTTGTAATGTTCCACAAACAACCCTCGCAAAGTACCCAACCGTCAGAGAAGGTTCTTTGAAAATGACCATTTTAATAAATTACAACCTTTTGAGTACGACGCTCTGACCCTTTTTAGCTGGCGAACTTCTTTTGGCTCCTGAAAATCTCATCTTCTGCTGGCTGGTGAGATGCCACGAATGCTTTCTTTTCGCAGGATCAGCAGGATTCGGGCGGTGGAGTTTCATCTGATATCACCCAAACGGAGGGTCGTAAAGGATCAGACACACTGACTTTCGGTACATGAGCTACACGAGCGGAGAATAAGAAACGGTGAAGTAGGACACTTCCTGCTGCTTTATCGGTGCATTTGGCAGTGGGTTGCACAAGTGTTTCTTCTTTTATCATGGCTTAACGGGCGGGAAGTGCTCAGGAAGGGACGTCTCTCTAACTGTTTATGTGCAACCTCTTGATGCTACTGTGTCGGGATGTTGAGTCCACTGGCTGTCGAATCGTGGATCTCATTTGCTGACCATTTCATCACGTGTTGACTCACGTTACGTGATTGTGGTTGGCATAATGCTGCGCTGTACGATTCTTAAAAATGGTCCCGTTTTCCTAGTACATCCTTGCAGCAGACTTGGAAACTTAACAGCTTTGAAGTAGTTTAAAGTACATATCAAAAGACTTCAAACTGACATCTGGAGGAGGAATCCGTAGAACGTGTGGTTGAATTCTTGGGTTTTTCTTTTTTCCACCGCAAGTCAACAGCTGGTTGAAATGGGGCTACTATATAAAAGGAGACCATAAAAATCTAAATTGTAACGCAAGAACTTTCCAACATTTTGTAAACGGAACGTACGTACGTGATCTGACGCATAAATTTGACAAGGAATTGCTTTTCCAGGCATGAATACTAAAAAATGTGAATGGTTTTTCTTCCCGTTCTTCACTCCAAGCAAAACCGTTCAATCACAAAAACTGCCGTAGTATTCGCTTAAACTGATTCAAACATTGAACAGTATGCATCATTTTCATATGATTTCTGGCTGCTGCTCCGAATTTGTACTAGTTTAACACTTATTACACAAATCTGTTTACGCTTAATATAACATCTGTTACACACAAAACCAAAGAACCGGCTAAGTTATAAAAGGCTAAAGTTGTATAAGCACTTCAACATACTGCGCAACATGCAATGGACAAGGTACAATATAACGCTGAGATTACGTCAGGTAGTAGAGCAAGTAGTAAATTTTTTGTTGCAAAAAATAATAGCAACTAGGCAATCTACTTATTTTGTTGCTACAGGTTAAGGCTTCTGCCTAACCAAATCATTTTATATGAGCGTTGTTTTTACGTTAGTCACTTTGCTATACGCATCACGCAATTTCTCTCTTAGATTACCAAATGCCACGTTCCTCTATACATTTAAATCCGTTCTTTTCTTTTCATTTTATTGCTTATTTCCTGTTCCTCGAATGTGTGTGAGATTTATGTTCT
>NC_064874.1:32299402-32339402 GCF_943734745.1 Anopheles darlingi | reverse complement strand
TGTCAATAATTCGGTAGAATGGAAAAAGCATTGAGAGATTGGAAGTTCAGAACCTACGCTTGGTCCTTCAGAGAAAATGGTACGTAAAAATAATGCACTACTGGTTAACTATACTTCTGATTGATTTATTTGGCTGCTGGTTGTTTCATAAAAATGGTAATGAGTGGTGTCAATAAGGCTTATACACAATCAAAGGTTCTACTAATCCTTATGAAAAGAAGTATGGTTTTTTATCATTAATGTATTGTTGTATTTAAATTTGTTCTAAATATAAACGACAGATTTTTTATAACTAATCAAACTGAAGAAAATAATGACTTATGCTATGGTAGACGGAGGCTGCCTGCTTCAGTTTCGAAACTTCTTACGGATATCTTATGCTAGAAATGATTATGGTGATGTATAATGAGTCTTCGGTCATCAGAAATCCATTATGCACCGTATGGTTTATGTCGTTTCATGCAAATGTGCGATTTGATGTGCAAAATGTGGATGATACTTTCGCTTTAAGTAAAAACTTTTGCAAAGCTGATGATGGAACAACCTTAACATCTTACATTATTGAGTGTGATGATTTCTCATTACCTCATGATTATAATACGGCATCATAGAGTTAACTGACCCTCCATGTCGTGGAGGAAAAGTTCAACAAAGCACCCCCATAACACAAACTAATAAAGAGATACATCGGAAACCCATATTTTGCTCAAGACCTCAAGGTCTAGTGGGAATGTTTGTACATGCAGCCAGAAGGTGATCTCTTCTATTCCAGTAGCGTCTGTTATTGATTACGATGAAAGTTTAATAACCATTTTCCTCCTCTTGATTCTAGCAATCACGCCAAAGTGTTGCAGCTCAAGGAACCGCCACAAGTCCATTTGCAGGTCGAAAGCAGTGATTGCAGTGATCAAATTGTCTACATCTAAGGAAATCCTGTGTGTGTGTGTGTTCTTCTAAAACAATCTCTTCACCCGCTTCACTCCTTTTTCACACTTGGCTCTTGTGGTTTATTCGTGAATCAGTTGGGTGGGAGAAGAGTTGGTGTATCGATCTAATGGCCATCGATCCATTGACCTCCAGCGATATTCACGGCTACACAGTCAATGTCGGCTGCTCACACAAGAATTCCTCTACACTATTGATGAAGGATTCCACCCGAGGCACCGTGCGCGAACATGGATCCAGAACGTTAAGAAACCTTCCACCTACCGGTGGCGTATGGCAGGCAGATGTAGAGGAATAGAAAAAAATACCGAAAATTTGACTTTAAAGAGGAGCTCCAAATGTTAAGTAGGTGTGTTTCTGATCAAACTGAACAAGAAGGAATCGGTTAAAGGGAAACGGACTCGTAAAAAATCATTTTGATGCGTTTCAAGGTTTAGAACTCTAGTATAAACAAGAGTCAAACAAAAAAAAATTGAAAAATCAAAATTATTCAAAGTTATCTTACGAGGACATATTGTTGCGTGGCACGGTTAACCACTTCAATCATAAAATTAGACGTTCTCTATCGATAACGTAGGAAATAATAGTTTGCATATGGGCTTTCGATTTCAAAGTTTGTTTGTGTCAGTGACTTTCGCAATATTAGATTTTATGCATAAGGTGCAATGAAGATTATAATCGGTCCTCTGAACACGCCTTTTTGAAGAAATTGTCGAGAATATTATGTCACAATTCGGTTAGAGAAATATTAAGTCATTCATGTTGTAAGAAGAACACTTAAAAGATCATCTAGCTCAATGATGTAATTCTTCTACAAACTTAGATCCGTGTGCTCACTAATGACTCTATCATCAGGGCTCTCATGCTATATAATTTGCTTGGAACGTATAATCAACCTTCACAAAACTTCGGCCTTATAACTGCTTTCCAATTTCTAAGGACCACCGCCGTGATCTGTTGTTCTCTTTTTAAGCATTCTACATGTACCCAACAGCAATTCGAAATGTCATTTTTAATTCATTCTTCCGTTTCCCTGAGGCGAGTTGAAGGAATTAAGCCACTGTCAGCGATTGGGGGGCATGGCTACATGAATTGCCAAAGATGATTCTTCCTCAATTTGTCTGAAAAAATGCCAGCCCTCTTTTTCTGAAGAAATGGCAAAATTCAAGGTAATGTTTCTAACATAATTTAATTTCAGGTTCAAACCTCTTGAAAGAAGCAGGCGAGAATGCGGGAAATTAAATGAATGGAAACATCCTCTAAACTTTCTGGGGCGGAGTGAAGCTCCAACTCATCAAAGTTGAAAGATTTCTATCGTTAATACCTGCACATTACGATTCATAAATCTTACACCAGATCCCAAATGACCTACGCTGGGTAGATCCAAAGGCTCGCCCATTGACCGCGAAGGATTCACCAAAGAAGAAATGCGCACCGAAAGCTATCGCCCTGTGATCCCTTACACCAAGGGTAAACATGAAATGCGGAAACTTCGTACCTGGCTCGCGCCAAAAAGGAACATATATTTGGTAATTAAAATTGGTCTATCATCTTTACTGCTTTGGCCGTGCCTAAGTTTAGAGTTTTTGAACACTTCCAAGAACACAAACCCTTTTTGTTTTGGCCTTGCCTGTTGGGCTGAGAAGCGGAAGTGAAATGAGTAGTTCATTCGAGCAAAACAACAACGACGGCAAACTTATTGCAAATCACACATGGCGTGTTTCAAATGAATTTACATTTCACGAACAAACAACTGATAGTTTAACACGAACAAACAACTGATAGATAAGATAACCTTAAGCTGTTTAAAAAATTGTGTCTCATTTTGACTATCTTTTGGTTTTTCTTATTATTTATTTATCATGAAAATAACTGACGGTCTATTCAAAGTAAGGCAAACCGAAAAAATGAAATTGAATAATAAATTAAATACGAATCTAAGCGGTGGAAAGTCTTGTGCTATGCGCCCAACGACTTACCAACCATGTTATTGCGACCAACCATACTTATAGAGCAAGCCATGCGGAGCGGCTACTTAAGCTGTTGAAGTGAACGTAACGAATAAATCCTAAATTAATTATGTTTCACCTCTTAGCTCATCTACTTTGACAACAATGTGCCGGCTTGAAGTGTATAGAACGAAATGCGACCATTCTTAAATCTTCTGCAGACTAGCGTGTCGCGCACTTGACTTTGTGTTGTATCTATCAGAAAGATTTGTAGGAAGTACTTCTTCTGTTTCCTTTATGGGATTTCTGCCTGTGGGGAGGGTCGTGATAAGAATCAGCTATTCGTTACATCGAGGCCAGCTATTGAAATCATGCATGAAACAATCCTTCGATGAGAATTCAGAGCTGCTTAGTTGCCGAAATAGGGGTTATTGTAGAAGAGATTCTCTTCGAATCGTCATCGGATCTCCTACTTACTTCCGCTCACTTTGCGTATACTGTATGAAAATCTCATTTTGCGAATGTAGGAAAACTGTGCATTAAGAAAGAAGAATGGTCACAGGATGAATGAAATATTACCAAGGCAACGTACAAATTTTCTACGGCACATTGTGTCAAGCATCCTCGTTCGATCCTTAGCAACGAAAATGCAGAAGACGAGTAATATCCATCATGGCCTAAAAGCCACGAGGGGATTGGTCATTTCAGCTGAAATGGGATTGAAGCCATTTTGATAATTTGTTGAAGATTTGAACACACTAGATTAAATGGAGAGCTGAACTGACTTAACTGGAAGCATGAAACAAATTAATTTTGCAAATACGCCTATGAAGAGTTGGAGTAGTTTTTATTCTATGAAATGGTGTGTTACTCTATACGATTTGTGAATTGAAACAAAATGAGAAATAGTATACTATGAAACGTATCATTATAGGATCCATTTATTATTCCAAATTACATATATTTCCTAGTAATATTGTAACTTTAAATAAGACGTCAGCATTGACAACAACCGTCAGCATTGAAACCAAAACAAAATATACAATTTGCTATGAATATAATCATAGCGATACACAGCGTAATGCGCAACATCTTATTATGTGTGAATAATTCCACCACTATGGTTGACTGCAGTATATTTCCGTTCTTTCAATGCCGTGCGTGCCTCGGATGAATTTGTACGACAGCAAGAATTTTATTCATTTATTAAATATATCTGCAATATATCTTCATTACGAGACTAGTGTATTAAATATACTAGTGTTTAGAATGTTTATCTCACAGTTTTCTTACAATTAAAACCATTTTATGTGAAATGTATGTTTTGAATTGCTTAGCAACAATCTTTTTCGAATACAGAGACATAACAAAATTGTCAACAGTAGAGGACTGAATAAGCATCAGTTTAATATGATTAGTAATCTCCAAAAGCACAATGAGAAATGAGTAATACTTTTAAAACCTAAGCACGTAGGTATCCGTTCACTAACCAATTTATGTTTTCGTCTCATCATCACTGTTCAGTCATTCGCTTGGAATGAGCAAAATCTTCAGTAGTATCATTGGGTGATAAATAAGCAGATGTTAAACACGAATATCAATAAAAGAAATATTATTTCTGCTTTCGACTACTCAAATCGAAAGTAACACTATCATTCAGAAGGACAATTTTATAATTTTATAATTTTTTTTTAAATTTTATCGAAGATGGACACCACAATAAATGCGAATTAGTATCAGATATGAAAGTACAAGAGTAATGAAAGTAGTAGTTTGTTTAGTAATGTTTAGTAGCCTTCTGCCTAGAGAATATTCCCAAGAGGAAACAGATTTCTCAAATTAATCATCTCAATTTTTCATGAAATCGCGAAGTGGGCAATAAGATGTAACATGAGGACATCGTTCGATACAAGAATAGCAAGGTTAATTCAACTAATAAAGTTAACCAAACAGCATATAACATTTTAACACAATTTCTCGCATAACTTATGTTATATAACAAGAACTATATTCCCTTATACATCTTAACATTTTGCTTGAATTTTTAAATAATTTATGAGTCCTAAACTGCTTCATCGTGCAGTTGGCTGCTGTTCAGCAATCACAGAACCATCTTCTTCCTTGGTCCAATTGGCGCTGCATAAAATATGAGGTTCTCTTCGAAGGTCCTCAACGACTGGAATACGCTAGGGTCGAAGTCACATTCCCAAGGGTTTTCCTTTAAGAGAGTCGTTAAAAGAGGATTCTGAGAATTAAAAAAAAAACTAGATAGAACAACATTTTTCACACCGACGTCGGATTTGAATTTCATGCTGCTAGCAAATGTTTCTCTTCTCATCTTTGACGGGTCAAATTACAGGGCCTGTTAAAAATTTCCTAAGATTTATCATAGTTTGAAGCATGACAAACTGTCACTTATCTTTCACAAGTATTGCTGCTTCCTGCGCACACATTTGTTGCTCTCAACCATATTTCACAATGTCCCACGTAAAGCAAAGATCGGATAACGTGTGCCCTCCAAGTGTCACAATAGTGTGGGAGAGCATAGCAGAACAGTTCATGCGTAGCGTCGTAATTATCGGAAAATGATGTCCGGCTTCGCAGCACTGTGAAACCATGGCTACCGCAAAGATGCCTTCCAATGTGCACCACGTGAGATTTCGGTATTCTCTAGTGGGACGTATGGTCGGCAATGCACGAGGATCTGCGAACTTTTAATTACTCCTCTGATGAGTCCCGGGGTGATTCAGCAGGAGCATCATTTTCTTCTTGAGCATCATTATCACGGGACCCCGCCGGGACACCATCATGACTCCCTTCCAGCATTACATTGCAAGGAATAACCGAGAAAGGACGCTGGTTAGTGATCATGCTGATGACTACCGCTTCGCTACAGGAAGTGAGTCATTGACACCACCGTCGTAGGAACATCCTTCGGAACAGGAATAACGGCAGACCTTTTCCGTTGTCTTGGACATGGAACACAGCTAACAGGAAACAAACATGTGTTAGCGGAGGTTGTTTTGTCGTGCGTTCATGCAGAAGCGACGTGCAGATAAGAAAACTGGCTTGAAGGTGCGCTCCAGGAATCATATAAGTTTCCCAGGATGACAACCATGAAGCTGTTCGAGGGCGATAAAGAATAGTTCCACAGGGTATCATGCAACGCAGTAATGCTCAGAACTCATGAAATTGTAATGTTAGGTTCCAATCCAAAATGTTTACTGTTCTACTGTGTGCATCATCGGATAAATTTGATATAGGAAGATACTACTTAAGAACACATTTATTATTTTATTAAATACTTTTTTAGACATTAGAGCATTCCCTGATAATCAGAGGGTATTGAGGAGTAATTGAACAAAATTCGATAAGTAACAAAAACTTATGATTTGCAGCACACAATGGTGAAATGTGAAATAGAATTCAGCGACGCAGTAATGTTTACGTTTTTGGAACATACGTTCTTTGCCGAAGTTTCTACAAGTCTAATATAAGAATTAAAAATTTTCATTTTTTTCTGCATTCGTATACAATCACCAATGTATTGAAACACATTCCTCTACAATTGTTTGCCTCTGTATGGGTCTATATACCACATGCTATGAAAGAGTGCTACATTATGCTCTTCTTATCTAAACATGTTTTTTACAGCCATTTTTCATGTTTCTCCCGTGTGCATAAACATCCTCACTTACATTTTTTGAGAAGTCAAAGGCTGTGGTAGGTTACGGTAAGGTTCATAAATATTTTTCGTATAAAATACAAACCATGTCCATGTTTTACAAATTGCATAAATTTATTAGATTAGATTCAAATTCACGGGGCGCATCTTAGCACGTTTGGTACGGGTAGGTGGCTGTATTTGGCATTTTCAAACCACAGTGACCATAGCAGCAATAAAAGATTCAACGTACTACGGTTCCATATTTCACGCTAGAAAGAACCATTCAAGTTCAGGTTTAGCGCCAACGAGTCCTAGGTGCAACGTAGCTGGTTCAAGTATTTCGTTTTCTCGTAGCACACACAAGGAATACCTTGCATTAGAATATGTGGAGCTGTTGAATAGAAAAGTGATAGAGCATGTCTTCCCTAGCTATGTGGTGTAGTCCCAACATACTCTGGAAAGCAGAAAATGTAAACTAGCGTACGTTGAGCGATTTTTATTAGAAGATTTATGGCATATACACCTTCATACATTACCAGTGGATGTTTGAGAAAGCATCTTACTGTATTCGATAGAGTAGTGTATCGAAATGCATCGATTCTTGAAAATGTTTTTTTTTGCGTGTGAAAGTTCATAGAAGTGTGGAACTATTTTTTACAGTTCAAGCATTCTTAAAATCAACATAGAACATTTATTGAACTCTCAATGAAATTTATCACTATTTATTTCATTAAATTTATAACTGATCATTAACTCCATTAGCTAAATGCTAATAGCACCATAAGTATAATCAAATATTGTTGCTATCTGAACGGCTAGGTTTCTGCTAAAAGTTTTTACTATCTAATGAGCTAATTTTTATACACATGTTGTCCTCATGATGATCACTTGTTTTGTGGCTACCTGTAGTATGAACATTTTGCGTTGTAATAGTGCTAGCATCATATTGTGACAAAACAAAAACCATAAACTCCTGTACATGTACCTGTCTCGGCGGTCCTATAGAGTGGTTAGTCTGTTTTTGTTTAACGCGATCCTTTTTCTAATCCGGGTGCAGATGAGACCACACGAGTTTATGAGTATGAAAAAGAGATCAACCCTTGCTAATGAAATAGGATGGTTCATGTGGCCTTACTTGTCATCACATGTAAAACAGCAGGAATGGCAATTGAAGCAATATGTTTTTCAGGATAAATCTCTGGGTTTTTTTAGCAGCTTCAGGATTTTAACGAAGCTATGTTGCTGGTGTTGTGTTTTGGTTACATCATGTTAATTATAAGCAGAGGTTTTTTCTAGCGTTTTTGAAAATGAATTAAGTTGTGAATTCAAACGAAGCATCCACAGGAATATGATGAGTAAAATATGATGTTGGTCAAAGTATTTTTTTGGGTTTAATAGTTTTAACATTTGGTTTTGAAAGACCATTATACAATAAAATGTGCTTTTTGGGTATTTACTTAGTTGCATTATAGCATTTAGATACCTACGAATGTTCAATAATATGATGGAAAATAATATATTTTCGTTTGTTCATGACGAAGCGTGTGTGTGACTGGTGAAGTATTCACCAAAGTCATAGGCGTGCAATTCAATCCGACACACGTGCCTGTAATCACCCTTCACAGAAACATTCTTCCTGCTGGATGGATTCGGCATGATTATTCAGAACGCCCGTTCGCTAGGCCAGATACATGATAATGACAACTGGATTCTATTAAAATGCTATAGAACGTGAGCATCACAGATGGTGCAAGATGTTTCGTTTCCTACTCGACATCTGAGTTAATATCGATCTTAACACCTTTCACACGACTATCTCAAATTCTGTGATAATAGATTTGTTCATTATAAATGGGGGAAGAATAAAAGTTAAAGTAAACATATCTATAAAAGTTTTTAATTATTATTGAAGTAGGCAGTTCACGAGGTCAACTATGATGTTGCCTACCTTCATAATATAATAATATTATTTTATAGGCTGTATAATTATTTTATAACCTGTGCACCTGTATAATCTGCACTAAAATTACGTATTAAATCGTTTAGTTAGTAGTGCTTGCTATCATATCATGTTATTCCAAATAGATAGCCAAAACTGCCTGTTTTATTTTTTACATGTACGATGTTATCCATATGAAGTGAAACCAAACAGCGTGTAACTGGTAATGCATATAATGGCCAACATGATGAGAGAATGTACGTGATGCAACCTGCTGGAAGATATTTGAATGTGACAGCATAATTACAGGACCAGACTTGTGAAGCTGAATGAAGTAGCGATGAGCTTGGTGTGAATTGTAAAGACTATAGAGAAACCACAGAATGAAAAGGAACAATTGTCTAGCCAAAGAAGTGTTGTTAATCTTGGTTAGAACAACAGGTTTGCGACGCTCCAAACAATCTTTTATGATTTTTAATCCGCTGATGATGTAATGCTAATACTGCTATTAGGTTTAGTAAAACTCGATGAAAAATTCGCATTTCCGCAACGAGATTAACTGTTAAAAAATACATAATTTTTGATATTACAGTAGTATACGCTTAATAATATTTATAAACATAATTCCACAAACAGCGCATCGGCACATGTGCACAACCATAGGATTAAGAATGCTAATAAGCGTCCACTGTTTCATAAGCATAAGGGTTTAAAAGTAATACCAAAATAATAAACGAGAGGGCGCAACATACCAACAACAAAATAGACTGGTATTTCACGAGGGACATTTTGATAATTTTAATTAGAATATGAGAATTATGGACGCAGATGCTCTTTGGTACCACCATTAGACACGTGCAGGGTATTTTAATCGTTTCCTTCGAAGGCATGGTTTACAAAACGAGAGCTAGTTTAATCAGGGTGCATAAGGTCGATGGCACAAAGAAAAATGAATGCAAACTCTAGCCAATTTTGTTCCGCATTGGAAACTAGACCACGGCAACTGCCCAGTGTCTATTTTTTATGATTACTTCCGTAGTTTCGTTGATTTTGAGTGTAAGGATAATTTTTCCTGCGAGGGACACGAGGTTAACAAAGGATGCGCGGTACGGTAGTGCCATCGAATATACAAATCCTCACGAATCGCTTGGCGTTAAGCCGATAAACATCGGATGGGAGATGTTATGCATGGAGGAAGGGACGTAGAGATGGCATGCTCCCGATCAAACCGGACACATGCCACAGTGTATTCCCCTAACGCAGGGTTGGAAAATGAAAAGAATGAAACACCCGCGACCGAAATTACATGAGAGAGAAGAGCTGAATGGATAATATATAATTGGGAACGTGTATCTCTGGAAATTCCCAAAGGTAAGATGTGTCAAAGGATTAAGTATGCCGTTTCAGCTCGCGACAGGATTGCTGCTGGTTGCATTGTGGTAACAAAGCTGTCGATCGATTGCAGATGATCGAATAATTGAAATTATGAATGTTGTTGTGTGCATCAAAATGTGAATGTTCATCCTGCACAATATGAAATATGTTGAAGGTTCGCATTTGTTGTTCAAAATATGTTTGAAGCAACTTCCGTTTCTACGTCAAACCGCGTATACATATGTTTTGCAACGCGGTATCATCGATCAGTAGCATTGATTCGATTTGGTTTAAGTCATCTACATGACCGACCTACCCATACATCTTTTCAGAACCGTACCGAATTGAGAACCAGAGATAAATTCTTCCACATTCGTCATGCCTGCTAGTCGTACCACGGCACAGACATGGCCATAATTTGGGATTGGCTTTTGGACTTATGGCTAACCTGCGATACCTACCGATTGTCTCAATGATCTAACTAAATGCTAATATATTCCACAGGCATTTATAACGCGTCCAGACTCCCAGCATGTCGTCTCTGCAGACAGCACCGTTCATTGGATATGTCTTCGCAGTTCAACTCCCATCGGCCATAGTGTTATTATTTATTGAAAGAGGAGCTGTGCTAATTTATGTTAATTCTATCAATCTGCCGAAAAAGACCGCCGGGTGTAAACGATTATTTAATTTCCATAATTTTAATTAAAATTAAGGAGGAATGTTTCTCCGCATGGTTTGTCATAGCATAGGAATGTATGTTGGAAATGTTTTTTGCCAACAAAAAGGAATTTTCTCATGCACATTTCCATTGTATTTGATTGGCGACTTACAGTTATACTTTATTATGATGTAGCTATTGGTGGGATCAAAACCTTTCTTTTAGAAATAGATTGGTATTCCATGTTATAAAAACTAATTAAAAACCTGTCAAAACCGAACTTTATTATATAATTTCAAATTATGTTCGTTCCTGTGGTAATGCCCCAAGTGTGAATGAGTTTTACTTTGAGGATGCTTTGTTGCTGTACTAATACTGCTGCCTCTCTTCATCCGCCCTTTTTCAAATTAACGCTTTATGATTCAAACATTGTTGAAATGTGCACGCGAATGAAATGTAAATTGACATATCTGAATTTGACATAACTAATCATTTTACACTACAGATTCGTTAGGTCGGTTTGTAATTTTCTGGGAAACTTCAATATGTCATTAACAAGAGCGCGCTCAGCGGGTGGTATTTTCAAATCCTTGTTACACCCTTGTAATCCATGCTTCATTCGCAGGTGGCAAATACATTGCCACAAGACAAAAAAGAAATTTTGAATTTCGTTACTTACTTACGCTATGAGTAATTTGAATTTATGAGATGAGGGAAAATCATATGACCATATATCATATATGGTAATCATATTTAACGATTTCCTCATAACTCAAATGTGTTATTAAACTAAATAAGTGCGTATGTAATGGAGATATGTAAGGATGGACGAGCCGTATGTTAATCTTCGAAATTGTTGATGTAAAGTAAAATGAGTGCATTTGTTAGCATTTATTTATAAATGCTATTGTTTTTGTACATGTTCGCTCTGTTATTTTAAATCTTTTCCAATATGTAAATGCGTTAAACTTAAAAGCTGAAAAACTATCTGATTCATCATAACCAATTGATAATCAAGGAGAGACCATCAACATTTTAATGAAACAATTGTCACACAATGTGTAAATTCAACTTGCTTCTTCTTTACTATTCCTTCCTGTCTTTCTACCATCCTTGAGCCGGTTCAATCCCATCATCATTACTGAGTATTAACTGACAATATAATATTTGTCTGATTGATGGAGCTTGTTCCTTTGACCAAAGTGATACTTTCAATTGCGTGTCTATGGAACCCACTACTGGTTTGTTCAAAATTTTTATCTTCATCTCTTGCTGAGCCTGTGACGGTGTGATCATTTGTCCATATTACAAATTTCATCGTTCTCTCAAAATACAGCGGGAGATCCGGGAGTTGGATACCGAAACCCATGGTAGGGTTCCACACTGCACCACACTGATCGCACGTGGCGGACGAGTAGATGTTAGGTAGAACTGACGATCTGTTGGGGTAACATATGATCGATACTTTGTCGCGACCAACAAGACGAAATGGACTTGTCCAGACCAACTGTAGCGAAGACTCTCTGCACGACTCTGGTTCAGTGATGTGAGAACCTTCAGATGCTGGTGTTCCTGTGGAGTTGATGCTCTGAATTCAGACAGAAACTAACGACTCTGATGGGAGACTTGTAAAAAGTCTTGAATCGAAGTCAGCGGGAGATGCAGAGTAAAATGCCGACAAGCGTACGCTGCGTAGCAAATCTCCAAAGAAACTTGTTTTCTCCTCACGCTTGAAGAGGAACCCCGTGAAGATAGTTCTCTTTTGAACTTCACGTCTGCAATGGATATGATGAGAATGTTCAACATTGTCCCGAAGTGATACATTTGCTTCTTAAATCCTTTGCAAAACACACACACACAAACACACAAAGAACACAAGAAACACGGAACAATCGATCGGTTTATGTAATAAAATTATAAAAAGTCAGTGTAAAACAGCATGGTTTTTTGCCTCTTCTAAAATCCATTCTCTTGGAGTCAGTTTAAGATCACGTTTACTTTTCGAATCTCACATCGACAAGATGCTGAGACACAAGGTACAAAAGAATGAACGAACAAAACAGAACACAAAATGTTCGCTCTCATCACGATCGCTATCCAACGTAACGTACGACGTCGTGGACAGATTAAGGAACTTTATAGCCACTAAAGATTATTGGAGCCATTAATTTATCTTTATCATCGCGCGCACGAACGCACGCACCCGTTCACGCCACAAAACACCGTCGGAGTCACATTAAAACACGCGATCAAGAATTTCTGCTCGAAGCAAGACTCCACCAATCCGAAGCAGTTCTTTAAATGATCATTTAGACCAGCAAACCTTCGATCACTAAACAAATGTTCGAGATTTTCTGGCGTCTTTCAAATCTCGTATGTTTCTCGTTGATTATTATAAATATGCACCTGATAGCAAAAAATATGATACAACATAAGGAAAAGCAATAAGACCTAGAAAGAATTTTCCGATAAACAAGATGCATTGTTCTTACTGTAGATTTTTTCAACCAAATTACTACCAAATTGGTAAAGTCCTAAAGCAAGTGGTGAATGACATACAAATCAATTTAGTTTTTAAACGCTGCAGTAACATAGAAATTGATTGACGTTCGTTACCGAAACCATGCAATGTTGATCGCAAAACTGCTTCTAAAGGTGGCAAACATATGAGAACAACTAATTAACTTCACACAAAAATAGTGTCAGCCAAAACAGGAAGTCCATGGCTTTATGTGCCATGCTTCGTCTAGACTACGGCTTCTTGGTTTTGCACAACTTGAGAAACACATACTATATGTGACACGTCGCCGACGCTCTTGGACCTTCGTTGATCAATCTGGGCCGTGAATATAGATGGCCTCTTGAAATATTCATGAATTTACCTTCTCTTTCCCCAACTATCATTACATTCTTCCATTCATCAAACTTACAGCAGCAATTTATGATGAAGAGATGTTAAACGAAGAACTTTCAAAAGCAAGTTCGCAGGATGAAGATGATAGTTAGATATCATCCAAGGCACTTTTCACTTGCTTTCCTTCAACATTCATTCACGTATGCACGCATCCAGTAGAGAGTAAACCTTGTGAAGTCATGTTATGACGGGAATGATAGAAGAAGGATTGTGTCATACAAGTACAACGCAGCAGGACGTGTACCGCAAAAACTTCACAAAACCATAGAAATATGGTGCTTTTGCATAATGGCGTATTGTAGACCCGTCACGGTTGACAAGCCATATATCATCAGAAAACACTACTTTTGATCCCTGCCCTCCGAACATTGCCAACTTGAACCTGGCCTTTCCTATTATGCAGGTGAACCATAGGTGACGAAGAATATCCAATGCCGCATTTGGGTGTCCTGTGCAAAACTTATAGAATGATACCTTTCCGACCTTTGACATAAGTATGCCACTGCTCGAAGCGATGGCGTCCGAAACAGAACGGCACAAGAAGACCTGATGACGAACACCGTCACGATAAGAGCTTTGAGACATCATACAGAACCTCGCGCTGAACGACGGAGCTTGCTTCTCTGTGACTCATAACATCATCGCAACCTAGGTCATCAGAAAACCGCATAGCTGACTGTGAGATTCATTCTACCGCATCTTTGGTCATTATGTCATCCAAAAAATAGAATGAAAAATACAACTATCCCATAATTTTTAAAAACTTTTAATGCAACATTGATACGCCTACCATTTGGTAATAAAATAAGCAGCAAATAAGATTTTCATGTTTAAATGAATTACTTCAAAATTAATATCTAAAGGCTCATAACAGTAAACGGGACATTATTTTTATTCAGTTGATTTTAATATCATTGATATTTTTTCAGTTTGAATTGTGGTATAAATCGCTCAGTGCAGAGTTGGGAAAATCAAGAGCACTATTTGTGATTTGAGAGTTTTGTCAGCCGAGAAGCGGTAATGACATTCAGTCAGTGTCTCTTCAACCGATGCTCTAAGGTCATCGGAGTTTCTGCGAAGCTTCTAGTACCGCATGGTGCGCGATAAACTAGATCGTGTCATAAACACTTTTCGGTACGATGTAGGGCCATAGTCCCCGTGCCTGGCCGTATTCAAGCGACCGTGTCAATTCGCTCACGTAGCACACCGAGAATAGTGGATGTGATATCGTCATCAACTTGCCGTCTTTCAAAATCTAGAACGAGACAAACACACAGATAATTCGATGGGAAGTAAGGTGTCAGTGTTTCGTGATGCAAGATCTATTGATTTATTACCCTCGAAATACTCTTTGAGAGTATGGTTCCTATTTAGTCAATATGAGATTTTGCGTCATGTTGGTACATCAATTCAGGTCGAAAGTGTTCACCTATAATGGGCAACGTATAATAATAAGGCAGACATATTCGGGTCAGCAGGGATGTTAGTGATTCTAAGAACGATATATTATCCGTTAACACGTAGTTTTATTACATTTTGTTATAATTTTAAATGTACCTACAGTATGATTCAAACACGAATGTTTTCCAAGTTATTATAAATCTACATAAAAGTACCGCTTCTTTAGAATGACTCCAAGCAACTAGCGTAGCTTTTGATAACATTTTTTCTTTCATTTTTTAAAAACTGTCCATTTTACCCACTTTTGCACTTTGTGTGTATGTATTTTTTCTCCTGCTGATGCTGCTGTTAACGAGGGATCTTATGGTCTCAGACAGTCTTTCTGTTTCGAGAGATATCGCTCGGTTAGTGATGTACTCCTGTTGAAGTTCACCTTTATGATGCTTTGATTCAATTTGGAACTTTTGAAAGCGGAAGGAACAAACTTCGACGCATAATCATTACAACATGTATGGCTATCAAGCCTGGCAGCTAGAAAGCCTGACTAGGCTGCAAAGCATTAAATAAAGATCCAAAATTCGAAAAGTTTTCAAACATGTTATGGATCACACGTTGTACGGCTGTATGAAACGAATACAAAGATAGGATACAATCACAATAATCTTGAACTGCTCAATATGAGATACAGTGTTGGGGAAGATTCATACATAATTTATAATGATCTAAAGATGAAAAAAAAGAACAACAAAATCAAACCGAACCCGTAAGATTGGAGATAAGTTTGATGCACGTATGACATTCCTACGTATGAAGCATGAACATTATTCAAAAGGTTCGAGACCATATTATGCAAAAAAAGAATCGATCTAAACCCACAGGGAACCCAAGTGATCGCTAAGAGAACTGCAAATCTCCGGTTTGGTGGAGTCTTGCTTCGAGCAGAAATTCTTGATCGCGTGTTTTAATGTGACTCCGACGGTGTTTTGTGGCGTGAACGGGTGCGTGCGTTCGTGCGCGCGATGATAAAGATAAATTAATGGCTCCAATAATCTTTAGTGGCTATAAAGTTCCTTAATCTGTCCACGACGTCGTACGTTACGTTGGATAGCGATCGTGGTGAGAGCGAACATTTTGTGTTCTGTTTTGTTCGTTCATTCTTTTGTACCTTGTGTCTCAGCATCTTGTCGATGTGAGATTCGAAAAGTAAACGTGATCTTAAACTGACTCCAAGAGAATGGATTTTAGAAGAGGCAAAAAACCATGCTGTTTTACACTGACTTTTTATAATTTTATTACATAAACCGATCGATTGTTCCGTGTTTCTTGTGTTCTTTGTGTGTTTGTGTGTGTGTGTTTTGCAAAGGATTTAAGAAGCAAATGTATCACTTCGGGACAATGTTGAACATTCTCATCATATCCATTGCAGACGTGAAGTTCAAAAGAGAACTATCTTCACGGGGTTCCTCTTCAAGCGTGAGGAGAAAACAAGTTTCTTTGGAGATTTGCTACGCAGCGTACGCTTGTCGGCATTTTACTCTGCATCTCCCGCTGACTTCGATTCAAGACTTTTTACAAGTCTCCCATCAGAGTCGTTAGTTTCTGTCTGAATTCAGAGCATCAACTCCACAGGAACACCAGCATCTGAAGGTTCTCACATCACTGAACCAGAGTCGTGCAGAGAGTCTTCGCTACAGTTGGTCTGGACAAGTCCATTTCGTCTTGTTGGTCGCGGCAAAGTATCGATCATATGTTACCCCAACAGATCGTCAGTTCTACCTAACATCTACTCGTCCGCCACGTGCGATCAGTGTGGTGCAGTGTGGAACCCTACCATGGGTTTCGGTATCCAACTCCCGGATCTCCCGCTGTATTTTGAGAGAACGATGAAATTTGTAATATGGACAAATGATCACACCGTCACAGGCTCAGCAAGAGATGAAGATAAAAATTTTGAACAAACCAGTAGTGGGTTCCATAGACACGCAATTGAAAGTATCACTTTGGTCAAAGGAACAAGCTCCATCAATCAGACAAATATTATATTGTCAGTTAATACTCAGTAATGATGATGGGATTGAACTGACTCGAGGATGGTAGAAAGACAGGAAGGAATAGTGAAGAAGAAGCAGGTTGAATTTACACATTGTGTGACAATTGTTTCATTAAAATGTTGATGGTCTCTCCTTGATTATTAGTTGGTTATGATGGATCCGATAGATTTTCAACTTTTAAGTTGTAAATATCTTACCGATTTTATTTTCCGTCATCATAGAGATTTTTCGAAAACAGAGTAGTTAAATAGTTCGAGCGAATCTAACATGAGTGCTCCTATGTTCATTCAGCATGCCAGTCCTTAATAACGAATGATAAGCATTAAATTTTCCGTGTAGATCAATGACGCGTGCAACAGACCTTTTATGTTTCTGAAACTCTAGAATGTCAACGGTTCGCATTCTTACACAAAATTAAACGTACGTCACCAGTGAAGATGTTGTAAAGGATCTCCTTCCTGAGAATCGCCCATCAAAGGTAACTAGGTGTTACAAGTACCCTTGGCTACGCCTAAACTGCGGATGTTGAAAAGAGTGTTGAACTTTCCCTTTTACCCATCGATCAATTTGGGGACCGCAAATAGGACTCACCGTTACTAGGCTCAATCTGGATTGTTTAATATAATACCTAGCAGAACGATTTCCCCTACACACGAAACGAATTGCCTGGTTGATTTTTTGTGCTATTGCATCGCTCCTTTTTGCTGTGGAAACCATGCGGTATAAGCTACGGAAAATGATTAAGTGGATGTTATTTCATTTTCGGGTCGCTCTGACATACGGTATTTCTTGTTGCTTTCTGTTACCAACTACTTCGTAAAGAATTCTGAAGATATGCTTCAAGTGAACACGTGAAGTGATACTAATCAGTATTTGATTATTTTAAAGTCATGTGGTTGAAATACTGCAAAATGTAACCTTTCATGCTACCTGTAGTTGACAGATAAAGATAGCAATATTGAAAGAATTGACTGGCAACTTAGCTGCTTAGCTGCCAACTTCGGAAAGTTACAGGATTGAAAATCATTCATAAGTTAAATCTTCCAGAAGATTTATTTCTTATATTAAAATCTTTCAGTCGTTATTTCTAACAAACGGGTCGCTCTTGTGAATAAAGATAAGCAAATAATATATTTATGGTCTTATAGATTTTCGGTATATTCGAGAGCAACATTCTTAAAGGTGCTTTTACTTTTACCTTACGAATCCAAAGCGCTGTCCACAGGGCAGATTATTTATTCATTCCATATCCAAAGCTACCGATGTACGGAGTAGAGGCAACATTACAACTACCTTGGACATAACGGTGTTTCATTTGAAAATGAAATGTTTACTTTCACCATTCCCCCTTACTCCTATATTACATTTTTCTAGTACCTTCATACGGAAAGTTTCTAACGAGATAGAAAGTTTTTGCATCGATTATCCGCCACGGCTACTTTTTATTAAACATTCACAGGTCCTTTTTTACATGTGCTATCGGGTTCCTATGATTAAAACAATTCGTATGAGAGGGATAAGATTGCAGGATAAGTCAGTTCTTGTCTGAGCAAAGTTTTGTTTGTTCCATGAACGAATACATATTCCTAGGAATAAGGAAATGAACACAAGTTTACGATAAGATGATTCTGATATAAGTGTGTTTTCAAGCCAATGGCTTTACGTTTAGGTTCATAGCCTATGATATCGGCAAGATAGATGACAATTTTCTATTGACATTATGATCGTTTTGGTTTGGTACATGTATTAAGTTGTCTATTGAAAACTAGCTTTGAATAATTTAGTGGAAGCTATAGATTTGTTATCACAGCTCGATAGATACATTAGTATTTCGTTATATCGTTCAGATATTAGAACAATCAGCTGCATCGCAGAATGACCACAAGTTCTAAAACTTGGTTGGTGTATCGTAGCTAGTATATAACACTCGTCAAAATACAGGTGTGTTTACATAAACTTTCAACATATTTCATATTGTGCAGGATGAACATTCACATTTTGATGCACACAACAACATTCATAATTTCAATTTTTCGATCATCTGCAATCGATCGACGGCTTTGTTACCACAATGCAACCAGCAGCAATCCTGTCGCGAGCTGAAACGGCATACTTAATCCTTTGACACATCTTTCCTTTGGGAATTTCCAGAGATACACGTTCCCAATTATGTATTATCCATTCAGCTCTTCTCTCGCATGTAATTTCGTTCGCGGATGTTTCATTCTTTTCATTTTCCAACCCTGCGTTAGGGGAATACACTGTGGCATGTGTCCGGTTTGATCGGCAGCATGCCATCTCTCCGTTCCTCCCCCACTGCATAACATCTCCCACCCGATGTTTATCGGCTTAACGCGAAGCGATTCGTGAGGATTTGTATATTCAATGGCGCTACTGTACCATAAGAAAAATCGTCCTTACAATCAAAATCAACGAAAGTGCGGAAGTAACCATGAAAAATATATCCGGGAGAAATATCGTGGTCTAGTTTTCAATGCTAAGGAAAATTGGCTAGAGTTTGCATTCATTCTACCTCATGCACCCTGATGTTGGTTTCAACCAGCTATTCAAGGGTCTATACGACTATACAGGAAACGATTAAAATACCCTGCACGTGTCTCCTTCGTGCATCTGCGTCCATAATTCTCAGTTTCTAATTAAAAATTATCAAAATCTTCCTCCAGTGGTGTTCTTGAATGCCAGTCCCTATTGTAATCTGTATGCTTGTCGTTTGTGATATTTTTTTATCTTCCTGACGGCGACATCGGTTTGGTGCATGAAACGGAAAAAGGATATTAGCATTCTCAATCTTATAGTAGTGAACACGTGTCTTGAAAGATTCTTAATTTTCAGCCCTACTGCATTGCTGGATGACTCATATTTTCTCTTTGTTTAACAATTTAATTTACTTGTTTTATAACGTTGTGATAAAATCTAAAATATTCAACTAATTTTGGATCTCCGCTGAACAGTGCCCAGTACATTTTTTTCCTTTGGTCTCTGGTGCTTGATATCATTTAATAAATGTAAAATATGAAAGGATATTTTTGGAACGTAGTTGGTACCTTCCAGCTAGGCATTTGTGTTTAAGCTATTTAATTTCTGCGCTTCTTCAACTTGTGGCATTCAAGTAATGCTTGTACCGATAAAAGCTTTTAGTTTAAAAAGCCAAAAACAACCGATTGTTGAATTATTTAAAAAAAACGATTATTCAAAACACCAACAAATGGTGATTCATTAAGTACTTGGCCAAAACAAACGGTTTTCTTATAGATTATGCTTGAAGGTGGAAAGATTACTTTTCTTGTCTAAAGTAATTTCTTGATTCATATGGTACATCATTAAAAAATATCACAACGATTGTCCGTTTGGCTGCGTGTCTGGATCACTATAAGCTCTTGTCTTAAAAAAAACCCTACACAATGACTACTGAACGGCACAAAAACTTAAATTCTCTGGTGATTGTTCCTTCCTAACACACTGTGCTAGGAAATCGTTGAATAACAAAACAATGCTAGGCAAAAACAAACAATATGCTACTGCTTTCATACAACATTGCCGTTGATCATTGAGGAAGGTTAATCTTGTTTTCAGCTTAATGAACGTTCGTGTGGTCACATCTGCAGCAGGATTAGTTGCATTAGAAATGAACAACATACAGTCATACGAAGCGACCAGCTGGAATACCGAAACAGCTTTTTCGGAGCTTATATTTTTTGTTTTGTCAACATGTGATGTCCTTTTCTTCGATGTTTCTAGTCATTCGTCTTCGTTGGTGCCTAGAGGCGCGTCGTGTCACTCATACGTAATTTCTTGGTTGGCTTTGAAAGCTGCATCGGCCGTCATATGATGGTTTTGTTGTGGTAAAAACAGGACAATTCCATATGGGCAATCCCAGGATCTCTTGCAACCATAGCATATTGTCATCAAAGAAAAGAATGATTCTTTGAGAAACCGAAATGTGTCCTTTTATATGTAGAAATAAGGGCTACAATATTTGTAGATTTCCTGATTATTCGATTTGGTAAGGTATCTCACCATCAAACCAGAAATGTTTCATAGAAGTTTTATAATTTACGTCACATGTACAAAGAACAGGAATAAATTGATACACATCTAATTGTTTATTTAAATTATTACCTCACAATAAATTATTGTGTTTTTTTTAACATAAATAAGGACGGGCGAGCCGTACCTTTAAAATTATTGTATTTTGTTAATATATTTTTTTTACAAGTTCGGACAGAAAATAGTACTCATTTAAGTAAACAAAAGAATCCTTGTAGCTCCTACATTCTTGTTTAAAAATGGCAAAATATCTTCTCCCGTATACTTTACACAAGCATAAAGTTGGTACACAAATGGCTTTCTTCTTGTGGGTAGGTGGTGTTTATAAGCAATAATAATGGTCATGATAGCAGTGATGTTCAAGGAGACCATGTTGCCCCTACTGGATTACACAGAGACTCATTAGAGGAGTAATTAAAAGTTCTTCGTTACGCATGCATCACCGACTATATTTCTGCCACAAGGGAATACCGTAATCACTAGTGCTTTACGTTGGAAGGTTTCTTTCTGGTTGCTGCACCATGAAAATTCAGGGAAGATAGACATTATTTTTCGATAGTTATGACGCTTCGCAGGACCGATGATAATGAGAGTGGACACAATTTGGCCAATCGTGTAGTACTGAAAACTGAATGCTTTGTCAAATCTTTTCATGTATCAAACGCTGAAACTTTGTCTTGTTTTCAATAATAAATCTGTGGACATCTGAGGACGGTTTCTACATGCACATTGCACTGAAAAGGAGCTGTAATTGCTATCAATATGATGTTGAACATTGGTGAGAATAATCGTGATTCTAATCAGCATCTTTGGTTTTCTTTACCATACGTTAGCAACGTTAGCTGCGGTATAGCAGTGCCATCGAATATACAATTGTAAAACAATATCATTTACCTTGCCTCATCATATATCCAGAATCTGATATAAGATACGAAATTAGGTATGATACATGCTACAACGTCATATTCAAATACAAACCAAAATGCTCGTTTTGAATTTATCAAACAAACAAAAGGAATGGCGTTGAACATTGAATGTTATTTTTAGTTCATCTCGGAATGTTTCGCTTTTAATCTCAATCGTTAATCAATCAGAAATAAAATGGTTTAATGCTAGCTGCTTGATGCTTAATCACCGTTGAATATTACCTATATGTATGGATTGCTTATTGAACTGCTCTCAAAAAATATATATAAGATACTTCCAAGCAAACTTTGTCTGCCGTTCTAACATTGCAGCAAGTGCGTTCTTGAATAGGACTGGTTACAGCATATCCCGTGAGAGCTACGTGGTAAAATGTAAAAAATTAAAAACAAGAGAAAATACATCGCACGTGGCTGACGTGGAACCTTAACTTCAGATGTTTGTGTGGGTTTATGCCACGACATTGGTGGGTGGTTATCATTTCTCCAGCGCATTTATAATTCAAATTCCCAAGGACCTTAACTGGAGGAAACATTTAGACTAGAAATATTCGGACCGGGCACAGCTGGTATTAGTCTTTACAAACTAAACATCTGAATACCTCTAGAGGAATAGGGAAACGATACTTTTCTTGCCCATGCAAAATGATTTAGGATTATCTAGCCTTAGAGGAATACACAATTAGGCAGAGTAGAATGGGCATCGTAAATGGGTATTTATACAACAATATATAATGTTCAATAATTGGATTAGTCTGTATGCACAGAGATCGAATGTGTTTGCAACGCTTTCATAGATATTGTCAACTTCGAATAATTTTGTTTTTTTATTACAGTTGGATAATTTTTTTTCTCATAAATAAGTGTACTATAACTTTCCTAGTTTTGTTATTGAGTGTTTTAATCCGAGCTTGATCAACATTACTAAGCCTGTATTAATAACATTCTAGCATTAAAAGCAACACAGCAAACTGCTTTTCGATCATCCCTTATTTTCATTTAATTAGATGGTTAAGGATTTTTGGTTCTCATTTAATGTTATCTACTTTTTAACATTTTACATTTTTATGTTTCCAAAATTTAACAAATAGTAACAAATTTTATCTTTAAAGAAACAAATTAGTTGCAATATCCTTGCCTTTGTTTTATCGCATCGCCTATTCCGAGAAAAAACAACCTTTGTGACTCATTTTATATTATTTAACATTAATAAGAAATTTACAGTAATTACTAAAATACTGCCTGGTAAACATCCAAAATTAATGTTGTCAAGGATCAATGATGTCATAAAAGTTACGAGAAGGGGAAAAAACAAATAAAGGCTTTTTTTGATGGACTGGCCTGTGTAGATTCTATTAAAATTGATTTGTTGCATTAGGAATTAAAATAGTTAACCTAGAATTCAAAATAGATAGTTAAATCTCCTCTAATTTCTAGTTACAAAATAGCACTGGGAGTTGTTTCTGACTTCTACAACCACGGACGAGCTAATACAAACCATTTATTTTGTGTTTTCTCTACTGTTTACTTGGTATCCTCCTGTAACAACACTGCATCGAAACATATGGTAATCTTGTTGGAAACTTTGTATTATTGCAGATGTGTGAGTATAATGCTCGAGCATACATATTTCACATGCTCATATCATCCACTTCCAAATACTAAATGCTGCGTGAATACTTTTACAACTGAGTTAATTACCATCGCCTGTTTCATATCTGGTTTCCGAACATAATGTACTTTGCTTGCTAATTTTGAATTAATCTTCCAGCAATCCTCTTAGTCGCAATGTTATGCTTATCGTATGCTTCCCCTAGCGGCAGGTAAAGCTAACCAACTTCAAATTCCGCGAATGTCTTGCTTGAAATGGTTTATTCTGCAAGACGTGAAACCTGATGATACATTTCAGATTAACCATGGTTCGGTTGTTACAGAGCTTTATCTCATAGCTCTCACCAATTGTTTGATTTGAAAATATTGCATATTTTCTCAGCCTAGTAAAACTCATACAAACACGCTCAGCAGGACGTGGAGGAATAGGTTGAACGAAACCACAAATCAAAACCACCTGAATCATCTGAAAGATATTTTTCTCAAGGATGCTTAAAACGGTTTCTCCATGAGGTATCAAAAAAGATTAAATGTAAAGCAGTGCAAACGTAAACCATCATGCAGATGATTTACACGAAAATTTGTTCGCTATTGACCAAGTATTAAGGATCAAAGAGCAGTCTCCTTTGAAAGGATCTTTACGGACATTGTTCAAGAACGCATTACAAATTGGGTTGTTGATGAGTCAGTGTAAGATTTATGAAGGATAATTTGTAGGTATTAGCCAAAAGAGACTTTTCGCCACGACTTATCCGCAGCTGGACTCATCAAACAAGAACAAGCGCATGGTGAGTTAATTTTCTTTTCCGTATTACCGCATCATTCTTGAACCCAAAAGCCTTCTTCATAAGCGAAATTAAATTATGTTGGTAGAGGACGCATAGCTTATGCTACCTCTAAGAAGAAGGCAGTAGGGTCTCCCCAATGTTTCAAGAGGGAATCGTGTTAGGTAATAATTTAGGAAACCATTCGGAAGAGAGTGAAATGTAATCTTTCAAATGTTGAACGTTAGGTGGTGAAGTTGTGGCAAGTGGGTGACAGATCTCCATAAAGGTCCCTTCAATTTGCGAGCTAATTAAAGGACGACGGTTATAGTTAATTAGATGTTAATAGAAAATTACATGGAACCCGACTCCGGCAGACTCCTTAGTGGTCAAGATTGGTGGGTTGATTTAGTCATTTGCGAAACCTTGGGGCACTGGCTGAAAAACAACATTGTATTCGAGGTATTTTGTATTAACTTATTTATGAACTAAGCCCATGAACGACAGTTGCGGTATTCAAATAATACCCTCATTGAGTTTTTTTGCTGCTCTCCTTTGATGGTTTGATTTTATGCGTTATGATATCTGTACCATCTCGCACGACAAGAACCAACTTAATGAATAATCCCATGTATGCGGTTGGCGTGTATTACACAATGCATTCACTTTCATTCAGGCCCAGCACTTGAAATCGTTTGCTCAGCACCCGTACGAAAGAAATAATGAATTACATTCTTCGCTAGGTTCGCGCTCTGAACGGATTTGGGCCTGGCTACAGGAACCGCGAAGCCAATGCATTAAGACCTGAATTATCAGCATCCGGTTCGTTTTTCAATCATCATACCCCGGAATCTATATTTCTTTTGCCAGTATTTTTTGCTCAGTAGTACGACTTCTTCCACACGCTCTGTGCCGAATTAGCCGCTTTATGGTACACGTGATGAACCCTTAGAAAGAGGAACATCCTTCACAAGAACAAATAAAATGAGAAAATTTAACTGCCGTGTTTGAACAACTGGTAAGATGATCATGATTGTTATTCAATTGAAGGTATTCTAGAAGTAGATTCTTTAACCCACTAAAGATGTGAACCGGTATTGTATTTCATTCTCGTTCTGCTTTTTTTCATTCTTTGCCGGCATGAATTGCAAATGGATTTACAAAGACGGTCGCCGTTTATTTAATTAGAGAGCTGAGATTCAGATTTGAGAGGCATGTACACACCTACTTAATGTTACGAGCGCCACTTGACGGCACATATTGTATAAGTACTTCATTTTTATTATATTTTTTTACTATCCGTCTGTCGGCCTTTGAGCTTTATTCTTTCCTGTTTCCACTTTCAAATGAAGCAGTGAGAGTAAGAAGAGCATTGTTCTGAAGCATTGCTCAAGAAGATCGTGTGTTTGGTGAGATTCTGTGAATGAATATGATGATAGTTCAAAATTATATGCTACACACGTATAATAGCATGAAATTATGCTGAAAGCTCGATACCGATCAGCGCCGTGCACGTGGAAGAGGCGTTCGTCAATAATGCAGCAGCAGTTTCGTGGGATCAGGCCACACTCGTTGAGAAACGCCGGTGGTCGGTGGATGGGTATCGAAATTATAATATGCAAGCTACCCCACCGGCCTTTCTCTATCTCTTCTAGGTGTTTCACGAATAAATCAAATCGTCGAACCGAGAATCGGGTGTAAATTGAGTGGTAAAGCTATTTTGTAAGAACACACTTCAAGGTTCTTAAGAGGCAGGAAGTTTGATTACTGCAATCGTTGCGTCTGAGCAACGAGGGAAAGCTGAAATTTCACATCCGGTTGGAAGTTGAAGTCTTTGAATTTGAACACTTTGATTATGACTTTAATGTGATAAATAACAGAACGGCTACTGTTGTGCTCGAAACGGTAGATAACTAAGATAACTAATTATTCTCAATTTTGTCTTTTATGGGTTTAGCACTAGCCATGAAACTTCATCTTTAGTGGTTTAGCATAAAATGGCTAATTACATCAATATAGTCGGTTCAGGATGTACCGTGATTTTGTGCACATCTTTTTTTTCGTCAAAATTATATGCGAATGATTACATTTTACTGGTAACGGAGTGACCTGGACTAGAGCTTTCTACAAGTTTTGTAATTTATTTCACTTTAAAACCCTTGTGCCTTGTAGGTTTATGTCTATCGCGCTTGCATATGGCTCTGCGCCTTGAAGGTGTTGGTCCCCAGTCAATCTAAACCGACTATGCAGGCTATATTGTCACCAGATAATTAATTATTCGCAACATCACGAACCACCTTTTCCAGCATTATAAAACTTTTCTTGAAGCCGGATGTTCTATCTATCTAGGAAAACTTTTGGATGAAACTGTGCGACTTCGTCTTTGTAGAACCTTGTTTTTCGCGAAGGACAGAATGGCGGCAAGAAAGAAAGGACGGCACGACTGAAAAACAAGCAAATCTCGTCATTGCCCCTCTTTCGTTGAGCAAGAATAAGCAAACAATCTGAAGACAAAGTTATCAAGCGTTTACGTTTATGGTAAATCCGGTGTAGAAGCTAATACAACACAGCGTGGGTGGCTGAGATGGAATGTTATACTCACTGACAATGTTTGTATGCAACGTTCATGCCTATCGCGAAATATCACAACTGCCTTACATTCGTGAGTGTTTCATTGTAACTACATATATGCCACACCTTATAGTTAAACCAACAGTTGAAAAGAACCTGAGTACCTTTCATCTTGAAGAGCTCAATTGGCTCTGGTTCAAGATGCGAACAAGCTGGTTACAATTTCAAGAAGTATGAAATAAAGGTAAAAGAAAACATCTTTGGGTTCAACAAATGGGCCACTTCAGTTTTTCGCGAGAGGAGCCCCAAAGCTGCTACCGCATATTTGTTAATGAATGAATTTTTTAAAGATTCGTGGTCGTGGACTGGTTTTTAGAGCCGAGCTTACAGCGGAAAGGAAGGTATGAATGTGTCGGATGAATGTTCATTTGTTGTACTCGCTCGTGGAACATTGTGACACGAAAGATGTTTGTTTAGCAATTGTTTCGCCGGTTCATGTCGCTTTCATATCTCTTCCGTCACTAACGGTTGCGATGGCATGATAAGACAAGCCGACATTTATTCAAGGTTTGGAAAAGTATGCCTATTTGTGCAATTCGCTTTCATTTGGTTAAAGACTTCCGGGCGGTTAAGTGCATTTCTTATAATGGCGTTTTTGTAAGCAAACAGCAGTCTTCATGAGTTATTTTTTATCGAATTAAGCCATGACTTAAGGACCTTTATATTCATTCAATTGAACATAGTAGTGATCGGGTTGTAATAATCAACCCAAGTAATCTTTCCTACAGATTTAAATTTGTTTGGAATAGCGCTCAGTGATCGTTCTGGTATTGGCTGAATAGTAAAACTGTTTTAGACATTTGTTAATATTACCGAAATGAAATATCATTTTATCATACCAATTTCGTGTGTCATAGTAATTATATTGCACTGTGCCGACAATCGGCACCTACTTTTATTTACAATTCTATTGGGTGTGATAAATTTTGGTTGGTTTCCGAGATCGATTGAATTTTAACGTATTCAAATGACAGGAGCTCACAAGTATTCTATTCAGGCAAAGGATAAGTCAGTACGGAGCGATCAACGATGCATCGGAATTCTCTCACAACCATTTGACAAAAGTATGTAAATGCTTTATTTACGGTTGTATGGGTTCTTGGTGTGAATCTGTGAAACGCACAACATCCTGTGTCCCATGTTGTTTGAATTCATAATGTTCTGCTCTTTTCTTTCTCGTTAGTGTTAGCCGCTAGCCTTAGCTTATTTACAAGTCCAAATATTCAGTAGTTTTATTTTATTTTTCGGATGTCATACAAAACAACCAATTGTTTGCTATTGTCTAATGCATTGATATAGGTGCGGGTTCAAAAAGCTGTTTCTTCCTAATTACTTATTCAATACACCACCCAATGCTGTTTGTGTATGTGCTTTACATCACAATGATTTTTTCCGAAACTACGATATTTTCTATTCCAAAAAAAATCTTCAACATATCCTTTTTACCATGCTTAAGTTCATAGAGATGACTTAATTGCTCTCCACTATATTTTATCTTGTTTCTCTTACATTCCACTTTGAAAAACATAAAATCAGCCTTTCAATGATCAGTGATAAAGTTTGAAGAAGATTTGAAATCACACCAAAAAATATTATATCTATGATAATCTGTTGTTCAAATAGAATTAAACAATTAAATTTAATATTTGCTTTCATAGCTTTTTCAGTGAATCGCTACATTACAACTTTAATGGAATGGGCATGTATAGTTTACTGATATTGTGGTGAAATTCAATAACCGAATATATTACATTCAAAATAGAAAATATTTTCTTTTCTCAATTATCTCGTTCAAAAGCTACATACGTTGGCATATGCATCTAAAGTTAGTCGTTTTAAGTAAAGTTATTACAAAATATAGTAATAGTTGTGAAAACACTATACTCACCAGGAAATGGTCAACGAATTACTAAAGGTTCGTGTTTGTTGTGTTTGAACCGGTACATCACTCTATCTCCTACCGTAGGAACTGTAGCGCCTGCCGCATCAGGTGGAGCCCTGATTCTCCATCCAGACACGATGAGGCAGGAAGCGCACATCGTCATAGAGTCACCGCTCCAGCCATCCGGCTGTCCATTTCATTTAATCTATTTTCGGTGTTTCTCTTGTTGACTACAGCTTTTACGGTATGATCAACCACGGAAGGAAATTTGGAGTGGTTACGCCTGCGGTATGGTTGCTTTGAACGTGATGAAGATTCCTTGATTTTCTTCCACTGGATCAGACAGAGTGGCCGCTAAATTGAATTCTGTGTACGGTGCTAATGGACAACAGGCTCATAAACGTAACTTGCAGGTAGGTTAAATTATTTCAATCACCAGACGCCACGCTCAACCCGTCATACTAATTCGTAACCTTCACCAGGAACATGATTGATGTTCACTTGAAATCGTGAGGTTCCGCCTTCCCGATGAAGCCGCCACCGATGCAACGAGATCTGGTTGGGTAATATTTCTGTTTTGTCATCACTAGCATTCTAGCTTGTCTTCTTATAAGCCTTACAAAGGCAATTTCTCTAAACTTTAAACGTTGAATCGCTTCAGCACATCTAAAACATTGCTGATGACGACTTTCCGCATAAACATTCTCTAATCTTTTTTATTAAAGAGATTTTAATTACCATGAAATGATGAAATAATAGTTCAGTTACAACCACATAAGAGTAACCCTAGCAATCGCGCGTAAAGAGGACCCAGTATTGATGAAACGATAATGCCAAATCGATATTTATTGCAAGTGCAGGTACATCACGCACAACCTTGGGTGGCAACCGTCATCAGAACGGCAGCATGACATCAATCAATTTCACTATGTTCTATTAAGGTAGGCTCTGATTACCGGTCAACGCGCCAGGAGTAGAATTGTTCAGTCACTCATATTAATTTACACATTATTCTTTTGATCACATCTTATTTCAAGGTATAATAAAATTATTGAAAGCATTAGCCATGCCATGGGTTCACACTCATACTGGTATTCTCTAATAAGACTTGCTCCAGATGATCCAGACTCATGTAAGTTTGAATCACCCAAGAAAATATGCCCAATTCAAGAGGCAACAATTATACTCACCTTCCATTTATCAGGTTGGAGCACCTTCGAATGTTTTCGATGTTTTTTTAACTGTATCAGTGTCATTAGCTACCACAGCTATTTAATTAACTTGTTGCGTGCGGAACATACCCTCGAGCAACAGTACATCTAGTCTTTACATTTTCCAAAATGGACAAAGTAAAAGATTCCTAGGAATATCTTAGGTCGTGTTTTCGTTTTTCCACCCTCGCTGCTGGATGCACGGACAAGCATGTCAGACAGACAGATGTAGCTCAAGGAGAAATTTAATTTCTATGGTATTTCCTATCATTTCGGGAACATTCAATCAAAGATTAGTTCCCTTTTCACGATAACATAGCAATTCGGATCCAGGACCAAGGAACCAGGAAAAGGAGGGAGTGGGTCTTGCTTCCTTTGCCTGAGGCAATCAGATCGCAAAAGTGTGTAACGCAATACATTGACTTTTAGACACCCTTTTCAATCGTGCGGCATGACGAAAAATGTTTACCTTCGATAAAGTAGACTTGATTTAATTTAAATTTATCCTTTGTTGACAAAGAAGGTCAGGTTCTCAGCCATTATTTTAAAACTGCATAGCACTTCCCCTAAATATATTCTCATTTTCTCCGATAACAACCAATCCGACAGTAAAACCAATGCCAATATACCGTAGCCTCCAAAAGACCAGGGAAGATTCTGATCAGGTCTTGATGAAAGCCTCCTCCTTTAACGATGCGCCGTTACTCTTCGAAGGGGTTGTATAGCATGAAATTTATGCACCCTTCTTCGTTGATCCAGGGGCGTTAGGTTTTGTTTTCTGGGTGTTTAGGTTGTGAATAAGAATGTTTACCTTGGAAGCCAGTGCGCAGGACGCCTGAGGATGTTTATGTCGTGACTTTTGACACTGGTACGGGTTTTAATACTGCAGCTTCAATCAACTACTGTCATTTATCAGATGTTGTCAAACGGATGTTTGCTTTCAATTTCCATTGATTCAATTAATTTTATGTCATGGTAGTTCCAATATTCCAGTCCTTTCCAATTGAATACGTTACCTTTTAGAGGAATAGTGATATTATGAATAAGCACCGCCACGTGAAACATTAAATCATTGCCGGAGATGTTCAGTTTTCTTTTCAAAACGAAATGTTCATTAACAGCTAGCATTCTTCTTGCTTCAATGGTGTGGTCATGGCGATAAAAAAAACCTAAAAACGGATTAAACTAGTACAACTGTTTTCTGTGAATATTTTAATATGTCTAGAGAAATAATAAAAGAGTATAATTTTATTTCCAGTTAGTCAACATTGGTTCTTGTTATTATTATTTATTCTTTTGTTGATATATTACCGGCGGATTTTATTATTATTTAAATATGAGAAATATAATTACTTCTTACTTATTTACTTACTTTCTTTCTTGTACATCCTGTTAAAATACATGTAAATTAATTAAATCGATAAAGAAATAGCAAATGGATTTATTAAAAGCAGTAGGCATGTATTTAGTAGTCACTGAACAACAAAGAGAGTAAAAACAATTTGAACAGTATCGATTTGAAGAATATCTTTAAAGTATACTTATCTTAAGAAACCGAAACTCTTCCGGTTTCAAACAGCTATAAAATGGGCTGCAGTATATTGCAGCTTTAAAAATTTACCTGCTTTTGGTTAATGATCTCTTGCTGGTGAGAACATTTGAAATTTTCGTCGTATCCTCTAGACTATTTATGATTTTATTTCAACCCAACAGTATGGCGCCACATAAATCTTGTACGCCAGAGATGCAAATAAGTTCTTTGCACTCCTGGGGTACAACGGATAATACTCTTCAATGGTATTCCTTTCGAGGGTAAAAGAAAAAAATAAGATATTCCATGGTTCATTGTGTAAAGTTGTATACGAAAATTCTAATGGATACGATGGGTTCATTACCCCACCCAGAAAGGAAGGAAGAATCTGGGAATCTTTCCCATCAGAAGATAGAACAATTGTAGTTGTACAGACATTTTACCCGAAAAATATACAGTTTTCTGTGTGGAACTATTGGAGTCTGTAATGTTCGCAAAAATACAAAATCAAACTAATCCAAAAAATGATTTCTATTTTTATTATATAATAAGCAATATGTTGATAGAATCGCCCTGTATTGTTTTATATGGATAATCTGATATGTCATCAAAACTATCGCTTATAGCAAGTGGTAATGAATTGACTGAGATAAATTTTTCGAACAATAGAACATTTTATGGATATTTCCAAATCGCTCTAGTTCTCTAGGTGTTGTATAGCACGTGTATGACTGAATATCGCTCCCTATTGGAATTGAATCATGGTAAAGCGCTCTGCTCGAGTTCACAACAACAACAAGACACCATAATCTTAACGATATGTGCTAGAAAAATGTGCGTTTTCAAAGGCGGAATCTTTAAATTTTGGAAATCCCTTTAAGCTGCGCAACCATGAATCTCATTCTTAGATCCATCGATTATGGGTTATGATAGTAGCTGAGTAACATCTAGCTCGGATTAATTTGTACAACTAATTGTGTAATCTTTGTTTTTGGTGCCTGGAATATCTAAAAAATGTAGTAATGAGAAACGAAAGTATCGTTAAAAACTAATCAAGAAATGCTCAGTGATTGTCCATAACCGTTCTTTCGGCATGTGCAAACTAGAACATAACAAAGTGTGAGAATCTAGTCAGCAGCAGGAAATTCCATAAATCTCTTATTCGGCAATATTCACCAATACCCATAACCACTGACCAGCCACAAAAAACGAAAAACGTAAAACCCCTGTGGGATAGTTTCAGCAGAGCGGTAAAGACAATTAACAGTTACATAATTAATGATCATGGTAATTACGTTAATAGATGATGTATCATAAATATCTTCGCGTAACTCGACGCAATGTGTGAAATATCTAGTTGAAGACTTACGGTACATTAAGTATTCTGCAAGAAGTATATATTTTAACGTGCTTGAATAACAAGGTACAATGTTTTTGATATACTATAAGATCAGCAGCAGCTGCATACTTATCTGAATCATAGAATAAACACTAACTAGCGTTTTAAATTGTGGGCTTTTCGAAACTAATTTTACTTAATTACTCTTGAAATATATTTTGCAAATATAATTTTGGAGTACTTATCGATAATTTAACGATATTTCATCTACATTTTTTTCACTCCTGTTATTTTGAATCTTTCCCAACGATATTTTATTTATAGACTTTCATTGAGCAGAATTCTCTTATGTTTCCGCACATTTTTACGATTGATGACGGAAACGAGTCTTTGTGGTGCCGAAGCTAGAGATAATGAATACAGCATCCATGGTGTTTACCGACGTGTTCATCCGACCACTGCCCGAACTTTTATGCTTCGGATGTATTCGTGTCTTCGCTCCAAAGAGAGAAAACGATTGAGATCGAGAGTTAAAGAGTTAAAGAGAATCCTGGACACGTGCTTCACAAAAGACAGATGAGGCGCCCTTGACCTTGAGAGTATTGTTTGTGGATATGTGTATTGAAACAAAGGTTGAACTGGTACTGACGTATCCATTGATACTCGAAATCTCCTACAATTACTGAGGTTAATTAGTCTCAAATATACCAACAACTCTGGAAACAACTCTCTTGGAAAATATATCTCGAGGAGGATTTTTAGCAAACGATTAGTAATTTTATTACTAAGCATTTCACTTGAGAAACTATTAACTGATTTAAATATTCGTATCGGGCTACTAATTACTACTTCTGCAATGGAGTAAACTGCGGTTTTAAAGAAACGTCTTTAAGACTAACAAATCACCTCTACATACATGCTAAGCTAAACGTAACGATTGCGCTTAGTTTGAGGTGAGTAAGGGTAGGCGGAGTGTGTTCCATTTTCCGTTTCGTCTCATCTTAGTCCTAACCGAATATACCGGTAAGCTTTCTCGTTGGTGGTTTTCTCAGGGTTTTTTTGGAAGCCGAGATTTGTTAAGTGTTGCCCTGTTAAAGATACTCATCGATCCGCGATTGCGAGCCCATATGTTTCCTGCCTCCTTTCTATGTGCTATTTTCGCCGCCAACATACATGACCAACCATTATGGATTCATCTCATCAGCACCAGCTGCCATACCGACAGGCTAAATGTGCATACTGGGGCGCGTTTCGTATGAACTTCTCAGATTAGCTGACGAAAATCATGGGAAGAAGATGGGCCCCTGGGAGAACGTAAGGAAAACACATTTTCGAGGTTAATGATGGAAGGTGGCCGGTAGCAGCAGCAGGTCTTCCCGATTTCTTCGCTCTGTGTCGGTTGGACACCAGTTGGGGCAGTCTCGTTCCTTCTTTTCGTTCATTACCATCTGCAGTACCTTGGGTAAGGTTTGTAATTTTACACACATAATCGCCGCTGAATCAATGAACCACGAACACACTAAATGTCGGTCTTTTTGGTGAAACTAGGCCAGTACGGTACCTTTTGGGTCAAGTGAGTGGGACTGTTTTTCTTACACTGTTTACAGGAGTAATTTTCACCGCTAATGTGAGGAAATCCACGGGAGCAGAAAAGATTATAACTTACATGATGAGACACGTCGTCCAGCGGTACCTATGGGTTCGGTTTATAGACTCGAAGTTTCTTCAAGCAATTATCACCCGATTCGAGCACTGGGCACAGCACATCATATGAATAGAAGAAATGGAACACACCACAGAACAGCTTATTAGCAGGAAAGGCGAGAGTATTTTGGGTGGCGTTGGCCTCGCCATGTTGTGGCGCAGGACGGGTATGAATCCTCGTAGACTGTGCCAGTTCTGGGCTCAACGTTATAAATTACACAAAGCGGCGAGTGCTATTCCACTATCTAGCAACGAAAACTCCGATAAAGTGGTCACAGATTGAAGCTAAAAAGGGCTACCTAAACCAAGTACCATAGAATGACGCGTTTTTGGAACAGCTCTACGGTTTGTGGCTTGCCGGTTATGCGATCTGTAACTGCAGAAGGACTCGTGTCGTTTCTGAACCCATGCACTGCAGTGCTCCATTACAATTCATAGCACACACACAGGAAGGCATCAGCCTTGCAGTCAGGGTGATAATTGGTCCTAGATTGGACGTCTTTAATTCTGCTATTTCCCACATTCTCCATTTCTTTGCATACTCGAACTACTTTTCGGCTTCCCCTGTAGCATTTCATGCGGGTGCTATTATTTATGCGAAAGCTTTATTAACGTCTAGCCACATCAGCTTAGCAAGTAATATATAGCTCATGAGCGAAACGAATATGGTGTCAGAGTATGTTAGTTTCCTGTTACATGTTACTGTGTAGTATAGCAATATTATCATGTGATCGAGATTACTTTCCAGCATTCGCTTTACTTGAGTTATACAATAGTAATTCCGCTTCATTATAAAAACAACGTTAACAACATTCTATTACTCACCATATCTATTCGATAAATGGATGCGGATAATGAAGAAACACAAGTTCAAGGACTACTTTTAGGGTTCGTTTTTTTTCAGCAACAAACATGGGTTCCGCTTAACTAAACAGGGATTTTTTTTTACTGAGAACCACATAACAAATGTTAACAATATCCATTTCATTGTTAAACACGCTATTCGATGTTCAGTGTTTCTGTAGCCTCACATTAAAAAGGACCACCATTTAATTTCAATATATTTTACTAGTTGTACCAAACAATATGTTGTGATTCTAACTATAATCTGTTTAGCGTTCAAGCAGACGGCCTTTTAGAAACCACCACTACCACCACCATAGTTGTAGTGTTTTTCCTAATGCTATGCACACTCTGGGATACTTGAGCTCCTGTCCCAAGTGGCCTATAGAGGATGGTAATCGACATCTGCGTGGCACAGATTGAATTTCATTGATCCAATTTTATTCCATCTCTTTGTTGTTTTATGACTCATGCCCCTGTCTATAGAACCATGATATAATGCTACCTTTGCTGCCAATCCGTCTTTTTGCTACAACTTCACGTTTCTATGTGGGATGATAAGTTTATCAGAAGGAAGCACGTGAATGGTAAAATCGATAGCGTTCCAGGAAAAAGAGAAGCAAATAGTGAACTAAGCATATGCTTGCCTGCATATAAAGCAAAACCCAAAATGCCTTAGATCTGCATCCTTCGAACATAGGAGATATTGTTCTTTCCGATTATTTATTCCTTCATTTTCAATCGAAATCCCGGATTTTGATTTCTGATATGATGCCTTTCTGTTTTCAGGTGAACGTCTAACAGATATCTCACATAAAGCCTTCAGCATAAAATCCTGTGAATTATGCTTCGAAGAACCACTCGTGTATAGCTGCAAGATTTTTCATCTTTAACACAACTAGCTTTTCAAGGCGCACTAAGCTAACCTATAGCGTTGTACGAGGAAAGATTCGTGCCTCCGATGTGATGAGAAAGAGCTACAGATGAAAATGCAACCCTTATTGTGTGAATGGATTCTTTTGACAAAAACGGTTATCGTTGCTCGATATGGTTTTGTACATCCAAAAAAAACGAGTGTATAATATGGAGCAGCATTGGCACACTTCTACTCTCTGGAATTCCAAGATTTCGTTCTCATGACATAAAAAAACATAGATATGTATTTTGCTGCAAAATCAGTGATGGATTTTCGATCAGCTCGTAAGGCGAACTAAAACCTAAACTAAGCCAATTTCGTTTTATGTGACATCATCGTGAATTCTTCAAACTGAAGAAATCAATAAAATCTTCAAATACTACTCTCACAATCCATTTCATAGTCGAGTGTAGTCATCAGAACCGCATGAGCAGATTAAGAAGCACATTCAGTCTTCGTTTCAAATCAATCCATGCGTGCGAAGTGAATTGCCGAGAGATATCGAGCGAATCAATCTGTCAAGCGGAAACATTGATTTGCTGCATATAATTGCTGGTATCCACCAGTAGCTGCTCTATTTACATCATGTTTATCATCTTATCTTACGATATACGATTGCATTGATTGTCATTATGGGTCAATCAAGAAACATTTCAAGAGCAATCGAACGGAAATTCCATACTTAATCACGAGCTAATGATTCTGATGCCTACAATGTCATGCTGCATACTTACCATACCTTTTCAACACCATTACCACTTCTTGATTATTATATAGCTTCAATGAAACAGCAGTAAAATTCATACATTCAAATAGCACATTATCGTACCGCACTGTTGCTTACGCGACTTCGTGCTACAGATGAAACCATAACCAAATACTTATATACCAAATACACGAAACTATCATCATCACAAAACCCGTGATTCATACCATGATTTCCTCGACCTGTTGTAGCGACAGTAAATAGTGCGTTTAGTAAAACAGTCACATTCTTGAATTATTACGTTTACATGCTCCAATTGCTCTCGGTTTGTCTCCGCCATCATGGCGAATGAGTTTCTTCTCACATTCCCTGTGCACGTTGTCCTCTAACACAACTCGCCCGGAACTGTACGTGAGCATGCAGCAGAAGTAGGGTGCAGTTTCACGGTATCACTTTCGTAGCAAAATGAAGATCTAGAGCATAAGAAAACTAATTCTCAGCGATTTAACGCGATACATTGGCTCAGTAAAGAAGTATTGTACCACTGAATCGTTGCTCATAAAAATAAGAAAGTTTTTCTCTTTCATTTATTGCACATTAACACATCATATTAAACAAAACTACATCTAACGAGAATTATCGACATGGTTTTCTCCAAGCATTTTAAATAATATATGTTTTGCAGATTTGCATGATCGAAAGTACTTATTTTATGTCTAGTCGTGTTATCATGCCTTGCTATGAAGTTGCAAGTAACTTCACAGTAGTATATAGACAATTGCAACCAAAGCAGTTATCAAACTGTTATATCCGCTAGCGTTTCTCTGATGCCTATCGGCATGTGGTAATGGGAAATGATGAAAATTGGGCTAGGATCTATAATAGGTGAAAAATAACAATCAACACGGCATTATAAAACCGAAACAGTAACGGTTCATCATCCAGATCATCATCATCATGATCTAACCATCAACAGCTTAATTCGTACTAATTTAGGATGTTGAAATCGAGTTTTCCATCCAACATGTTCGTTCGGCTATTCGAAATATCTCATCTTTGCCGTTGCGAAAGACATACTGCAACAGTGCATAGGAGTGAATCTGTTCCTCAATTATTTCCTTCTGCACGCGTTATGCAAAAAATAGTGCAATTTACTGCACATTTCCGAGAGAAACCTGCTCAGCGACGTTTAATTTCAAATGTTGCCTTATGTAGTGTTTATAGTACCTGTGTTGAAGACGTTCCACGTTCCTCTCTCTCAATCTTCTGCCCACGCATGTACCTATCGAGTAGTCTTCTCGTCAATTTTTGATTGAAAATCCATGACATACATACGATACGATTAAAACGTTTTCTTTGATCGAGCGGTCGATCGGTTGGATGATCTGCTTAGAAAGAGGAATTTAAAATTGGAAGATGATGATGAAAGCAGACGTTAATCTTTCCGATGATACGGGTTTCGGAGCTGATGAGCTGAGGGATCATCTCAAAAGCTTTCTATCTTCGATCTTTTTCTAGACGCTATGAAGGTTTCCAGGCGAAAATTTGGCAGGTGGTCTCAGTATGTTGATTCTTTTATTTATTTCCATAATATAGAAAATGTATTGATTCTTCTCTGATCAAGAATCTAAAAATGAATTCTTGTCAAGTAGCAAAATAGTAGCACAATCTACTAATAACGAACACGAAACTTGTAAACCGGGACATCGTAATCATGAATCGTTAAACTGAAATAATTAATCGAAAAACTTCGATGCCCAAATACCTTCTTCATTTACTCACTAATCGAATAAAGCTAAGAGAACTCAATTGTTTTACGTTTGCAGTGTGAGATGGTAGTTAGATGCCCATCGAAAACAGTTGCAGATTAAGCCCTCACTTTGTAGCGTTGCTGACTGGATCGATTTTGCTGCAACAACTGGCTATAACTTTTCCGCTTAACCTCCAGGAAATAATGTAGGAGAGATGGTGAACCCATGGTAGCAGAAGAGGGTCGGAAAGACTTTTCATTTTATTACCTTCGCCCACAGTTCCTTCGTTTTTCGAATTTCCCATCAACCATGGGCCGTATTCACATCTCCAGCATCCCAACACGATGTAGGATATCTCGGCGATGAAAGACGATGGTGAATCTCGCGCGAGTGAAGGAAGGGTTACAGAAAAGTGAATGCCAAGTGAATGCCAAGTAAACCGCCAAACCCGTGGATGGTTAGAGGTTTTGGGTTTCGTTAAAATGCCATCGGCCGCATGTACTTACTTGTTGGCAGAAGCTTTACCGTTACCGGTTATGCTTTGCTCACCGATCTAATCGGAAACTAGTTCAGCTTGGCGGTACCAATTCTGAAATCCTAATGACAAAGGCTTCTTATTCTTATAAATCTCTTATTCTCATAAATCTCAAAAGGTGTCTTTGCAGTTAAACTTGGTCCATCTGCAGTTAATGCCAATGATAATTCCAAATCGTGCACCTTCTCCCTATTGTAGAAAGATTAGCTGCATTTGTCATCCCATCACTCAAATCACGGATTATCGTCCTCATCGTTTATATCTCAAAACGCAAAAATACTGTTCCACATGTTATTGTGAAATTTCCCATAGATTTAATATGGAGCAATACAATCCTCGATATGTTATCGAAGTTTATTTCTGAAGAAGGAAATCGTAAAAAATACAATGTACATTTTATAGACTTTTTGTAAATTTCAGCTGAGTAAAAAAATCATTGCAATGAATGGAATAAACCAACCATTGCAGTCTCTACTAGCAGTTATTTAGTTGCTTTCGACCTAAGGACTGTGGTCAGCAATGTGTCACTTCACTTGAACCTAAACCTAATTTATCCGCGAGGATTGAAGTAAATGACAAAAGTTATTGAGCGAGTAGTTGCTGCAGATGACAGGGTATAGTTTATTTTTAATCGTGACGCAGTATGAAACTGTATTGAACGCTGCAAGCGTGAGTTTGACTGTT